>NC_054751.1:28069782-28388782 GCF_018143015.1 Lytechinus variegatus
AATAGGCATTTTATACGCAATGACTGATTGAAATTTCGAGACACGTGCACAAAATAAAGAAAGAGAGTAAAGACAAAAAGTATATAAGCAGGTATGAATAATTAGAATAAAGCAGGAAGAAAGATCTAAGTAAAAAGACAGAAAAGGGTCAGAATGAAGCAGAAATGAAAATAATGAAAGAAAGCAAGCAAAAACAAATTAAAAGAAAATAGAAAAATTAAAAGAAGGAAAAAAAAGAATCAATAAAAGAAAGAAAAAGCAGAAAGAAATAGAACGATTATCAATGATAAAGTGAGGAAGAAAAAAATGAAGGAAAAATAAAGAAAGAAAAGAAATGAAATAAACTTACAGGTAAACTAAAAAAGGACGAAATATAAAGATTTAAAAGGATGAAATGAAGGAATAAAGAACCGAAAATAACGGGAAAAAAAGTATGAAAGAAAGAGAAAAGGAAGGAATGAAAAATTAAAAAAGTAAAGGAAGAGAGAACAAAGGTAAATGGAACAAAGAAATAAAGAAAGAAAGAAAGAAGGATAAGAGAGAAAATATGAAAGGAAAATAAAAGCAAAAAATAAAGACTAAAGAAAGATATTAGAAAGTTAAAAAAAAATAGAAAAAGAACGAAAAGGAAAAATAAAAAGGCAGGAAAAATGAAGAATGAATGAAAAAACAAACAAAATATTAATGGAAAGAATAAGAATGAGTGAAAGAAAGAAAAATAAGGATGAATAAAAAGATTACAAACAATAAAGTGAAAATGAAAGAAGAAAGAAATGGAAAACAATGAAAGAAAGAGAGAAAAGGGAAATAAAATGAAATAAAGACATAGTAAAGAAAAAAAAAGGAAAAAACGAAAAGGGAAAATAAAAATGAAAGATAAATTAAACAAAGAAAAAAAAAGCTAAAAGGGGAAATAAAAAAGAAAGATGAAGAATAAATGAAACAAAGGAAAAGAAAAAGTAGAAATTAAAAAGATTCAAAACAATAAAACAAAAAATATAAATGGAGAAGAAAGAAAGGAAAAAAGACAGACAGAAAGAAAGGAAGAGAAAGAAAGAAAGAAAGGAAAGAAAGAAAGGAAAAAGGAATAGAAAAAGAGACGGGCAACAGAAAGGATGAAGGAAGAAAAAGGGAGGGAGAAATATTACAACCAGCTAGTGGCCACCGCTTTTGAGCCAGAAAGAGATGTGATAACCCTCTAGCTATCTTAAATATTATCATAAATATCGTGAAAGAAAAGAAAGATGAAAAATAAGAACGTTTTCAGAATACCACTTATCTTCATTTTGTCATCTTTTTAGTGCACTTTTGTATTACATGCGCGAGTGATGAATTTACGCGCTCAGCATAGGATGGAAAGCAAGATAAGAAAAAGATAAGAACAAAAGATAAGAAAAAGATAACGTTTTCAGAATACCAATTTGAGATCGTGATGTAGATAAGAACAAAATTAAGATAAAAACGTTTTCAGAATACCGCCCCAGGGCTTCTTTTCTATACATGTGTGTGTACCACCAAAAAACCTGAAACTTTCACCCCCAAGATTTCTACTTCTCTCTAAAAGATCTAGCCCTAAATCATGTACATGGGATACAACTTCATCTTATTAACTTAATTTTACAAATATAGTTGAAATTATATGTAAAATAATTTTTAAGGCTCACCTCCAAATCTCGGCCAAGATACCGTAAGTAATAATAAATAAACCGCACCCCCAACTTTGGACTTCAAAAAAAAAAAAAAAATCCTTCTCACATTTACATGCATATTTGAGGAACAAAGAAACAAAAACTAAGTTACAGATTTCAAAGTATCCAAAGAGATTAACAGTATGCGGAAGTCTGCTGTTCTTGATCAATTCATCTACAAATGTTAGCAAGAAATTAAGTTCCCGACAATATTGGCCACTTACACACTCACCTCACAGTCACAGTGTACACACACACAGCACTGCCGTTTTTGTACATTGCAAACTACGATACGGTACAAGTACATCTTATCAAATTATGATTTGTGTCTTTCCCAGCGTAGGAGGAAGAAACATTCACATTCCTTTCATCAAAACCTCACAATCACTTTCAGAAATTTGATGTCTTAGCATGAATTTTGGATATGGGATTACAGGAAGGTTCAAGAAACAAAGAAATTAGCATTTTTTCCAGTTGTTTTTTACGGCTTAGTGCCGTCTCTCTCGTGCGCGGTTTACATGGTATCTTATGAAAAGCAAACGGGAAAGAAAAAATAAGCTGGCGTGAAATGGACTTTGGAGGGGAGGGGTTAAAATGAATAGCGCCAGCTTAAGTCGCACTATAACCACAATACAACGCAAGCGCAGCTCGATCAGCTCACTCAATAGTCAACTCTCGCACAGTGGTGACAAAATATTACCGAGTATGCTTGGCGTCTCTTTTAACTTAGCCAGGGAACTTCACTACTTTGAATCGAGAATAAAGTCAAAATTAGTGTCATGAAGGTGGGTGCGGTTGTTATGGACAATATTTAATTAAGATCGTAACAATGGCTTCCCATTACCCGCGGCTCATACCCCTCTAAACGACATTGCCAAGGCAGCTACACCCGGCCACTCGATGTGTTGTGAACTGGCAGACATCGTACATGTACGGGAGGGGTTACGGCGGGCTGGCTCAGACCCGTCACCGTGTTTAAACCGCACCCCCGACTTTTGCTTCTATCCGCCGAGAAAAAGGTGCGGTTAATACACCTTTACTTACGGTACTCTGTCTGATCCATCCCAAGATCCTTAATACTGCGTTGGAAATTACGCAAATAACAAGCGAAATGCAAATTTTTCTTATCGAACAGTCTCGATTCAAGTCGTCGGCGCATAATAGGAAACTGTACAAAAAAAATCAACAGGTTGCATCTCGTGTATATACTTACAGGTAAAGTATGC
This sequence comes from Lytechinus variegatus, assembly GCF_018143015.1. NCBI lineage: Eukaryota > Metazoa > Echinodermata > Echinoidea > Temnopleuroida > Toxopneustidae > Lytechinus > Lytechinus variegatus. The sequence continues at coordinate 28,072,697 of NC_054751.1, forward strand.
CATCTTTTGATGATATGTGACTTTTTTCTTTCAGAATACCATGTGAAGTGAATGTGACTGGGACTATTAAACCAGATGCTGATATAGATGGCTGCATCTTGGTAACTGAGAGTATTGATGTCATACCTAATGCCCTACAGGAGATGAAGGATGCCATTGCCAAGCAGAAGACGGTAGGTCATGATTATTTCCACACAGAGAGGCCATTACCTTTGATATCCAATGGGGTTATCACATTGATGTGATACAGTATAATTCGTATTGCACCAGAATGATAAAATCTCTGAGTACAGCACATTGTTTATGCAAGGCACATGTAGTAAAGCCACTATTGCATTGGTGTGAGCAGATAAACTACCTTAATCTATTTCCTGGCTCTGATTTTTTATTTGTACTATCTTTGTTTGTAAATTTATGAGTTATTTGTTTCATAAAGATTTGTATGTAATTTCTTACTGGCACAATAGCTCGAGTCGGTAGGAGGCGCAATAGCTCAGTCGGTAGAGCGGGGGATTCGTATTCTGGTGACCCGGGTTCGATTCCCATTTGGTGCGCTAGCGCCCTTTGGTAAGGCATTAATCCTCAGTACCACGTCCTTCGGAGAGGACCTTAAGCTGTCGGTCCTCTGGTTGCTTGCTTACAAGCATTCATGCTTTCTTAGCAGTCAGGTAATAAATCACCACCACCAATACTAAAGCAGGGGTTTCAGATTCCGGTGACCCTGGTTGGATTCCCACTTGCTGCGGGAGTGCCTTATAAGGCATAAATCCTCATTACCAGGTCCCTCAGAGAGGACCTTAAGATGTCAGTCCTCTGGTTGCTTGCTTACAAGCATTCATGCTTTCTTAGCAGTCGGATAAAAAAATCACCACCAATTGCATTTACATTGATTGGTAATGTACTTACTGATGAAATATATTTAATTTTCATTTGTTTTCATGTTATCTGCAATGTTCCAGTAGCACTTGTGGCTTTGAAAGTGGTTAAAACCCCATGATCTTTGGATGTCTTTCATTTTGCAATCATAACTATGTATTATGAAGAAAAAACACTTTGGACAAATGAAACTACATCAATTGGATAAAGCTTATGAATAGATCAGTGCCTTATTACATTATAGTTGCAGTTATGTGAATATAGTTGGGAGTTGGGCAATATAAATTCAAGATTAACAAAAATTGTTTTGTTTCATTTTATATTTATTCCAAGTTCAACAGAAATTTTGTTGTCAGTATTCTTCTTCCAAAGGACAACAGCATTATTTACAAGCAGTCTTACAAAAAATAACCTCTTTCGTGAAGTTTACCAAACCCAATCTGTCCCTTTCTTAAGTACTATGAATGTACTTTTCATTTTTTTTTTGGTTTCCTCTCATTCTCTCTGTCATCTAATATAACCAATTTGAACTCCAAACCCTTTCACTGTTTCTTCATTTTAGCATCAGTTTCTGTTTGTTTGATATTGCCTTCTGTGTATTCTTGTGCTTGGTCTTGCTACGAGCAGGACGGAAATTTCAGGATACATTTTTGCAGTGTGAGGTTTCCTAATAATAGTTTTCGATTTTTGTGTGTCTCTTTTAGTTTGATGCTGCGGTAGGGAAGGAGGTGACATTCATAGCTGTGCCCAGTGCATCATCAGGATACAGTAAAGTAGTCTTCTCACCCACCGGTCCTACAAATAGGGATTATGATGATCATAGGAACTTTGCCGATGCTGCAGGAGCAGGAATTAAAAGGTTCGGTCAACTTTGAAAAAAATAAAAGATTTGATTCTTGATCTTACTTTTTGAAAAAGAACAGAGGATAAGGGCACTTTCTTTTTATCTTTCCAGAAAAAATCATACTTTTCTGTTGGTGATAAGAGTTTACATGATGGATTTTTAAAATAGCTGATCTGCTGGGCACTACACAATGCTATTGAAGTAGTCTTATTTCGAGTCTTTTTGAGTGTGGTACAATATTACAAGCTTTGCACATTCAATCTTCAATGGTTGGAAACATGAAAATTGGTCAAAATTTTGTCTTTGTAGAAGTTTTTTGGATCGCAGCTGCCAAATAATGTTGGCAGGGATGAAAAACTAATATTTTTTTTGCTTGGCCTGAGATTTTATTTTCATGGATGTGAAGTAATCTCTCTTGTGTATTAAAAAGTTAGATATTGATAATGCAGGATTAAAATTCATATTAATACATTCTCAATTGTCAATTACTGTACAAACAATTTGCTTTGCTTTTTATGCATGTTTGATGATACTTTAAAATGTTAATGACTTTTGGGGGGATGCATGGGGCTTGTTTTGACATAATGTTAAGTTGAAGCCTGAAGAATATTTGAAGATTTGTGGTTACATGATGTTTTGCTTTTTGTTGTAATGATCTGAATCTTGTTCTTGACAGAGCGATAGTGGCTGGAATGAAAAAGCCTCTTCTGATTGTATGTCCAAGCCCAGACTATCCTAATGCTATGCTTGCAGCAGCACTGGGGGCTCTCCATGCTGCATATGTGGTGAGTTAACATCTCTCTAGCTGTCTGCCTTATGTGGTGTCAATGGTGGTGGTAAGGGCGTATATACGTATAGGATTTCCCGGGGGGGGGTGCCTACTAAAAAAAATCAATTACTCCTAGCCTTGTTTGCTAAATCCAATGAAAGTTTACAAGTATCTTCTGAAAAACTTATTTACGTGGCTGTACTAGTAGTCAGGTGTTTTCAGGAACTTAATCAAAGTTAAGAGAATATTGGAGGGGAATTTGTTAGATATTCCAGGAAATTCATTTTATTTTAAAATTGTAAGTATTTGATAATAATAGCCATTTACCATTTATCTAGGTACACTCGTGTAATCAATTTGAGGCGCATGATTTATTATTAACACTTCTTTAGCCCGTACTGCTGTTTCTATCATTTTCCTCTTTTTTTTTGTTTGAGGGGGATGATGTGGGAACCCTTGCCCCTTCCTTATTGGTGTCTTATGTTATACATATACCTTTAACAATATACCATGTTGTTGTCTTTTCTAGCCTTATGAAATTCGTGAAGATGTTCCATCAAGGAGGAACAAGCTGTCTTCGTTGACCATCTACTCCGATGGTGCATTGAGTGACCTCGCCTTATATATCAAAGGAATTGAAAGTGGAAGGTAATTATCTCTTCTTTAACCCTTAGAGGTGTACAGCTTTCATGAGAATTAGATTGATCTGCCTTTCTTCCTCAAATTGGCAACATTATTTTCTAGTAATATTCACACTTTGAATATTGTGTGTGAACGTCTCCCATGTTTCATAGATGCAGGCTATGTTACAATGGAAAACAATCTATCCCTCGGATAGGATGTTAAATGGAGACCCGTGTAGAGGAGAGTCACCACCTTAGCATGTTAAGAACCCACTGCACTATTCGTATAAGAGTAGGGGGAAACCCTGGTGTAGTGGTCCACCTGCATTCCCCCAATCAGTTATATCGGGAGAAGAGACCTGCGGGTCATAGTGATTCAGTTCACTTTTTGCCTCCCAGGCACAGGTGACGCCAAACAAATAATAATAATAAAATATTGATATGAATATAGCAGTTGAGTGAGGAATTACAAATTTACATGTTTAAACAGTAAATGTTTTATGCGATTCCACTATGCGTCGATTATCGATCTCCGCGGTGCAGTGAGGGAATGCTGAGTTGCTTCCCCTTGACTTGAATTTGACCAGCGGCTGACCAGTATCTCCCGGGAAGTTTCGGGTCTGTTCCGGCCAGTACTATTAGTAGTAGTAATACCACTACTTGTAGCATTTTGCTGGTTTTTAGTGTCCCGCAATTAAATGAATCCCCTGCAGAATAGTGGAATACCGTAGTATTCCGAACCCCAGACGAAAACAGCTTTGACATTTCATTGGTTTACTAGGTGACCGGTAATATCATGACTCATGGATATTCATTAGGAAGACGTTCCATATGAATATATAATTCAGCTCAGATGTCAAAAGGCCCTGGCTCATGCCAGGCCTAATTCGCTTCGCGAATTACGAAATCCCTCGCTTCGCTCGGAAAGCAGCCGCCAGGGCCTCGACAAGAGGCTATCTCTTCCCTGACCCCTCCATCCCTCCCCATTTTCTCCTCACTCACCCCTGTATCATTGTCTTCTTGTCATCAGGCTTGTTGCTAGGGATATTGGAGGATCAGATCCTGAGAGGATGGCGGCCCCTAAGGTTGCTGCGTACATGGAAGAGCTCTTCGCTGGATCATCATCTATCAAGGTGAATATCACACCACAAATGATCATGCAGTTGCATCAAACAATCTTTTCATGAAAAAAATATTCAAAATTAATGTTGATTGTCAAAAATATCATTGTAAATGTAGATCTATCTGATCTAATACATAAAAGGTGTAGATCTATCTGATCTAATACATAAAACCTGTTAAAGAGAAATTCCAGTAGTTGCAGTAAACACTGATTTCATGAGAAAGTCTGTAAAACAAGGCTTAATTGTCAGTATATCATAGAGGATCTAGATCTGGTACAGTTACATTAACTGAACTTTGTGAATCTTGAAATCTACGCTGAAAAATGTTCACACCTAAGATCCCCAACACAGATAAGCGCACGTGGGACAATGTATAATTATTGCTTAAAGCGTCGGGCCCGACACTCTACCCGAATCCTGTGCTTATTTGCTGATTTCTCAGCAATTACACAATTTCTTCCAGAATCCTTTGGCACATGCGTTTTATTTATACAAAACAGACACTTTGGTGGTCATTTCATTGGTTTCTGTACGAACTCATTTTAATATCGTTACCAAAACTAGCATTTACCTTTAAGTCATGAAATCTGTAAAGATGAAAACAAATGACCACACTGAACATTACTAACACAGAAAATCATATGTGGGACAGTGTATTTCTATTGCTTCGAACAATACAAAAAAACATGGCTGGAATACCATGCTTATTTTTTTGTCAATTTCTGGGTAATTACATATTTCTGCCATAATCCACAAATTTTTTTTTATAGTTATTTATACCTACAAAACTACTAACTTTATTGGATTTCTGTTTGGACTAATCGTTAGGTCATTACAACAGCTGTAGTTCACGTTTAAGGCACTTGATTCAATGCACTATATATACATGTATCAAGCATTCAGAGTAATATTTTTTAATCCAAGAATCCTATTTGATTTAATCAATTCATGTAATGCATTCAAGTAAACTGATCCTCTGGGATCATATCTTGAATTTATAATGATAAAGATTTTAAGTTTTTAATTACAATCAATTAAAGTCGAATATTAAGTTTTAGTGGAGTTTTCAAAGGTTTCAAGGTTCATACTTGCACATGATAAAAAGTAGTTTATTTACAAACAGGGCTTCTGAAGTGATGATTATTCTCTGAAATGGTATTAAAAATCATGATAAGAGTCAGTTAACTGTTCAGAACGAGTTTAATAGTCTCGCAATCTCTTTTTTTATCATTTTTTTCACAGTTTAATGACTCTGATTTATTAACAGTCTCCTGTAGATGATATTATTTGTGTAATCTATAAAATGCTAATAAAGAGGTCAGTGATCGATTGTGAAATTTATCGACAGGAACTTATCTTTTTTTCATGTTTGATCAAGTTAAAAAAAAAGTAATTGCAGCATACAATTATTTCATGAGAAAGTCTTGAAAATGGAGGATAATTGCCACCCTATTATCATAGATCTAGATCTGGTATATTGAAATAAATTTAACTTTGGAAAATCATGAAATCTAAATTGAAAACAGATAATTCTGATTATCACTAACGTAAAAAGGCGTATGTGAGACAGTGTATTACTTTGGGGAAATACCACACATTTTATTGAGTTCTGTGCTTATTTTGCTAATTTCTCAGCAATTATCCATTTTTCCAGAGTCATTTCAGGCATGGGTCCGGGGGGGGGTCTAAAGATGCGCTAGACCCCCCCCATAAGATTTTTTTAAAAAAGACGAATTGACCTTAGATATAGGCGAAAACTTTTTTTTTGGGGGGGGGGGGCTTAATATTTTTGCGGCAAATCATTGACTTTAAATTTAGGTGACAACCTTTTTTTGTGTGTGCTCCCCCTTTAAAAAAAACTCCTGTAGCACCCTCTAAAATTTCAACTCTAGGTCCGCTCCTGCATTTGGCCCATACATGCAATAAATTTGGTGGCCTCTTTATTGGATTCTGTTTGAACTCATTTTGAGGTCGTTACCAAAACTAGTATTTGTCTTTAGTTATATGGGTATTGGGTATATAGCTTGATATTTTGATTTTATGAGTAATATTTCTATCATGATTTTTTATATATCTTCTCTGAACTGGTACATAAAATCATCATCAAACAAATTTATAACTGATACTGACTGATAAGGACTACAGTTACCTCCCTCTCATAATTGAAAGCCAAAATACAGTGTTAGTACAAAATCAAGAACAAACAAATCCTGATACTTGTTTTAAGCCAGTGAGTAGCAAGAACCTATTTTAAAGTACATAGACAATTTGAATACATCAACAAATACCTGAGGGTTTTTGACAAAGATTAAAGTATGATTTAGAGTCACACTTAAATTGCGATGCGTTCATGATATGCAATGCGCAATCTTATCGATCAATACGCAGTAGTGCACAAATTAGGTAACCCATGATATCACCCACTCAATATTTCATTTTGTATGAGTATATGAAATATTTTGAAATATATTTTATTTTCTCGTTACAATAAGAAACAAAGTTTTGTTTCTCTCTGAACATGAAGAATCACCATTGGTATAACCTAATAGATTTTGATTTGATGAAGAGTGTCATCCTCGTCAAATCAGCAATAAATGAAATATTGTATAATTCAAACAATTTAATACAAAATAAATAGTGAGTGATGAGAGACATCAATGACACGCTAGTTTGCATATAATCTGTTGTGAATAATTTTATTGAGAAAAATAAGTGAAACTTTTTACTGTCATAACTTTCTTATTTGACATCCAATTCTTCTTTAAAAAAAATCTCTACCCCTCCACAGGGATTTTATTGGCAATCAAAAATCAATAGATACAGAGTACAATGAATAATATAATCACTGATATTAACAATGAACTGACAAATGTAACAAAATAATTTTACATGTAGAAGTCAATTTTTTTTAAAGAGGTTTTTTTATGGAAACCAAATCTGCCTTGTTTGAAATTTAGTTGGGCAATGTATATCTCATTTTGGTATTATTGATTATTGAGGATTTCATGATACCGAAAAGAGGAATTGTATTTATTTTACAATCATATACAGTTTTTCTTACTATAATGGAAATACAATTAAGTGCACAATTGTATGTATTCTTGATTGCTTATTTTCTTTTTCTTGAAATCAACTTTCTGTTTGGATGGATGTTTAAAAACTCTATCGTGTCCGGTGTCGCATTTCATTGCATTGGCCATGCTGAAGGTCATGTGTTTCAAAACTTACATTTTCGCCATTAAAATTTACCTCTGCAATGACATCTGAAAGACATTCATTTTTTAGGAACATTTAACAGACATTTTGTTTCTCATTATATCTGTGATTTTTTAATTGCGTTTGAATCATGATTCATATTGGTATTTAAGTTGGCATTGAACACACCACAATATCCACAATGTCAATTCTCCCAAGGTCCAAAACAACAGGCCTATTAAAAGTTATTCAATTATATGAATGTTTCTTTCCTGGGCACCTGACAACATGTTATTCCTTTAACCTGTTGATGATATTAAAGTATATTACTTTTGGATACGTTTCACTAGCCTCTGGCCACTTTTCATATTGTCAAGAACAAGCTTTTCTGACATATATGAATTGTTGGTTGACTGATTGGTGCTTCGACTGGTGATCCTTTTCTGTTTTTATATACACACCAGGGGCCCGTCTTACAAAGAGTTGCAATTGATCCAATCAATCGCAACTATGGAAAGCAAGCAAATTCAACATATAAAGTGCAAGTTTGTTTTTAAAAAATTCTAGGTATTAATGTTTTTCCATAAATCCATTGATTTCTTGAAAATTTGATGTGTTCATCTTTGTTAACAAAGGACATTTTACAAATTTCCTGTAGAAAAAATTATGACACTGATGGATTTTTATAGAGTTACGATTGATTGGATCAATCGCAACTCTTTGTAAGATGGGGCCCAGATTTCCATTGGTGTTGATGTAGCTCCCAAGAAAATATCACCAGTCATTTGTAGAGTCACTCATAAATTATGAACAGCTCTATGAAACATCTACTTGGTCCACTGTTTCCCTATGCATTGTAGTTTAAGTCAGTTTTATTCTTCTTCTTTCATTCAATTTTTTTTGCTTTGAAATGAACAGCTTGAAGTTATTTCGGGCGATGAGAAGAAGTATCCACTCTTTGCTGCTGTTGACCGATGTGCTAATCTGGTTGAACGTCACCGAGGGCGTATCATCAAACTGGAGTATGTGGGCAGCGGGGAGATCACAAAGACTCTTATGCTGGTGGGCAAGGTAATAATAAAGATAATGATAATAATACCACCAACATGCTTATATAGCGCATGTCACTGCCAAATGCATCCCTATGCGCTTAATTGGATATTATTTCCCTGGCTTTAGCCCTGCAGCCCAGAGCGTTGGGATTTCAAGGAAAAAAAGCCAGGTACCCATTCACTTCACCTGGGTTGAGTGTAGCACAATGCACATAAATTTCTTGCTGAAACAAAATACGCCATGGCTGGGATTTGAACCCATGATCTTCTGTTTTAAAGTCTGAAGACTAATCCTCTAGGCCACAATGCTCCACACTGAGGCATTCATAATACGCCAACTACCTAGAAATAATCTATAACAAGGCGCACTATTATTATTACCCCGGCTTTAGCTCGAGCTGCCTTCTAGGGTTCATTGCATTCAAGGAATTCATCCTGCTGGGTACCCAATAACGTCACATAGGTTGATTTCAGCACAATATGTGGGTAAATTCTTTGTTGAAATAAAATATGCCATGGCTAGGAATTGAACCCACGACTCTGAAAGAAGAGAGTCAGAACTAATTGACCCCCATGCCCCAATTCTGTTTTAAAATTTTATTCAAAATGAATTGAAAAGATGAACTGGATTTATGATAACGATAGTAATCTGATAGATGCCGTTGGTGATGTTAATGATGATGTTGATATTGATGATAATAAGGATCATAAAAATAATAATGATTTTGGTAATGACTGCAGTCTGTATCTAATTATTTCACAATGAAAATAGTTGCAAGAATCTTGAATAAAATACTTTATTGTATGGTGTAGATGAAAAAAATGTATCATCCTTGGTAGATGTATACTATACTCTTTTATACAGATATTGCCTACCGAGAGTTTGAATATAACATTTTGTTTCCCCGATAAAGTTATATTTTTTCCAAGGGATGATATTTTGCCCAAAGCGCAGCGCTGAGGGAAAATATTCTCTTGAGGGAATGATATAGCTCCGGAGGGGAGTTGAAATGTTATTTATTAAAAAGATATTTAAAGCATTATCTGTTATATTATATAGTCCATCAGAGACTGCATTTATCACTCTGACTTTATGATTAACTCAAAATTCTTGCTGAAGCTTTGATCCATCTACGTCATAATATAATTCTTTAGGAATTAAGCACATTCTTAATGCAATCGATGCGTAAACACTAGCGCATACACCAAGAAACCACTTAATTACGCAACTTGTAAGCAGCCATTGACATCACCTTAGTGAATACAACGCCCCAGTTTACAATACAACGCAGTTATGTTCACTGAGGTGATGTAAAAAGTAGAATATAACAAATGCGATCCTTGCAGCTATGGTCACATGATGACGTATTGACTGATAACTGATCATATCTACATAAACTATGTAATATTTACAATTATTTATCATAGTATTGATTATTATATATATATTGCATGGCTCAGAATGGAATACCAGAAATATTCCAGGAGTTTGGGCAAATATTCCACAACTCACAGATGAGTGGAATATTGGCTGTGCAGTGCATCGCTTTTATTGTTCTACGCATTGTATATTTCATGCATTCGAGCATGCGCACTGTACTGTTGAATACGATCTCATATTCAATGGCAAGTTTTGTACAGGAGCTTATGGGATATTTTCATCGGATTTCATCGGACGCTGTGGTATTGAGCGGGCAGTTGATGCAGACCAAAATATGTGTTATAATGTATCCCTAAAACACTCTACATAGATGGTAATTATTGATATTGTATATATTACTAATAGGGAGTGACCTACGACACCGGTGGAGCAGATATTAAAGCGGGCGGAGTCATGGCAGGAATGCATCGGTAGGTTGTTTTGTATCATTTTTTTCAGCAATTGCCCTTTTTGTATGTCACATATTTTGCCAGGAAATGTGAGTTAAAACTTAACTGGCTGGTTGAGATCTACCTCTTTTTGCATAATACTGTTTCACTTGTAGCTCCAAAAATTAAGAAAAGTCTTTCATCATCATTATCAACAACATCAACATTTTGATCATCATAAGTTTGATACATTTTTTTTACCACATAATTTGATATCATTGTCATCATCACCTCTGTCATTAGATTGAAACTATTATTTTATATTTGAAACTATCATTGTAGCTATTGCTTTGACCAGTATCATCATCAACATAGTTACCATCTACAGTCATCCTCATTGTCAACATCAAAACAGTTATCATCATTATCATCTTCACTATCATCGTCATCATTATTAACATCATCATTATCAACATAATCACCATCAACAGCTGTCCTCATCAATAACATCAAAATTGTCATTGTTATTAAAATCATTAATATCATTTTCATCATCATCAACATTATATTCATCAATAAGATTATCATCAACATCAACCACATTGTCATTGTCATTATCATAGACATCATCAACATAGTCATCAACAGTCATCATCATAATCAACATCATCATTATCATCAATATCAGCATCATCATCATTGTCACCATCACCATCTTTATCATCCGATCATCATCATCATCATCTCATCACCATCGCTACCACAACCACCATCATCATTATCATCATCATCATATCATTATCATCATCATATCATTATCACCACCATCATCATAATCATCATCATCATCGTCATCATCATCACCATCATCAACATCATCATCATAATCAACATCATTATCATAAATATCAGCATCATCATCATTGTCACCATCATTACATTGTCATCAACATCATCATTGAAAAAAAACTTTAATTATTATATTTTTCTAGGGATAAATGTGGTGCAGCGGCAGTGGCAGGATTCTTCCGTGCTTTGGAAATCATCAAGCCAGCGGGGTTAAAGGTCGTCGGAACGATGGCTATGGTTCGGAACAGTGTTGGCGTAGGTAAGTCTAATTAATCACCTTGTCAAAAGTCTCCGCTGCATCTCTTAGCAGCAACTCCGTTATGAAGGCATATTTTTTCATCATGACCTTCCCTGACTCGTGTTTATCTACATATATGATGAAATGTGATAATTTGTTGCAAAAAGCTGGCTGCAGGTTCCTTGCTTGAAAGATGCAACTCTTGACTTTTGACAAGTTGCCTTACTTTTCTCAATCAAGCAAAATTTATGCCATAACTTGAAGCCTGGGTGACCATATTTCACAAAATGGAATATGGGACAAAGCGGATCGACCAAGCCACGTATCGACCGAGCCAGGTCTTGATAAAAAAAAGGCCCCCTCTATGAATCGCGCGATATTTTCGCCGCGAAATTTTTGACAGCGCCACTCGCTGACTTTTTACTTTCAAGTCTTGCATGCATATCAGACTTGCGTGCGCTTCTGCGGTCTACTGCATGTGACATGTGTGCGAGATACTGTCAATGCTGGCTACCTGCCACCAAAAATAGTTACCTGCAAGTCACTTGCAACACTTGCAAGGAAAGATGTGTCAGGGCCTTTAGGAACCGAATAAACACCAATAAAAATCTAATATATATATATGTATATTTCATTCACAACAACATAGGGTCACCAGTGGCTAATATTGTTGCTCGTAACGTACAAACAGCTTGAAGAAAACCCCACCTGTTATGAAACTCCCGGTGCTCCATTTTATGTGCTTTGTGTTGAATTTTGGTTACAGAGAGCTATGTTTCGGATGAGATCATTACTTCAAGAGCAGGAGTGAGGATCCGCATTGGCAACACCGACGCCGAAGGCAGGATGGCGATGGGTGACTGCCTGTGTGAAATGAAGGAAAGGGTATGACCATGGTCATTGAACTTAACAAAATCTCAGTATAAAATAATAGTTTCAATCTTAAATTACCGCAAAACGATCACAAATTACTGTGTAGCAAGCTATAATACCCAGACTTCCCTAATCACTCCCACAAAGCAAAAGATAATTAGAGTGTCATCTCTCATCAACGTGTTTCCGTCACTCAAGTGAATTCCCGATTCCTATTAGCAATTTTACAGCATACAGCACAAAAAATATGGTATCTGAGCGATTATCCGTGGTAGACAATATGTTAATATGTAAACAACAATGTAAATGTACAACAAAGAGGACGTTGATAAGAATTATCCACATGATGTACCTTTGGAACAGTTTTATCACATGCACATAGTTATTCAAATGCCCAATCAGAATGCCATGTATTATATATTTCATGAGATAGAAATATGGATCCTTGTTTATTTGAGAACCATCCTCAAATCAATGTCATGACTGGTTATACCTAGCCATTAGTACCAGTCATTAACAAATTGCTTGATAGCTAAGATAAAAAAATTAAAAAAAAAAACAGGTCATGTGATAGATTTTAGCCAATCATGTGAACATGATCCATATCAGCATGATATAAATCATCTTATCCTTGTATTAATCTGGTGATGATCAAATACCAAATTGCACCATATTATACAGACATACCAGTCACATATGAATTGTATATACATATTTGTCTCTCTTTGTCATCAATACCAGGCATTGAAGGAGATCAACCCTCATCTGATGACTATAGCTACTCTGACCGGACATGCTGTCAGAGCTATGGGACCAAACTACTCGGTAAGATATACCCATCCGCGGCGGAAGCCCAAAAATTTAGGGGGGTCCACACAGGGAAAAAATTTAGGGGGAGACGGACTCCCCTGCTTCCTCCGCCTAAGGACATACCTAGTAAAGATGGTTTATTATCATATGGCACGACAGAGCACAAGAGCATGGAACCTGTAGTAGGGATTGTTGGTGTTGTCATATATAACTCATCGCTTATTGCAATTGTCTATCGCCCAAATATACAATGATTTTATGGAACGGTCATTAAAACCAGATTCATTGTAAATAAAAAACACAAATGATGAAAAGTTTGTGTAACCAGTTGTCAAGAAGTGTAAAATATAAATGCAAAGAATTGTCATTATTCCCCCTGAAAAAAATTTTGTATGTGCAAAGCTAATGACTACACATATGAAAAGTTGGGGAAAAGGTGTAATGTTAATTTTTATCCAAGGAACGGTACCCTTACATTGATCTATTAAGTTATTAATTCTATATCATATTTATTACATGCTACTTATGCCAAACCATTGCTGAAATTATGTAGTAATGATCGAAGCTGATTTATATCTGTTTCCTGCAGAAGATTAAGGATGAGGTAGTAGAAGTTGAGTAGAAGAAGTAAATGTAAAGTTTTGGCATTCTTGTCATTGGTGTAACATATTATTTGGTTCTTATTAACTGCCCAACCTTTTATAATTTTCTTTTGATAATAGATCATTATGGACAATGGACCTGCAAGAAAGGTTGATCATGCAAGACAGATGCAGAGGGGTGAGAATCGATACCTTTTGCATCAAGTTTAGATATTTCTTTGAACATGAGTAAAATGTATTGATTGTAACAGATATTGACATCTTATGCTAGGAGTCCACTGGGCCAGCACCGGTTGGTGCCAGTTTGCACCAATGCACGCAAAGCGGCTGTAGCACCTTGTGTCGCCAATAAGATGCCTAGTGGCATGCTCAAACTTTCTTCCCAACCGGCACGTGGTGGCACGTAACAGCGGCAAAATTTCTATCATGCCAAATTCAAGTTTTACGCCATTACGCACCACTTTGAGCTGGTTGGGAGGCAATTTTAGCTACTGCACGCCACTAGGCACCGTATTGGCGACACAAGGCGCCACAGCCACTTTACATTGGCACCAACTGGCGCCAGCCCAGTGGACTCCTAGCATAAGATTCTCTGAATACGTCTTTCTTATATTATTTCTTTTAACTGGACCATATTCTAATTAGAGATCAGCTATGAAGAATAGATTCCTCATTAATGAAATATTACTATAGATGATCAATAAACACAATAATTACCATTGAAATAAACCCAATACTAAGCAGGACAGTGAGAGGAAGTAGAAGAAGAAAGAGAAGATGGAGAAGGAAAAAGGAGAGGAAGAAGGAGAAGGAAGTAGATTAAGAGGGAAAGAAGGAAGAAGCAAAGAAGGAAGAAGAAGAAGGAGGAGGAGGAAAAGCAGGAGGAGAAGAAGAAGCAGGAAGAGGAGACGAGAGAAAGAAAGAAAGAAAGAAAGAAAGAGAGAGAGAGGGAGGGAGAAAGAAAGAAAGAAGAAAGAAAGAAAGAAAGAAAGGGAGGAGAAGAAGGAAGAAGAAAGAAGTTTTATCTTATGAATTTCATATCTACTATAGATATGAATTTCAGAAAAAATAGGAGTAGAAAAAAAGTGAATGTTTCCTTTAACCGGTATATTCACCTTACCATCTTATATTATACATCGCTCTAGTATTACAACTCTTCATGAGCCATTATCACCCTAAAGTATCATGACTGCCTTAGCTGGATTATGGTTGTACTATGTTTGTAAATTAAATTATTTTTATGTTTTATCGTATGTGTTTTTTTTCTAGCTGGTGATCTGATTGCAGACCCTTTTGAAATATCCACCATTAGGAGAGAGGTATGATATCAAAATTCACTTTCAATTGATAAAACAATTTACAGTACAAAACCGTGCATTTCCATTGAGCCTGTTATGAGTTAATTTGGGGCATATGGCTGAATGTTTTATAATCTCTTTTTCGTTTATTCAGCGGTTTGAGAGTTGAACTTTTTGGGTGATTTCAGCTGTGTTTGTGTTTCTTCTAGCTCTGTGTGTACTTTGTCTGTACAGGTGATTTTTTCTGTACAGTCTGAATAGGGGATTTTGCTATTCCTGATTTCCTGTAGATTTGGAAAATTGTATTTTTTTTACATATAAAAAAATACTCAATAGGTCTGTCCACCTAAGATTTCAAAAGTGGTAGTGTCCGCCTCATTTACGGGAGGTTGTGGGTTCGATCCCTGGCCGAGTCATACCAAAGACTTATAAAAATGGAACCTTCTGCCTTCTTGCTTGGCGCTCAGCATTTAGATTGGAGAAGGTTAATACTAACATATGTTATGCAGGGCCCGCTGGAAGAGCAGTCTTATGATTGAAGTGGCTACCCTGGGTAAATAAATAGCTGAATTTCATGTTATTCTTGGACCATTTAAGTGATTCTCATGTCTTTTAACTAGGCAAGTCTTCCAATGTAATCTCTACTTTGGTAATGTTTGAAAAGGTCTAAAATGAATATTTCATTAATTGTTTAGGACTATGCATTCCACAAGGGCAAGTCTGAGTACGAGGATGTTCTTCAGTCCAACAGCCAACCATCTTCCATGACAGCGAGAGGTCATCAGAGCCCAGCAGCTTTCCTCATGATGGCATCAGGACTTGATAAAGTAAGTAGGATGTTAAAGGACAAGTCCACTTCAACAAAAATTTGATTTTAAGAAATAGAAATAAATCCAACAAGCATAACACTGAAAATTTAATCAAAATCGGATGTAAAATGAGAAAGTTATGAAATTCTAAAGTTTTGCTTAATTTCACAAAACAGTTGAAAGTACACTGTACATCTTGGTCAGTATGCGAATGAGGAGACTGATGACATCATCCACTCACT
Source organism: Lytechinus variegatus (assembly GCF_018143015.1). NCBI lineage: Eukaryota > Metazoa > Echinodermata > Echinoidea > Temnopleuroida > Toxopneustidae > Lytechinus > Lytechinus variegatus. The sequence continues at coordinate 28,088,710 of NC_054751.1, forward strand.
ATTTCTTTTGTATTTGTGAAATATTGAATATTCTAATTTTCTCCTCATTGTCAAGTGAAACAATGATTTATTCCTCCCTGAACATGTGGAATTAGCATTGTGTAATACTATATGGTTCAGTCAAGTTGGTCCTTACTATGAAATCTGTAAAAAATGAAATATTGTATACTTCAAACAATAAAAAACAAAAGAAGTAGTGAGTGATGGACATCATCAACTGTCTCTCTTTCATATCACTGTTTTGTAAAAAATAAGCAAAATTCTAAAATGTCATAACTTTTTTTATTTTACATCCAATTTTGATGAAATTTACAGCATTATGCTAGTTTGATTTTCTCTATTCATTGGAATCAAAACTTTTCTGGGGTGGACTTGAACTTTGAAGGGTAAGTTCACCCTGACAAAAAGTTTAATGTAAAAATAGCAGAAAAAATGATCTAAAAATATTGGTTAAAAAATCCTTGAAATGTCATTTTCTCAGAAAATTTAAAATGGTTTATACTCTACCTTTTCTATATCAATAGACAATTAATTTGACACCTGATCATGAAAAGAAAACAAAAATAAGTCAACATTAACAAATGGAAAATATGCATTTCATATAACATAATTCTATGTGGGGCAGCTGCTCGTTAACGATGTCACAAATCCCGAACTTAAAATTCTAGTAACTTTCTTAATCTTTAATGGATTTTCCTCAAACCTTCACCAATATTTTTTAGTAGTTTTCTGCTATTTTGGCAATCTTTTCTTCAGGGTGAACTTCCCCTTTGATTTGCTACTTGGTCTTATCCTTGGTTTACAGCCAGTTCTTCTAGTCACAAATAGAGAATAGGCATGAGTGCGATGGTGTGAAATCTTGCACCATTAAGAATATTCGCCATTTGTGTTGTACAACGCCTCGGAATTTAGCGAAAATATTTAATAAAAAAACAAGTTTTTCCCTGCAGTAATCGATGAAAAGGGAGCAAAAATATTGAAAGCAAAAAGCGAAATCCCACAAGCGCACATGACCTTGGGCAGCATTGCGCATTTAGCCAGCAGGCTTATACACGCGTATTGCACCTTCATTTTTACTGAGTGGAATGAATTAAATCGTATTGTGACGTCATCTCCTAAAGCCGTGCAATGGTACATTTTGGATGGTATGTCTTTTGTGCAATGGTACAAATGTTTGACAGTCAGCCTCCCATTTGCTCACGTACAACAAACTAAGTATGCGTTGTACAATAACCATTTGATCTAATTGCCATTTAACCAATTTACGTATTTGTCTTATTTCCTGTTAGACTTGTTTCTTGTTTCTTGTATTTTCCACCTGATGTGTGTTTCATAAAGCTGTTTGTAAGAGACAAGCGACTTTATGAATGACTGGTGATCCTTTCTTGTGGTTAATGATACACACCACTTTTTTTGTTCTTGCAATAACACAAGAATCGTTGGACGTACTAGTAGTGACTTATCATTTTGATGGGAGTTACAATGAATTGATGAGTTTTGGGGGTATGGAGGTCAAAGGTTGGAAGGTCACAGAGGTCGTATATCTTAAATGGATTAGTTCATATCTGCAGTAGATGTGAAGTTCATAAGATCACTTCTTGTTTTATATTTTTTATTATTTCTTTCTTTCCACTTTTCCTTCTTCCTCTCCCAGTTTTAAAATTTTTCTATTTCCTATCCTCCTTTATTCTTATATTTCCTTACATTCATATATTTCTTCCTTTTTTCTCCCTTGTCATCGTCTGATTTTCCTTTTTTTTTCTTCATGTGGCTCTCTTCTTTCTCTGTTTTCTTTTTTTTTTCTTCTTTCTCTTCCTTCCCCTTCTTCATCTACCACCTCCTTCTTCTCCTTCCTCTCCTCTTCTTCCCTTTTATCATTCTTCTTTCTTTTTCTTTTCCTCCTTCCTTTTTTATGGAGTAGTAAATGCGACTTCAAACCTTTAATGTCTTGGAAAAGGGTGAATGAATAATAACGATATGTAACAATTATATAGCTCTTAATACAAGGTTTCTAAACACTGCATACTCATTAGAGATTATCCAATTTTTTTTTTCCTATTAGCATGGCAAAGATTCCTCTGCTCCACTACCCTACTCTCACATCGACATTGCTGGATCTTCAGGACCTTTCCCTGGTGTACCAACGGGGGCGCCCATTGCAGCCATAACCGCACTGTACATGATGGGCTTCTAATCTTGATTGCCCCGTCCGTTACATTCAATTCACTCGTCCAGAAACAAACAAAAAAATCACATGTATATTACTTTATTTGAAGTCCTAGGTAAGTCTTGTTGGATTCATGACACAATAGATGCCTACAGTATGTCACCACACAATGGATGGCAAAGAGAAGAATGTTGTGAAATTTATGTTGTTGAATTGTAAACCAAAAGCTTCACATTTATCTTAAAAAGACATTTATTCAACCCTCTGCCAATGAACTGAGTGTCTGATATTGAATTGTTTGTAAATATACTTTTCTGCTTCCAAGCTATTTTACATTTAATGTATACTTTTCGTACATCTTTAACACATAAGGACATGCAAAGTGCCATGTGCAATGTGCTATAAAAGATCCAAGTAGTAGTATTCCTATTCTCACCACAGGTTAAACATTCATGAACACACCAGTAGCAATTATATTTTCCTACCAAGAACATTTTTATGTGTATGGAGCCAGGAGAAAAGTACTGCCAATTTATTATAAATTGTACTCTATTTTATCTAACATGTTGCTGTAATTCACTTTAAATGTGTTACTATTTGTTTTGCCAAGATCATGGTCCATGTCAATATGGAAGAATTGGTAGTGAAATCAAACAATCAAAGACTATTCCTAAAGGAACAGATGATTTTTCACCAGTGTTATGTGTTCAGTCAAACCTGTATATAGGAAATTAGCATAAACAACCGAACACACTGAAGTTTTTCAAAAATGCCCTCATCAGAGTAAAATTACATCAAATCAACAGAATGAAACCACAAACCACGCTATTTTTATGTTTTATAACTTATGTGAGTAAATCTTTGAACCATTTGAGTATGGAAAGTATTAATGCAATAGTATGACTCATTGCAAATTTTGAACAAGATGTTCTTGACATGATTTCTTTATCAAGAAATTAGTCCACATTAAGCTGCACTCAACCCAGGTCAGGTTGGTCCTAAATGGATGTCAGGCAGGATCAATTCCTTGAACGTACCAAGTGCCAGGGTCAGTGTGTCTTTGAATAGGTATCGAGATAAATTACGCTTTATAAACACAATATTGCATTTTGACTTGCTATTGACTATAATATAAACAGTTGATTTTTTTTTTTAAGTAGTAGCTGTTAGCTTTTCTCCACATTCCTGTTTTATACATGCACTTTTCTTCCAAAGGATATATTTTTATGTGAGTAGTTTAACTGAACTGCCAGTCATTTCCAATGTGGAGGAAATGTTTAGAATTTTGACCTTTCATGTGCCCTTATATCGGCATGATTTCTATCATTTTCTTAATTATCATAACTTACTTGTGGAAAAATGCATGATCTTCCTATTTTGTAACAAAAGTATCCTTATTTTTCATGCTAAAAAGGTTTGGTAGTCTTCTTTCAGAATCAAGATCAAAAGGTATGTGTTGAAAGCCAATTATTTACCTTTTACAGGAATTTGTTTTTCTTTGTTTATGAAATAAAAAGAAAGTTTGAGCGTGATTATATTATACTCAGGATAAATCAATGCTTGAAAATTGTGAATTGAATTATGATTGAATTTGATATAGAAAAAAAATGTGAGTGATTGGGAATGGCCTTGTGTTTATTCCCATTAGGGCTGAAGGAATATAATGGGAGCGAACTGTAACACTTAAAGTGTCATATATGTAACATTTAAAGTGTCATTTATGTAACACTGAAAGTGTCATTTATGTAACACTGAAAGTGTCATTTATGTTACACTTAAAGTGTCATTTATGTAACACTTAAAGTGTCATTTATGTAACACTGAAAGTGTCATTTATGTAACACTTTAAGTGTCATTTATGTAACACTGAAAGTGTTATTTATGTGTTTGTTTAAAGTGATATCAAATGGTAATTCCAGATGACATGGATCTAATCCATTATGTACCAGAATACAGGAAAATATATATATATTGTTTGTAATCCTACAATGTGTTTCCATCTTTGGTCATTATTTGTTTATCCATTAAGTTGTTAAGATATTTATGATATTTCAGAAAAAGTATATTCCTATTTAAAAACAGATAAGAAAGAGTAAAGATGGTTAAAGAACGAGGTTTGCATACCTTCATGAGAGTATATAAAAAGGGAAGTTTGTCAAGAAGGATGATTTAGATCTAAATGGGGATTTGTATTTATCTATTTTTTTTCCGGGGCAGCAAACCTAGCACAATTTATATTTTCAGACTGCAAGAACAAGTTTTTCTCACTTAAGACTTGTGTGTGACATGGCCTATACTTTGTATATCCATCCTCCTTTCTATCTCTCTGGCCTGTATTGGGTTGGCCATGTTGTACGGTAGTCTCTTGCCTGAACAAATGCGGCTGGAGACGGGAGTTTGATTGATGGAAGTGAAGATCGAGAAAAGGAGAGGATCAAGAAGACAGGAAAGTTGCGAGACATCAGCAAGGGACAGAGACACAGGAGAGAAAATAAAGAAGAGGTTTTTAGGACAAAGGGAGATACAAAAAGACACACCTCCATCACACACACTCATGATCAACAGTTAAATGTAAAAATCACAAATGACTGAGAGTTATTTTTTTAAAGTTGCCTTTTTTTTTAAATTACATATTTGTTAGATATATCATAATAATTTCACAATTCAGTTCAAAAGAGAAAGTTAAAAACAAATATTTTTCAAACTATTGGGTGTTTTTTTATGACCAAGATCTGAGATATTTCATGAAGCTGTACATTGTTACTTTCCAAAAGAATGACTGGAACATGTATTTTTGTATTATCATTCACATTCACACTAATAACTTTGATTTCTATCAAGTAAGTAGATCTAGGCCCCTATGCCTATTATATGCTAGATCTCAAAATTAAGATCTAGATTACACCACACTGCACAGCAATCTTTCGAAAATGTGGAGCAAATTGCGATGCAATACCAGGGAAATTATTCCCTGCAAGGTGCATTTTAATTAGATTTAGGCTATTTGTATAGGGCTAGGAATATACGGTATACGTTTAGCCTTAGGCCCTAGCCTTACATTAACCCCGCCCAATTGGGTACCGGTACGGTACACATGCAGAAATGAATGCGATTGATTAAATCAAATTTACAAAACAATGATTGAATGACTTAAAAATTTGACAATATTGCAGGATTGGGAAAATGACGAAACGTCACAATTTCTCTACTTGTAGACCTTCAGATAATTGAAATATTCTGGTACTTACCGAAAGGTTGGATGATCCATATTCGCTGATAAAAGACAATTTTCTCGGAAAATATTCAAAGTTCAATCAATTCAGCAAAAGTTGAAGGAGAGAATTTGGTTTGTTTACGTATAAAAATAAATAAACCAACGAGAAAGAAATTGGGCTATTGCGCAGCGCTGCGCGTATAACTTTGCACATCATGCACACCAAACAATGGTATTCAGACCATTGCGCGTCAGATGCAACGTTGAAGGAGTATATTTTTTTTATATAATCCCGGAATAGTTCTGAGATGATTGAGAATTAAGAGTAGACAAATTCATTGATCATTGCAAGTAATCTAAAATAAAAAGAGAAAAGGATCATGGTTTTACTAGAATGATCTTTCTTTCTTTTTTGTTTCTTCCTTCCTTCCTCCCTTCCTTCCTTCCTTCATTTTTCCTTCATTTCTTCGTCTTCTTCTAGCTATCTATCTATCCATCTGTATATTGTATCTCTTCACAGGGGCCGCGGAACGGTTATCAAAGTGTGTGTGTGTGGGGGGGGCTGACCATGCAAAAATTACAATCATATGGTAATTCTTAAGTTTTGGAAAAAGTGGGGGGGGGGGGGGCTCCCCCCCCAGCTTCTGTGGCCCCTGCTTATTATGTTATAATTTCGGGGGCACTATGCATAATAACGGTGTTTACGATTTTAAAGATGTTGTTTAAGCCCGTCACTCTAACCGTATTGCTTAAACTTTTTAAACGTTTTACACAAATGTTAAACATTTTTAAATAAGTTCTTTAGAAGTTTAAGCAATTACAAAAAAATAAAACAAATTTGCTATTAGAGTGACAGGCTTAAACAATTTTTTTCATTTTTTTTTACTGTGCATCTGAATTTTATAAATTTGTTATTGATGTTTATTATATAAACATAATTTTATGCTTGATATTAAAACAATATCTTATCTCGTCAGTAACAGGGGCCGCGGAACGGTTTTCAAAGTGGGGGGGCTGACCATGCTAAAAATCACAATCATATGGTCATTTTTACGTTTCGCACACAGTTTTGGAAAAAAGTGGGGGGCTGAAGCCCCCCCCCCCCCCCGGTTCCGCGGCCCCTGAGTAAGGATGTTGAACTGATATTCTTGAGCAAAATTTCATTTTATATCTGTTTGAATAAAGTGTTTTTCTGAGTGCGTAATGTTTTGTTTACTATTATGGCACTCAATCTCAGACAAGGATTCGTTTTCAAGAAGATCTGATGTTGAAACATCTATATTAGGCTCTACCCAGCGGCGGGGTAAGGGGGGGGGGGCACATTCGACACAATGCCCACTTTTCCTTTCCAAATTCTGTAACTAAGCAAAAGTTATCACTCCATACACGTGACCCTTCCCGCTCCTTCAGCATCACACACATTTCTCTAGTCTTTTTCCACATGGGGGGGGTGCCCCTGCATGTATCTGCCATTTTCCCTTTGCTGCATGTCTTTCTAAGAAGCATGCATGGTCTCGAAGTTGACCACCGTTTCGCATGATAGCAACCTTAATAAGAAGGGATTCGCTTCGGTGATCATCGAGCTCGTGTTTCGACACCATCGGTAATTCATCCTCTATTGGGTCCTTGAACTCATCATATCATTACAAGACGGAGGATTATAACCGGATGAAACCAAGCCCTGAAAATTAATGCCTATTTGTCAACATTGTGTGGGATTGAGAGTACTGTGCCAACATGAGTTGGTTCAATGATCGAATGTTGGAGAATAGATTTATCCAAAGGTCCAGGGCAATGACATTTCATGTTGTGGCAGAACCAGGGAAGGCGTCAGGGTATTTGATAAAATATAGGGTTGGGGACGACCTAATATAATTGACTGTCATTACTTAATAAAGGGCGTGAGGTTTTAATGCCCCCAAACTGCGCATCGATCAAGATAAAGAAGGAGGAAAATTATGGGAAAAGGGTGAAATTTCATTTCTTGAATATTATACTTCAAAACCTATCAATGCAAATTTCCACCATCTCGCTTCGGTCGCTCACGGTTTTTTGTATTTTTCCCATATTCTCCCACGTTATGTCCCATCAAAATTATTACGCCACCCCGTTCTTAATAATCGGTGAAAAGAATCCTTAACCCCTTTGCATTGCTACCATTTCATTAGATTTATACGTTTCACTAATTTCTGTTCTCGCCCGAGGTGTATATTAGGCTCTGTTTCGGAGTATAAGATTGATTAATCGAATTCTTGAATTGATCTTTCTGAAATAGTTTATATTGTATCGGAGAGGAATGATAAAGCTTTTCAATAATTTTTGCTCCAGCCGCCACAAAGTGACAGGTATGGTGAATAAATGTTAGAGGTCTAAATACATGAGAGAAGCATCACATGTTTTGAGAAAAATTAAGATACACCATTATTCTTAAATCAGATTTAAAAAAACAAATTAAACCATGCCATGAAAGCTTGACCTTTTGGGGGAGAGGGGATCATTTCATGAAAAGCCATGCAGCTCTCGATCACATGCATTTTCTTTCACAAAATCTGACAAACTAAACACAACTGAAAAAGGGGAAAAGGGGGTATCACTCGAGGGGGCAGGGGCAGGAGGTAAGAAGGGGGTTCACGCCTTCACGGCCTGATCCCTACCCATTCGGTCGGCCCTGAGATCAGTACTCCCCCTTTATATTTTCGTACATGTAAGCCGCACTTGGAGAGGAGAATTTGCCTTTTTGGGGTTATTTTATTGTAAAGCGCTGTGAGCATTTTAATGGAACAGCGCATTAAGAGCTAAATGTATGAAGGCACAGGCGCGGATCCAGGATTTCGTAGGGAGGGGGGCCCAAATTCGACCTGATTTTGGCGCCCCTGTGTACTTTTCGGAAAAATGGCGGCCCCTCCCTCCCCAGGCAATCATAAGTGCCTTAAATGCATGTTAAATTATCTTATTTCATAGGCACATGAATCAGGGGCGGATCCAGCTTTCGCCAATAAAGGGGCCCAATTTTTTTTTTCAGCCATATTTTCCCCGATCGGCCGCTCGAAGATTTTTTTTGGGTTTGTTTCTTTGAAGGGGGTAGTCTTACAAGTCACATCTTAGCTTTATTCTTTAAATCAACATAAATGTATAATATCATAATCCTTATTTTATAATGCCTGTGCGAAGCGCGTGCAATTTTTTTTTAAATTGCATGAATTTTTTCCTAAAATTTGAACTTTTTGAAAAAAAGATGTGCCTGCAATAATTACTGCGAACGCGAAGCGCGAGTAGAAATTTGTGATAAACGTTTTGAACTGATCGGAAAGGTAGGCCTACCAGTCCTGTTAAAGACTGCATACAGTTAGCCACGAAAACGTGATATATTTCAACAATCAAATAATGCGAGCGCGAAACGCGAGCTGAAAATTTTTGACATTTCTACATAAAAAATTTTAATTATTTTTTTGTAATCATGAACAGGATAGCTATACAGTATTACTTAACAATTGATGCGAGAGCGAAGTCCGGGCGGAAAAATTCTAGATTTGAGATCTCGAATTCTAGAATGCGAGCGCAAAGCGCGAGCAGAAAATGTTTGTATACGTTTTGAACTGATCGAAAGGTGCCTTTTAAGGACTGCTTGCATTTAGCCCTGAAGACATTACATATTTCAACAATCAAATAATGCGAGCGCGAAGCGCGAGCTGAAAATTTTTGACATTTCTACATAAAGAATGGAAAACTTTAATACAATATACTTATTACAGAAAAAAGCAATTCGAATCTGTACTGATTCCCAATATTTATCACACACAAATCCATTATCCCATAAACTAAAGACTCTAACAGTATTTGACATAATACACTTCAAAGTTTACTACTTATGTTTAAGTACGTAAATAACATGCTCCCACCTTCATTTCACAATTTTTATACTCTTAATACATCTATTCATTCATACCCTACCCGTTACACTTCAAATTTCCATTTAATCAACCCCAAACTGCTTATTGCGCAGAGATCCAGACACCATGGTCCAGATATGTGGAACTCTCTACCAGCAGAGTCTGTAAAACAATCTTCGTCTCTTCACTCATTTAAGGCTAACGTTAAATCTATGTTATCATCAGAATATTTGAAGTAAAATTTCTGTGTCGTATCCTTTTTATCGTGAATTTATTCCTCCTTCGATTTAGTCATCACCAATATCTTCATCATGACCACCATCATCTCCATGGCCTTCATTATCATCATCATCATCATCATAATCATCATCATCATCAACAACAACAACATCATCATATCACCGTCACCCTCAGCTTTATCATCTTCATCTTCACACTATGATATTGCATGAATTCATGTTTCGTATTTGAAAATATATGCCCATTCTGCTTTATAAATGTATTAATTCAATTAGTATAAGTTTGGGATTGTCATTTTTTCAAGCAATCTGCTTATGATGACAATCCTTCTCCTGCAAATTGTGAATATCATATAGTTAATAATTTTGTCTGGAATTATTTTTTTAGTACTCTTTATTTATGATTCATGCCAAAAATGCTAATATTATGTTTATTATGTTATGAAAAATGTATTATACGAATGTTATGGATGCAGAAGAAAACAATAAATCAAATCAAATCAATTGATGCGAGCGCGAAGTGCGAGCGGAAAAATTCTAGATTTGTTTCCTAAATCATGAAAAAGATGAATAAAATGGAATCTTCCTATATTAATAATGCGAGCGCAAAGTGCGAGCGTAAAAAAAAATCGTGATTTCGACCTTGAACGGGATACTCTATTCATGTTTAAATCATGAAAGGGATGAGAAAGGGGATCTTCCTACATTAATAATTCGAGCACAAAGGGCGAGCGGAATTTTTTTATATTGTGATCTAAAACTGGATAAGTGAATGAAAATGCGCGCGCGTGTTTCAGATTTAGACCTATAATCTAGGCATTCTACATAATCTTTTATCATGAATATAAAAGCGAGCTTAAAATATTTGATATTCCGATCTGATATTTCAAACACTTTATAGGAAACTTGTAAGGTGGATATAAATCGCACTTGATAAAGAGCGGATATGTTTCATTATTACTTTAATTTTGAGACATAGGACCTTGACATCCTTAGGACATGTTATCATATGAATATGATGACTATATATCTTCCTATTCATCTTGCTAAGCGCGAGATTAAAAAAAAGGGACAATTTAATTATTAAATTGATATCTTAGTATACATGCATAATGAGGGCGCGGAATCTGATGATATTATGGCCTGAACACTGTACATTCAAGCACCTTTTTATTATGAATAGGATGCATCATTAATTAGTTGATATATTTTTAACCATAAATGCGAGCGCAAATCGAGAGCCGAAATTTTTGATAAACTGTCATGAAAAGGGGATTTTAGGTAGTTTGTTATACAATCAATATTGAGACATACATAACCCGCCAATCAAAAATGCAAGCATAGCGGCGCTAGCTGATGCGTTTTGATAATCAGACCTGAAAAGGGATATTTAGAAAACTTTATGGAATACATGAAAATAATAGGTACCTGATAAATCAAATTCGCGAACGCACAGCGCAATTGGAAAATGTTAATGGATCCGCCTATGCATGAAGAAGAGGCAAATGAATAATGGATTTATAATGATGTGTTCATGAATAAATGTAATATCACTTATAAAAATAATCAATGCGAGCGGGAAACTCGAGCGATTTGTATTTTAATCATTTGATGCTTTCAATTTCGTTTAATTTCTCATCAGAGTAGGCCCTGCTAGAATTATGTGAGCGGGAGCCAGGCGCGGATCCAGGATTTCTTAGGGGGCCCTAATTTCAAGTCAAGTAATAATCGTGCCGAAATATTGACTCCCATTGCCGAATGGGTAATGTCTAGTTCAGTTAATTCTAACAGAAACCTCTCTTGCATTGTAGGCATTCTTCGTTCCTGTGGGTACTCCCATTTTTTTTCTACTTTTTGTTTCAGGGTTGAAAAATCTTAGGGGATGACACCCCTGTATCGCCACGTATGAAAACTGGTTGTGCAATAACTAAATTGCATATTCTGCATGAAAGAAAATTAATATTTTATTTTGGGTAAGATATTCTTCAAAAGATATAAATTAACATGCTTTTTATTATATAGTTGAGGTAGACTCCGTAGTCAGCACTCAGCATTTACTAATTGGGAGTGCACTGCCTACTTAGATCTGTGTTTGGATTTATTATATAATCGTTTGTTATTCGCTTGAAATCCATTCAAAACAGTGAGTTGTCTTGTCAATCCTAATCAACAAACATTGGCTCTTCCGCTCTTGCAAAAATCGTATAAAGTATCAAAAGGTTATGTATCTTATAATCTTGCTCAAATTTTATATACTCCAAATAGATTTTCAAAAGAAACAGAATGCGTGTAAACGGTGTATATAAATAGAAAATAAGATACTAAAGATAAATATACTGTAAAAATATTCTTTATTATCAGTGTCTTTATAAATATGAAAACAATGCTCTTAAGTTCGCATCATTTTGGACGATAAGTTCTAATCTCTCTCTTTCATACGATACTAGCGAAACATGAATTCCAAGGTCCCATGTATCTTGTATACATCAACTAGTTCAAGATGTAACAATAAATGTAAATGATAGCAATGCAGTTTAGGCCTGAGTAAATACACAACAAAAAAAGTAAGTCCCCCTAAATCAAATTGCTGTAACTTTTGAACAGAATTATTTTGAGATATGATATTTCGTAGGTGGTTTTCTACACTCATTAAGCAACTCCTGGTGAAAAATGAGATTGATCGGTTGTGTCATGCATGAGTGATTAAAGATTGAATTGAAAATGACTATTTTTGAAAGTCACAAGAATCGATTTTCAGATTGTGCATATGCAAAGTTGGGCAAAAATTGTTTTTAGGTGAATTTCATGGTGTTATGCTGTTTTACTATCCATTTAGCCACTCCACACACAATTTTGATATTGTATGTTCATGGTTGAGTGAGCACAGTGTATTGCAGGGGCCGCGGGGGGGGGTTGCTGGGGGCTTCAGCCCCTCACTTTTTTCCAAAAGCATGTACACAAATGTAAAAATGATCATACGATTGTGATTTTCTGGATGGTCAGCCCCCTTCCCACTTTCAAAACCGTTCCGCGGCCCCTGTATTGTGACGTATCATCATAGGGGTTTATGGTAGTATCCTCTAAAACTTGTTAGATCATGTTAAAATTTGGAAATGTTGATGTCTTCCCCGATTATAGGCCCCTCCCCCATTTCGAAATTCTGGATCCACCACTGACAGACTGATTTGTCCATAAATTAAACTGATCATGAGAAATTGTTAGGGAAGTATGCATTTATGCAGTATAAAGAGTATTCATACCTAAGTTTTCGAATGTGCTCGCTCAACCATGAAAATATTTAAAGTTCGGAACGTGTGTAGTGATAGAAATGATGGATGATAAGACAACAGCAATTAAAGTCACATTTGAAACCGAATTTGCCCCCAATATTCACTTTATTACCCTTTAAAATGAGTCTTTGACATTGAAAATACAAATTTTCCCACTTTGATGCGTGCTCGCTCATCCATGAATATACAAATCGATTTCATTTTTGCACAGAAAGACTGCCCATAGGTTGATAAACATTACTGCCAAGTGACATTGCTAAAGACAGCCGTGAAAAAAGTTCCACCATATTGAATAAGGGCTTACTTATTCTTAAATATATGCACCTTTAATGTACACAAGTCTATGAGAGAGGAAGTCAAAATTTTAACAAATATGAAATGAGGGTTTGTGTCATGGACGGTTTTTGTTACTTCTGCCAACAAATATTTCATGAAACTTCGCACATGGCTTCAAGGTAACACTATCTAAAAGCCGCGCACACCAAAAGAATCATTCGATACGGCACAGAGTGGGGCTAAGGCCTAGAACTTTCTTCTCATTTGCATAATTTTCGAATATTGTGTGCTCACTGATGCATTAAACATCGGGATTTTCATAAGAATCAAATCAAATGAACTATGCAAGGAGGTTTGTGAAAGATATACAGAGTTACAAATTGCATTTTTCTAATAACGTAAAAACGAGCTGATCACATTCCACATGTTCATTCAAGCGTGAATGTGTAATTAAACGCCTTTGAATCATTGAAGCATGTTAATTGGTCATGAACATAACGAAAAAGTTGAGAAAAGATAATTTTCAGTTACCAAAATGAAACAATACATGCCTATGATATTTATAAAATCGTATTTTTGTTTTCAATTAATATTCATTGAACCGTGAAACGATGGTTATTGTTGAAGATGCTCTCCCCAAAATAACTGTCATCATATTCTATCATTTTTATTGATAGAAATGTGTACAAAATTCAATTATAGTAATTTTGGACTTGTGTTTATTCAACCGTAAAATTTAGTCAAAAAGTTGTATCATCTTTTAGAAAGTACCTTTTACAAGCCTTCTGACCATTTTTCATGATGAGAATGTGGAATTAGCTCCAATAAAATGGAATCAAAGTAATGATATTTGGCTTGTGACTTTTGAAAAGTGACATTTTTGCCTTCTGACGGTGCTCACTAAAGCATGACGTAAAATACGTCCATAACATTTACTCAGAGGAAAGCTTATAAAATTACTTATACGCTTATGTAAAAATATATTACAAACTCGCATTGGTTCGGAAATTATTGATGTTTGTTTAAGGGGGGACTTACTTTTTTGTTGTGTATAGTTTCAGTGGAATTCGTTAAAAAATAATAAAACGTGATTTCCCACTGTAGGTTGGAAACGAAAAGGTATCGTATCATGAACTGTATATAGCTGTCTTTTACGCATTACTACATGAAACAACAATATAGGAACGATAAAAACCATACAGTTATTTCAGTTATTTGAGTATTTGACGATTCGTCAAAAAATAAAACACGCATCCGAAACTTTCACCTTTACAATGAATGTTTCATTTATTCTTTTACATATTGCACACCAAGAAATAAAGGTTCAAAATTGAACCCCGAAAGGTTGATGCAAAATCAGCACCCTATGGGTTAAAAATTTGAACCCCTGATTTGGGGTTAAAAAATTGAACCCTGCGGTTGGGTTCATTTTTGCACCCTGCGGGTTCAAAACTGCACCCCTAAATTTCAAATTGAAACCCTAGGGTGCAGTTTTGAACCCGCAGGGTGCAAAAATGAACCCCAACCGCAGGGTTCAATTTTTGAACCCCAAATCAGGGGTTCAATTTTTGAACCCATAGGGTGCTGATTTTGCATCAGCCTTTTGGGGTTCAATTCTAAACCTTTATTTCTTAGTGTGTGCAAATAAACTTCAAAATTTCTGTAAATATCTATCAATATATCCATCAGTGTTGTAGACAAGGCTCAAACCTCCAAGGCCAAGGCTTTAATACCCAAGACCAAGGCTTCAATCCCCAAGGCCAAGGCCAAGGCATGGAACCCCAAGGCCTAAAAACCTCAAGGCCAAGGCATTTAAAAACTTTCAATATATGGAACAATGAGCCAACAACAAGGCGGCAGTTCAAATATCAGTACGGCGCGGCGCCCCTACATGTAAGTCGATCATCAATTTGCCCCCCCCCCGTTCGAACATCAATTCGGCCCCCAGTTCGAACATCATTTTGGCATCCCTTCGAACTCAATTTACCTTCCCTAGTTCGAATATCATTTCGCCCCCCCCCCCTAGCTCGAGTATCAATTTTGCGCCCCCCTAGTTTGAACATCGATTCGGCGCCCCCTAGTTTGAGTATCAATTTGGCGCCCCCACTTCGAACATCATTTCGGCGCCCTCCTAGTTCGAATATCAGTTCGGCGCCCCTACATGTAGGTCGATCATCAATGTGCCCCCCCCCGTTCGAACATTAATTCGGCGCCCAGTTCGAACATCATTTTGACATCCCTTCGAACTCAATTTACCTTCCCTAGTTCGAATATCATTTCGCCCCCCCCCCCCTAGCTCGAGTATCAATTTTGCGCCCCCCCCCCCTAGTTTGAACATCAATTCGGCGTCCCCTAGTTTGAGTATCAATTTGGCGCCCCCACTTCGAACATCATTTCGGCGTCCCCCTAGTTCGAACATCAATTCGGTGCTCCCCTAGCATGCCTAGTTTGAGTATCAATTGGCGCCCCCCTAGCTCGAACATCGATTCGGCCCCCCTCCCCAGTTCGAGTATTATTTTTGCGCCCCCAGTTCGAACATTATTTTAACATCCCTTCGAACTTTATTTCGGCGCCCTCCTAGTTCGAATATCAATTCGGCGCCCCTACATGTAGGTCGATCATCACTTCGCCCCCCCCCCCCCCGTTCGAACATCAATTTGGCCCCCAGTTCGAACATCATTTTGGCCGCATCCCTTCGAACATCATTTCGGCGCCCTCCTAGTTCGAATATCGATTCGGCGCCCCTACATGTAGGTCCAACATCAATTTGGCGCCCTTAGTTCGAATACCATTTCGCCACCCCCCCCCCCTAGCTCGAGTATCAATTTGGCGCCCCCTACATCAACTTGGCGCCCCTACGTCGAACATCAATTCGGCCCCCTCCCTAGTTCGAGTATCAATTTGGCGTCCCCACTTCGAACATCATTTCGGCGCCCTCCTAGTTCGAATATCAATTCGGCGCCCCAAAATATAGGTCGATCATCAATTCGCCCCCCCCCCCCGTTCGAACATAAATTAGGCCCCCAGTTCGAACATCATTTTGGCATCCCTTCGAACTCAATTTGCCTTCCCTAGTTCGAATATCATACCCCCCCTAGCTCGAGTATCAATTATGCGCCCCCCTAGTTCGAACATCAATTCGGCGACCCCCTAGTTTGAGTATCAATTGGCGCTCCCCTAGCTCGAACATCGATTCGGCCCCCCTCCCCAGTTCGAGTATTATTTTTGCGCCCCCAGTTCGAACATTATTTTAACATCCCTTCGAACTTTATTTCGGCGCCCTCCTAGTTCGAATATCAATTCGGCGCCCCTACATGTAGGTCGATCATCACTTCGCCCCCCCCCCCGTTCGAACATCAATTTGGCCCCCAGTTCGAACATCATTTTGGCCGCATCCCTTCGAACATCATTTCGGCGCCCTCCTAGTTCGAATATCGATTCGGCGCCCCTACATGTAGGTCCAACATCAATTTGGCGCCCCTAGTTCGAATACCATTTCGCCACCCCCCCTAGCTCGAGTATCAATCTGGCGCCCCTAGTTCCAACATCAATTTGGCGCCCCTACGTCGAACATCAATTCGCCCCCCCCCCCCCGTTCAAACATCAATTCTGCCCCCAGTTCGAACAGCATTTTGACATTTCTTCGAACATTATTTCAGCACCCTTTTGGTTCGAACATCATTTTCTTTCCCCGTCTTCCTCTCCCCTTTTCTTCTCTTCTTTCCCCTTTCTCTCTTTCTTTTTTCATCCCTTTTTCTTCCCTCTTCCTCTTTCTTCATTTTTCTCCTTTTCCCCCTCTTCCTCTCTCTTCCCCCCCCCCCCCCCCCCCCTCTTCCTCTTTTTTTCTCCCCCTCCCCTCCCTTTTCTTCTCTTCCTTCCCCTCTTCCTCTTTCTTTCCCCTCTTCTTTTTCCCTTTTTTCTTCTTTTCTTTCCCCTCTCTTTTTTTTCTTTCCTCCCTCTTCCCCTTTCTCCTTTTCTTTCCCCTCTTCCTCTTTTTTCTTCCCCCTCTCCCCCTCCCTTTTCTTCTCTTTCTTTCCCCTTTTCTTCTTTTCCTTTCCCCTTTTCTTCTCTTCCTTTCCCCCTTTTTTCCCTTCTCTCTCTTTTTTCCTCTTTTTTCTTCCCTCTTCCTCTCTTTCCTTTTTTCTCCTTTTCCTTTCCCCCTCTTCCTCTTTTTTCTTCTCCCTCCCCTCCCTTTTTCTTCTCTTCCTTCCCCCTCTTCCTCTTTTTTCTCTTTCTTTCCCCTCTTCTTCTCCTTTTTTCTTTCCCTTCTTCTTTTCCCTCTCTTTTTTCTTCTCTTCTTTCCTCCCTCTCCCTTTCTTTTCTTCTCTTCCTCCTTTTCTTTCCTCTTTTTCCTCTCTCTTTTTTTTCTCCTTTTCCTTTCCCTCTCTTTTTCCTTCTCTTTCTTTCCCCTTTTTCTCTCCTTCCCTTCCTTCCCCCTCTTTCCTTTTTCTTCTTTTCTTCCCCCTTTCCTCTCTTTTTTTCCCCTCTTCCTCCTTCCCCTCTTCCTCTCTCTTTTCCCCTCTTCTTTTCCCCTCTCCTCTCTCTCCTTTCCTCTTTTCTTTCCCCCTTTTCCTCTCTTTTTTTTCTTCCCTTCTTCCTTTCTTCTTTTCTTTCCCCTCTTCCCCTCTTTTTCTCTTTCTTTCCTTCTCTCTTTTTTTTAGCCGAAGGGGGGGGGGGGCCGAGGCCCCCTCGGCCCCCCCCATGGATCCGCGCCTGTGAAGGCATGCATATCGTGTAATATTGTACAAAGTGTCAGTTCTATAAAAATGACTTTACCCATGCATTCATTATGTAATCAGATACATTTTTTCATATATTTTTCTATAAAGAAAACATATTCATATCAGGGAATTTATGTGAAATGTGGATCCGCCTAGTGGCGTCATGAAATAAAAACTTTGAAAATCCATAAAACTCTCTTGTTCGCAAAATAACCTTCATCAGAATGTTTTAGAACTTTCTTTCGCTTGTTTTTTAAACGACTTGTCGTCAGGGGGAATGTCTTCAAAAATACTATCAAATCATTTAATATAAAAATTCAAGTTATCAATATTTAAAAAAATCACTATTTTGTCATAGAGCTAAGAATGATAAGAATCATAAGAGTGAGTGTATTTCTCTTTTATAAGTTGCAGACTCAACATACGTCACTCTAGAAGTCGGGTTGTTTACATGCTCTGAAACATGAAGCTTCCGAGAAACTTTACGTCAAGATGATTTCGCGAGGATGGACAAGGTCCTGCGGGGTGTGTGCTGGTTGATAAAGACCATGAAATTCCATTCCTTAGCCATGGTCTATATCACTTCAACAACTTATTTTTTTTTATAGACGCTTGTTGATATACCTGAGAGGCGACATGATATATATATATACAATTATATATATCTATATATATATATATATATATATATATATATATATATATATATATACACACACACACAGGGAAGTACAAGGCGACTTGAAAGTAACGTTTTTTCCTCTTAAGAGATATATATTAGAGATATAAAATACATGAATAATAATTGGTAAATGTTCATTTTTTTGTATTTACCTTATTTCAAAACTTTATCAATGCAAACTATCATCCCAGCAACAGTTTTATGTGTTCGACGCGTCATCTCCCTATAGCTTCACTCACTTCATTCCCCCATTTTCACTGGTATGCTAAGTACATTGCTTGCATTCTTTCGAAGTGTGAATTGATTCAAAAACAGTTTAAGTAGATCCTTAATTGACACAACATGGGATAGTACAAAATAAAATATTAACCAGCCACCGACACCGAGACGGTTCATGCGTACTTCCATTTTCGTTAACGCCGCGAGATCCGTCACGGCGTGTGCACGCTCTCCGATTTCATTGCGCCGTGCTCGCCGCGATAATTCCAAGCACGAAAGTCGACTCGACAGGGGGCCGGGGGCGAAGCTCCTCTAACATGTCCAAGTTACACGAATGTCTTACAAAACCTCAGAATCGTATCGAGATGTTTACCAAGAAAGCTGATATCTCCTTCTGATCGTGCTACTTTCATTTTATCACGACAAGCTGTGTTGATTTCAGTGACCTATTTTCTGTGTAAAGAGTGCATTTGCAACACAGGGAAAGTCGAAAAGGATGCACCAATCGAATAGAGAGACACAACTTTGATGACATTCATTCGTGTGAGCTGTGACTTTTCATCAACGGCGATAAAAACAAGATAGGACCAATTGGTAAGAAAATGCCCTAATTCATGTTATTGTGTTTGTTGATTTCTTTTTCGTATTCTGGTAAACAATTAATTGACAGATAGGTCGTCCAACAAACATAAATAACCTCTTCTTTAAATTCATTAGTCATCTAGAATTTACGAAAACTCAACCGTGCCCTGTACGATTTTTAAAAGTTTTGTTATCTTTAAGGTTAATCGTTCATTCGTTCGCATTCGTGAATCATTGTGACGTGAGGATTGATACCACTTTTGTATTATTCCACGATCTCTGAAGAGCAGGCGTGGTTCTATATGGGGTTGGAGGGATAAGTTGTTTGGGCTCAAGCTTCTCCGATTATAAAAAAAATGATAAGCAAATGGTATAGTAATAGTCAATCGGAATAATTATGTCAGTATAGCAAGTACCTGATTACTAGTACACGTTTACAGATTGGTTCAAAAATAGCTCACTATACGCTCACTCGTAAAGTCTATATTCAATGTGGTATCGGGCAGCGGCCACTCTTTTTCCCGCAAAAGGTGTCTGAAAGATGTTGGGAGGAAGATAGGGCCTCCATTATGTACGTAGGCTTATACCATTTTATATGATTTTTTTAGGCCTGTATATATCTAAGGAAGTGTTGCAAGAAAATAGTTGCAATCAATTGCAAATTTCAGAAGCAAAATTACTTTTGATAGATCAAATTTAACTAACAGTAAATCGATTGTTATTCGTGTTGATTCAAGAAGCAGGCCATCAATCAATTGCAAATGTGCAATGAAATGCGTGACTTTAAATTGATTTGGGGACCTTAAATTGACTTGCGATCTATTGCAAGTTTCTTGCAACACCCCAGTGACTGATGCTACTTGGAAGAAAAATTCGAAAACAGTCACCTTTTGATGGTCCGTAGAACTATATATAGGACTACAAGCAGAATAGAATCAGATTCGGCAGATATGGTCGAAATTACATCTTTTTAGATTATGTTAGGCCTACTTTGAATGATAGAACACGCAGTAAAGTACTTTTGATTGTTTGCAAAGCAAATATTATTGTAAAGCAAAATATTTTCTCACACGATCCATCAGTTACGTTTTTGTAAATTGTACAAAAATTGTAGTTTTTAAACCAAAATTCTTTATATTATTACGACCCGATATTTATTTATTGTAATTTTGTAATGAAACTAAGTTTGCACAAGCCATGGTTTTTTTTTCGGCAAGACACTCCGTGTGATTAACTGCATGGACTTCAGGAGGCTACCGAATTTTGATTCTCAAAGAAAGCATTCATGAAATTCCTTCTTATACCAGGTATCCATACATCTGTATAGTTACTCAGAAAGTGGCAAACATAATTCAGCATGATTCCACGCTGGGTATGGAACCTTTGACCTTCCTCAGAATCCTCACTGAGCAGACATGTTGGTCGGAAAAATTCCAATTTTTGAACAACTGTGGGACTCTTAAAGATTCGAAACAGATGGTCATTTTGACCAACAAGACATTTGGGCAACAATTATACTAACTGATCTGTTGTTGGTCGATATTTTGACCAGCTAAAGGCCTGGTTGGCTGGTTCCAGTGGCCGATGACACAAAACATGACACATAAAGGACACAGCGGACGAGCAAAATTTCGGGAGTAGCTCCATCCGTTTTCATCCGCTCCAGATATTGATAAAATGAGCGAAGAATTTGCGAAAACGTAACGGAATAGTACGGACGTGGCTAGTATTAATTAGCGGGGATATATAAACGGATGTCCATCAGAAACCTAGCGCATGGAAGTGGATGACAGCTCCGAAGGGGTTACCAGAGGTTTGGAATACTTTATAATATACGAGATGCATATATATGCATAAGACCTGGTCACACCACCAGAATTTTGTGTGAGCGTTCCTAGAGAGTTAAAAAAAAACCCGCCAAGCCAACACCCGCATGCGCAGAACGTCTCTCTATCAACGCTCACGTCACCGCTAAACCAACGTTCGCTAACGTTAAACCAACGCTAAAGCAACGCCGTATTGCTTTAGCGTTGGTTAAACGGTGCAAATACGATGTAAATCCGCAACATATACGAGCAACAAACGTCCCATGCAGGGCGTCAAATTATTTTTTCTTCCTCAGGAGCAAGTTTTGAAGCTCAAAGTTTCCTCAATCAGCTGGTAAAAAAAAACCACTTGTGGTTGATTTTTCATAATCAACATTATTCTGAAATGTCTACATTTTTGCGCATTGTGGAGAAAGATACAACATGAGTCACATATTCACATGGTTGTACTGTTACAAAGTCACCCCAATAATACTTGATAAGTTATGTATAGACTTTCAGTACTCACTTTGGCTTTGTACTGTTACAGGTAGTGCATATAATTGAGCATCTAAATGGATGAAAGATCCATTCCCAATCAGAAACTATAAGTTTAATGATGGAGTTGGGTCGTTTAGACCTAGAGGTACAATACACATTTCCAGCCTGGACGTTAGGACTTCTTACTGATACAAACTGACAGTATTTATTCTGTACTGCTTTATGCTTAAATAGACCTTGCAATTTTGTACAGTTGTAATCGTATGTATTGTGTACTGCTTTTTTTTCAAAATATGAAAAATGAAATTCATGATGATACATGTAATAAATCTCAGCTTTTCAAACACAAATTAGCTTACATGATACATTTGTACATGTCATATAAACTAGCTTATGCTTATTATTACATGATACATAATATCGGATATATATATCAGAATCTCAAGTATCAATTGATAGATAAATAACATTGTTTTGCGCCTTTACTCAATTTCCTCACTCAGACCTGTCCTCACCTCACTGGCACTGTGCAAGTGCAAGGTAAAATATGTATAAAAATTCCAGAATAAGTGTGCTCAGTATTACTGAATTACTCTGCTACGTTTTGCAAGCTAGTCTAGACGTAACTAAATGAATGAAAATATGGCACTTTTTTCTAAGTCTCACTGGCACTGTGCCAGTGCAAGGTAAAATATGTATAAAAAAATCCAGATTAAGTGTGCTCAGTATTACTGAATTACTCTGCTACGTTTTGCAAGCTAGTCTAGATGTAACTAAATGAATGAAAATATGGCACTTTTTTCTCTTTTCTTCTTTTTTCCTCCTCCTCCTCTTCCCCTTTCTTGCCTTCCTCTTTTCTTTCTTTTCCTCTTCCTCTCCTTCCTTTTCCTCTTCTTTTTTTCTTCTCCTTTTTCCCATTTTTATTTTTTCTCATGAAGGCACAATTTCCTCAATTTCTTCTGTTGCTTCCTGGGAGCGGTGCTCCCCGCTCCCGCACAATTTGACATCCTGGTCCCATGTCCGGCCATTATCATCCGTTAAACGTCCGCACTGGCTGTATCCTCTCTGCATCCTGTGGGCATGCACCGTTTAAATTTACATTAACGTTGTCCTTTACCAAAATAGCAAAGGGTAGGTTCCTAAAACCTAGTCAGAAAATGACGTTGCCCCTGTCAGATTCTAAATATACACATTTTTAACATAACTATCAGCCAAAAATACATTTAATGCTCAACTTGTTTGCATATTCCAAACATGAGAAAGTCCGCATTATATGTTGCATATTGCTTTTGAAGTTTTGCAGTTAGTCATTACGAAAAAAAAGGTGCACCGCTAAAGCAACGCCTGTGTTTTCGATTTTTTCCCCAGTTTGTGCGTGGTGACGAGCGTTGTCGAAATTCGGCCCCCTTCTCACTACCGTTCAAGAAACGCTCCAACAAAGTTTTGGCCTTTACATCCTTTCTTTTTCCGTGCTACCAACGATGTGTACACGTTCCCTGTACCTTTATTATCTTTCTCCCCCTTTCCGTGTTGTAGTCAAGGCTCAAACCTCCAAGGCCAAGGCCAAGGCCAAGGCTTTAATACCCAAGGCCAAGGCTTCAATAACCAAGGCTGAGGCCAAGGCATGGAAACCCAAGGCCAAGGCCAAGGCCTGAAAACCTCAAGGCCAAGGCCAAGGCATTTCAATTGTACAATACATGGAAAAAAAATTAGACAACAATGCTTAGGCGGCATACATGACACACAGGACCAATGTATAAAAGGTGTGAGCGAGATTCACATTGCAATAATTATTATTACCAAGGTGATCTGATCCTGGCATGCCCATTCTCAACATATGTCTTTCTCCTCTACCTGGTACAGGGGAGGCAGAATGTAATTTTTTTTTTTTGGGGGGGAGGTCAAAGCCAAAAATGCACTTACAATATAAGTCAAAATGAGAATTTTGGTGCAGTTCAGCAAAGCTTTTATAAGGGATTTCTAATTGATAAGACAGATATTTTGATTTAGGCTTTAATTTCCCGCTATAGAAAGCATAGCGAGCAAGTGGTTTTGAAAAAAAAAATCAATTTTGAAGTTGTAAAACTTGATTTTGGGTCAATTATGGTGCTAATCACTGTTAAAAGGGCATCCTTGCGAGATGTTGTAATAAGATGTAATAAGAAATGAAATTTAAATATTTTGAGCTGTTTTTGTAATCATGAAAAAGGTGTGCATCTTACTAAACAAATTAACGCGAGCACAAAACACAAGCTGAAATTTTTACTGACCAGAAAAGGAAGCTGTTCTGGACTGCATTTAGTGACTCATAAATAGGATACATAACTTACCAATCAAATAATGCGAGCGCAAAGTGCGAGCTCAAAATTTGTACTATTTCGACATAAAAACTAGACATTCTAAGCATTTTTTTTTGTGTAAATTGAATGCGAACCTTACTTAACAATAATTTATGCAAGCACAATCCAAAATTTGTTGGTTTTGAAACCTACAATTTTGCTCTGTATGCCATGCTTGGCCCCTCAAATTTTTGGCTCATCATGCCATTGATGCCATAGAGCATTTGGAAATGACGAAATTGAAGTTTGTGTTCAAGTTTACCGAATCTTTTCAGAATATCATTAAGACTTAAAACATTCTTGTTGGTCAAAGAAAATAATACAAGGAAAACCTAATGGAATAGAAATCAACCTTGTTATCATTCTTTAGAGTAAACTATTTTTAAAGTATGAAAATTGTTGTCAAAATTGCAGTCAGATCTGTCAGAATTATTCCTGTCATAAAATCAGTATAATCAGTGGCGTACCGTGGGTCACGGCATTGGGGGGCACCAGCAAAAACTTGGAACTGCCTAGTGAGCTCGCAAAGCGCGCCCAGTTGCCAGGTATACTGACCTAATAGAGATATTTTTATAAGGACAGTGCCAATAAACGGACATGTATCTCACTAGTCAAATAATGCGAGCGCGAAGCGCGAGCTTAAAATTTTTGATATTCAAACCTAAAAAGGGACATTACAATCAATCTTTTGTAATCATGATACGTACCTGTCTCGCTAAATAATGCGAGCGCGAAGCGCGAACTGAAATTTTTGTAAATATTGACCCCAAACAGGAAGATTTTAAGGACTATATTTTAGGAATCTTTTATCTATTAAGATTATACACATCTCACCATAGTCATTTAATGGGAGTGCCAATAAGCGCTTGCTGATTTTGTTAGAATTACATCTAAACATGCACATAATGCACTTGTAATCATGAGTAACATACCCATCTCACTAATCAAATCTTGCGAGCGCAAAGCGCGAGCTGAAAATTTAGGAAATTCAGACCTGAAGAGTGGCATTTTAAGGCTTGTTTGTAGGAATTCAAGAACACCTTACGTAGTTCACTAACCAAATGATGCAAGCGCGAAGCGCGAGCTGAAAATTTTTGATATTCAGATCAGAAAACAGAAAAAGAGACATTTTAAGGACTCATTCTAGGAATTGATGGAGAGCAGACATCTTTCACCAATCCACTACTGCGAACGTAAGCACGGACAGGAAATGTTTTATATTAAGACCTTAAAATGGGACAATCACTTAAAGTATTCATGAAAAAGAAGCATACTATTGTTCATGTAAAAGAATAACTCAAAGTGCGAGGAAATATATTTGGTAGTTTGGTGTATATTGACTTGAAAACGGGAGGTTTTAGTATAACAAGATTATATATCTCGGTAAACAGACAATGGGAGCACCAGGAACAATGAAGACATATATGCCCTGAGCCAATTATGTTTCATTTATATGAAAAAAATGTTTCTTATGTAATGTAACATAACATAATTATGACATTATAATGAACAATAACATTAATGTCTTCTTTCCCACTACGTTTCTCTTCCTTTCTCCCTCTTTTCCTCCTTTTTTTAGTCAGCCGATAGGGGGGGGCATGGGGGCATGTGCCCCCATGCCCCCCCCTGTAATTACGCCACTGACTATAATCCTAATCATAATTCTTATCATTATTATTGATATTATCATTATCCTTATTAGTCATGATTACATCATATTACCAATAAATAATATTAATTTTCATCATTTCTCTTTGTTACATAATTATGTGATGATAATTGCAATTGATGGCACTGCTAAGTACACTTACTGCTTCTGCTGCGGCTGACTGGTAGTATTTAGTGTCATTAGATGTACAGAACAATTGAAACATTCATAATTACTTTTATAAAACAAATGAAAGTACAAAAATACAAAATGCCTTGAAAAAGCCTTGAAAATGCCTTGAAATTTCAAGGCTCAAAATCCTCAAGGCCCTCTCAAGGCCAAGGCTTGAATGTTCAAGGCCAAGGCTTTGAAAAAATAGGCCTTAAGGCGCCTTAAGGCCAAGGCCGAGCATCAAGGCACTACAACACTGCGGGCCCCTTTCCGCTCGATCTTCAGCTGCTGTGGATGTGAGTTGCGAGGATGCCCACAGGATGCAGAGAGTATACAGCCTGTTTAACGAATGATGACGGCCGGACATGGGACGTTTGATGCTCGTATATGTTGCGGATTTACATCGTACACGGCGGAAAGTTCGTCCGTTCTAAAATTTTGTGCAGCTTAAAAAAAATTTTGCGAGGGTGAAATCACAGTGGATGAATGCTCGATGGATAGAGCGTATGAAACACGCATGTAATGAGTACACAACGGATGCATAGAATTTTCCAACCGATGGCAAGATTTTTTTCTACGTTTACATCCCATTTGCATCCGCAAGTGCAGTGGGACCGGGCCTTAACTAGATTGTCAAAATTTCGACGAGTACTTTGTAAAAATTAAGAGTTTACCCATTTTGTAGCTAAATTTGATCAGCAAATTCATCAAACAGTCCCCCCCCCCCCCGGGGCGTCGATCCATTTTTCAGATTAGGGGGCATATCATGAATAAACGTTCCAAAGGCGCTCGATCACACAAAACAAACAAACTCACCCACCCCACACACACATAGGCCTACATATATATACATATGTGGGTGTGTGTGTGTGTATATGACTCATGAGAAAGAGACACATATCTCATGGAAAAAATTAATGCGAGCGCGAAGCACGAGCTGAAATTTTTTAGTATACTCACCTGAAAACAGTACCTGTTTAGGACTGTTTGTAGTAACTCATGAGGAGAATACATATCTCACTAAACAGATAATGCGAGTGCCGAGAGCGAGCTGAAACTTCTTTATATTCTGACCTGAAATCTTGATATTCTAAGCTTTTTTGGTACCAATTATGATTAAGATGGGTATCTAAAAGAACAATAGATCGAGCGCAAAGTGCGAGCTCAAAATTTTGATATTTCGATCTGAAAAAAACCTGACAGTTTAGTATGGACGTTTTTAATAAAGAACAAGATATGTATCCAACAAGAGATTATTGCAAATGGAAGCGGGAGTTCTCTTGAGGTTTAGAACTGAAAACGAGACATTCTATTCACCTATTTAATCATGAAAAGTATGGGTTTTTGCTACAGAAATGATGCGAGCGCGAAGCGCGAGCTGAAACTTTTTATATTCCAATCTGAAAAGCGGACATTTTGAGCACGATTTGAAAAAGAACGAGTTGTGAATCTCAATCTCGCTAGCCGATTTCTGTGTGACATTATACAATCTTATTTTATTTTCGCACATGCGGAATCATGGGGGGCCAAAATAATATGTTTGCCTCCACAATATTTTCATTGGTGGGGCGATCGCCCCCCTGCCCCCCCCCGGATTGACGCCTCTGCCCCCCCCCCGAGAAGTAGAAGAACTTGCCATTTTTGTTTACCATTCAACAGCAGTTATTTTAATTTGATTGACAGATATTTGTAATTGTCCTTCAAGTTAGAGACTGGTATAGTTTGATAAGTCTTTACTCTTCGCCATCTATTGTTCCTTTTCCCGTTCTTCTTTTTTCTTCTGCTCTTTTTGTCACTACTTGAAAAGTTATGAGATGGTATATAGCTCTTACCTTCTGCAGCGCCGCTCTTATAAAATCAACGAAAGAATATCACCAGTTTATCTCTTACCCACGCTACAAATTATAGCAAATAATGATCCTTTCATTGTCATTAAAAAAAATCAATTAAACTGTTCTTATGACATGGCGTCGTTTGCATCGATTAGGAAATGCTGATGAAGGAAATATGAAATGCAAAATGATACATTTGCGTCTTGTTAAAGATACTATATAGAGCATTCATCATCAACTATAGTTTGCCGTCTTATTGATTTCTCCATGTGGGGTTTTTGGGTTGTATGCCTAGTCGAAAGGAACGTTTTTTTTTAAAGCATTTTACTTTTAAGCATTTTTGTTTCCTTAAAAGCACTTTTATAAAAGCATTTTTTCCTTAAAAGCTTTTTTCTTAAAAGCTCTTTTCTTAAAAGCATAAAAAAACATTGTATACAATCACCATGAAAATGAACACGGTGTCTATTTAAAGGTCAAAGTCACCCAATAAAAATGCTCACTTGAATGAATAAAGAAAAATCAAACTAACATAATGCTGAAAATTTCATCAAAATCGGATGTAAAATAAGAAAAGCATGACATTCTAAAGTTTCGCTTATTTTTCACAAAATAGTGATATGAACAACTAGGTGAGTCAGTCGATGATGTCCATCACTCACTATTCCTTTTGTTTTTTATTGTTTGAAATATACAATATATCATTTGTTATATATTTGAAAATATATATCATTTGTTATATATTTGAAAATATATAGGACCAATTTGACTGAACCATATAGTATTAAACAATGCTAATTCCACATGTTCAGGGAGGAGTTTATCGTATACCACTTGACAATGAGGAGAAAATTAGAATATTTCATATAATAAAACACAAAAGAAATAGTGGGTGTATGACGTCATAGTTTCCCCATTTGCATACCAGGCAGGATATGCATATATAACTGTTTTGTGAAATTAAGCGAAACTTTAAAATGTCATATCTTATTTTACATCCGATTTTGATGAATTTTTCAGTGTTAAGCGTGTTTGATTTTTCTCTCTTTATTCAAATCAACTTTTTGTTGGGGTAGACTTGTCCTTTAAACAAAGGAGGGAAATATCGACGCGTGAGTATCAATATTTCTTGTATTCTGACTTGAAAGTGAGTTCAGCATTATTGATTCATCGAAAAGGACATGCTTCTATAGTAAGTTAAACTGGAAATGCGAGCCTGAAGCGCTATCATAATTGATTTAATGGTAACCACAAAGTTTATCTCTTTTCAGATGGAGATGGTGTAGCTTCGTGTATGACTGCGGATATTCATGTCAACCCCAAAAGAAATTGATGCCTGAAGTGAATGGGACTCTGGTGTATTTTCTTCGCATCAGAATCAGGTGAGGTTTGTTGGTCTAGTGGCATGATTCTTGCTTTGGGTGCGAGAGGCCCCGAGTTCGGTTCCCGGACAAGCCCTTTTGAATCATTTTCCTTCTCAGTCTAATCGACTGAGAACTCCGGAAAAATGCCAACAGTAGATGCTATTTGTCTTTCCAAATATTTTGGAAATGTGATTGTAAACTTTGAAATGTCTTTTTTTTATTGGGGCCTATCATTTTCATGCTTATTCTGTTCAATACTTTATCCCGTACCATATCAAGTACTATAGTAACACGATCGCCATTGAAGACTGAAGTATGGGCCGGGGGCATTGTATGGCGGCAGTGGTCTAGGCTCGGGGTCTCGTCACCTCGGTTCTATATCTTTCGGTATGTTTATGTATAGTAAGACCAACAATCACCCCTCTAAAAATTCATCTGATGGTCTATATGAGGCTCGAACTCATGACCCTCTCGTTATTAACATGATGCTCTGCCGACTGAGCTAACAGACCGTTCGCTATTGTTAAAAGAAGTACTTTGATTCTAAAAGATAAAGCCGGTAGGCGTGGTAAGAAGTGAATTCAATAAAATAAAATAGTAGTGACAGTTGAGGCTTTTTACCAATAAATGCTTTATTGAACTCAAATTCTTACAGTCCTCCATCTCCAGAAGTTTATGGCAATGAACGCCTGAATAACATTGCAACAAACTCGAAAATTTGAGTTCAGCAAAGTAGCAGCATTTATTGGTTATAAAATGCGTTAACGGTCACTTCTACTTATCATGTATTTTTAATTTGGTATTATTGAAAATACATGGATGTAACTAATTGTACGACTCAAGCTTCAAGAATATGGTGCAAGTTATTTTGTGTGTTACATTAGAGGCAATTGTATGTAATTTTGTGCATGCATAATGCAAATTATTATGACTGATGTACAACTCCATTTTCATGAAAGTGGTGTGAACATACATGAAACATAATTAATAATAAAAACAAATATAATGAAATAGATAAACAGCACTTTAAAAAAAAATGGTTGGTAAAACTGTCCAATCTGTTGGTGAATATTTTGTCTGACCGATAAAATTGGTTTGGTCAATGTCATCCAACATTCTAACAAAAAAATGGTTGATATTTTTACCATTTTTTGTGTCGGTAGGACGCAATCATAAAAATTAAGTATGGGCGGCGGGCATTGAATGGCGGCAGCGGTCTAGGCTCGGGGTCTCATCGACCCGGTTCTATATCTTTCGGTTTGTTTATGTATAGTTAGACCAACAATGACTTGCCTAAAGAAAAAAAATACAGCTGATGGTCTATATGAGGCTCGAACTCATGACCCTCGCGTTATTAGCACGATGCTCTGCCGACTGAGCTAACAGACCGTTCGCTATTGTCAAAAGAAGTATTTTGACTGTAAAAGATAAACCGGTGTGCGT
This sequence comes from Lytechinus variegatus, assembly GCF_018143015.1. Taxonomy (NCBI): domain Eukaryota; kingdom Metazoa; phylum Echinodermata; class Echinoidea; order Temnopleuroida; family Toxopneustidae; genus Lytechinus; species Lytechinus variegatus. The sequence goes on from NC_054751.1 coordinate 28,119,090, forward strand.
GGGAAGGAGTGAATTCAATGAAATAAAATATCAGTGACAGTTGAGGCTTTTTATCAATAAATGCTTTATTGAACTCAAATTCTTACAGTCCTCCATCTCCAGAAGTTTATGGCAATGAACGCCTGAATAACATTGCAACAAACTCGAAAATTTGAGTTCAGCAAAGTAGCAGCATTTATTGATTAAAAAATGCGTTAACGGTCACTTCTATTCATCATTTATTTTTAATTTGGTATTATTGAAAATACATGGATGTAACTAATTGCATCGACTCAAGCTTCAAGAATATGGTGCAAGTTATTTTGTGTATTACATTAGAGGCAATTGTATGTAATTTTGTGCATGCATAATGCAAATTATTATGGCTGATGTACAACTCAATTTTCATGAAAGTGATGTGAACATACATGAAACATAATTAATAATAAAAACAAATAGAATGAAATAAATAAACAGCACTTTAAAAAAATGGTTGGTAAAACTATCAGATCTGTTGGTGGATATTTCGTCTGACCGATAAAATTGGTCAATGTCATCCAACATTCTAACAAAAAAATGGTTGATAATTTTTACCATTTTTTTTTCTGTCGGTAGGACGCAAATATAAAAATTTAGTATGGGCGTCGGGCATTGAATGGCGGCAGCGGTCTTTGTCGAGGTTCGGAGTCTCGTCACCCCGGTTCTATATCTTTCGGTTTGTTTATGTATAGTTAGACCAACAATGACTTGCCTAAAGAAAAAAAATACAGCTGATGGTCTGTATGAGGCTCGAACTCATGACCCTCGCGTTATTAGCACGATGCTCTGCCGACTGAGCTAACAGACCGATCGCTATTGTCAAAAGAAGATCTTTGATTTTAAAAGATAAAGCCGGTATGCGTGGTAAGGAGTGAATTAAATAAAACAAAATATCAGTGACAGTTGAGGCTTTTTATTCAATTCAATTTATTCAAATTCCATTCAATAAAAAACACAAGATACAATGTCAGAAAATACATAATTGATAAGAAAGCAATTAAACATACATGAATACAAAATGAAATTTGGGAGACTGCAAAAGACCGAAAGGTCTTGACGAGGCAGACCCCGAGTGCCATCATGGCGATACAAATATTGACATATTAGAAATGAGGACATGAAGGGAAAAAAGTACAGATGTCCTACCCCCCCCCCCATCGGGAACTGGAAACCAGTGTAACAATTATAAATTATCTAAATACACTTTAAGAAAAAAAATTCATGAGTCATATGATGATATGATATGTTTTTTTAGCTTACGTTTAAAAGAACAAAGCGAAGAACATTCTTTTATTTTACGAGGCAGTGAGTGCCAAACATCGGGTCCTCTATGTCTGATGGATTTATAAGCAAGTACTGTTTTGGGATTACTAAGATGAAAATTGTTGGAACTTCTGGTATTGTGTTCATGAACCTGGGTATTACGTATAAACATTGAATTAAAATTGCTTGGAACCAAGTGATTAGCATAATTGAACATAAAGTTTGCAGTTTGTAAGATATTGATATCAGATATTTTTAATATGTTCAGTTTTTTGAAAATTGGATCAGTATGGGCTAAGTAAGGAGAACTTGTGCAAATTCTTATGGCTCTTTTCTGCAATAACAGTAAGGAGTTAACGTTTCTTTTGGTTCCACAACCCCAAGCAATATTAGCATAAGATAAATAAGATAATATGAAAGAATTGTACAATAGTATAATAGACTTTGGCATTAACGTATCTTTTAGTTTGAACATAATACCAATAATTCTAGAAATATGAGTTCTTAGATGCTGAAAATGCAAATTCCAGTTTAAATGTTGATCAAGAATAACACCAAGAAATTTAACATTAGTTTTCCTTTCAATTATGGTATTGTCTATTAAGATTTGGCTCTGGTCTTCCATAATGTTTTTGTTTGTGTTGTGAAATATAACATAATTTGTTTTACTGAGGTTGAGAGATAACTTATTACATTGTAGCCAGTTAGTTAATTTACGTAATTCTACATTGATGGTGTTTATCATTTTGTTAAAATCATAATGAGAATATAGCAGTGTCGTATCATCTGCAAATAACACATAACTAAGCTTTTCAGAAGACTTTACAATGTCGTTCATATATATTATAAAGAGAAGCGGCCCAAGTATGGATCCTTGTGGGACGCCACACTGGAGCTCTAAAATTTGTGATTTATGAACATCGACCTCAGTGTATTGAATTCTATTTTTTAAATAATCTCTAAACCATGCCAGAGGCGTACCCCTTATGCCATAACATTCAAGTTTATGTATTAAAATTGAGTGATCGAGCGTGTCGAACGCTTTTGAAAGGTCCAAAAATAATCCGGTTATATATTGTTTTTTTGCAAGGGAGTTAGTTATTCTATCATATAAGTCCAAAACTGCTAATTCCGTTGAATGATGTCTCCTAAAACCATATTGGGCGGTGCAAAGTAAATTGTTTTTGTCTAAAAAATTATATACCTGGTTATGGATTATTCTTTCTAAGATTTTAGATAAAGAGGGTAAAATAGATATGGGTCGGTAATTTTCACATTGGATCCGATTTCCCTTTTTAAATATTGGTACGACGCGTGCTAATTTAAAAGAATTCGGATAGCACCCAAGAGACAATGATAAATTGAAAATATGACAAAGTGGATCTGCTATAAAGAAAATTATTTGTTTTAAGATAAATGAGTTGATATCGTCATGCCCACAAGTTTTGGTATTTTTAAGGGATTTTACTATGGATATAACTTCGTGTGGTCTTACGGGTTTGAAAAATATCGAGTTTTCAGCTCGTTCAGGTAAAAAATCTTTAAAAGAGTGCTCATTGGTTGTAAAAGTTTTTGATAAAGTTGGACCTATGTTTACAAAATATTTATTTAAGATGTTTACAATTTTCTGTGGGTCACGAGTCTTTTCTTTTTCAGAGTACATTTCTTTTGTGAATTCTGTTCTATTACCCCTGCCTAAGATATTGTTTAAGATGGACCAGGTAGCAGACATATTTCCCGACACTCTTTTAAGTTTATTTGTATAATACATTTTGCGTGATGCTCTAATAATGGCTGTTAGTTTGTTACGATAAGCCTTAAATTTATTATGTTGGACGGTATTGCTAGGATTGCGTATATACAACTTATATAATCGATTCTTTTTTCGAATAGAATTCATTATTGCATTGGTAATCCAAGGATTATGAATATTATTTTTTCTTTTCTTTTTGAGCAAACAAGGTATATTTTTATCATAATATTCCTTAAATTTTTGAAGAAAAAGTTCATATGCTATGTTCACATCATGTGTTACTTGAAATACATCTGACCAGGTTTCTTTTATAAGATCGATTTTAAGGGAGTTTATATTTTCGACTGAATAATTTCTATTAAAGTATTCATTAGATTCATATCGTTTCCCTTGTGTTTTTCTTGATATTGTAAAAATAGGAAGGTGATCTGATACATCATAGTATAAAATACCACTTTGAAAATCTTCTACAATATTTGTGAAAATGTTATCTAAAAGCGTTGCGGATGTCGGGGATACTCTGGTAGGTTTGTCTATTAATGGATAGAGGGCGTAACTATTCAATAACGATATGAAAGTATTATAAGACTTGTCATTTTTTGAAAGTAAGTTTATATTAAAGTCGCCCATTAGATATATATGTTTGCCACCTTTCGAAAAATTACTGATACATGATTCTAATTGATGAGTAAATGAATCAATATTCGTACCGGGTGGACGATATGCTACGCCTACAATTACATTTTTACATTTAACATTGGAAATTTCCACAAAAAGCATCTCAAAGTCTGGTGATTCGGACAGAGGGGTCATTAATTGAAAGGAAATATTTTCTTTTACATATAATACTACACCTCCTCCACGTCCATGTAATCTGTCAGAACGTAACATCTGATAACCTTCCATGTTAAATAAAGTAGGAGAATTAGGGTTTAACCATGATTCACTTACTCCAATAATGGACAATGAATTGTTTAGGGATTTAAGTAGATTAGATACATTGTCAAAGTTGCGACTTAAACTCCGGGCATTTAAGTGTAGTAAGCTGAAATAAGACTTGTCGTTACAATTATGAAGGGAGTTAAGCTCGTCGGGTAAATAATAGTGGCATTCATTGGATTTCAGTTCTTCGTCAGATAAAGACATGTTTAAAGACTCAGTCATTTAATGATTTACGTTGCTCGTTCATGCAATATACTACTATAGTTAAGTCACTGGCATTGATATCTAACGACATGTTCTTAAAGTGGTAATGGCAATTGTTACAATGTGAATTTGAAAGAGTAAATACATGGGAAAAACATCTACAGAAGCCCATTAAAGATCTAGTACGGAATATGTACACACAAGGCAAAAATAGAAACAAATATAATTGTTGAAAAATAAAATAGAATATATTCTGACGGTCCTCCACCTTTAGAAGTTTTTGGCAATGACTGCCTGAATAACATTGCAACAAACTCGAAAATTTCAGCAAAACAGCACCATTTATTACTTTAAAAATGCGTTAACGGTCCTAACTATTTATCAAACATTTTTGATTTGGTGTTCTTAAAAATACACGGATGTATCTTACTGCATCGACTCAAGCTTCAAGAATATGGTGCAAGACATTTTGTGTATATTGCAATATAGGCAATTGTACTTAATTTTGTGCATGCATGATGCTATTATGATGTACCACTCCATTTTCATTTGTAAATGATGTGAACACACATGAAACATAAGTCATGATAAAAAAAATAGAATAAAAGAGATAAACAGCACTTTAAAAAAATGGGTGGTAAAACATTCAAATCTGTTGGTGAATATTTTGTCTGACCGATAAAATTGGTTTGGTCAATGTCATCCAACATTCTAACAAAAAAATGTTATTTTTTTACCATTTTTTGTCGGTTGCACGCAATCATAAAAAGTAAGTATGGGTACCGGGCATTGTAGTGGTCTTTGTCGAGGCTCGGGGTCTCGTCACCCCGGTTCTATACCTTTTGGTATGTTTATGTATAGTTAGACCAACAATCACTTGCCTTAAGACAAAAAAATCCAGTTGATGGTCTATATGAGGCTCGAACTCATGACCTTCGCGTTATTATATCGATGCTCTGCCGACTGAGCTAACAGACCGTTCGCTATTGTCGAAAGAAGTACATTGATTTTAAAAGATAAGCCGGTAGACGTGGAAAGGAGTGAATTCTATAAAATAGCAGTGACAGTTGAGGCTCTTGACCAATAAGTGCTTTATTGAACTCAAATTCTGACGGCCCTCCATCTCCAGGAGTTTATGGCAATGAACGCCTGAATAACATTGCAACAAACTCGAAAATTTCAGCAAAGCAGTACCATTTATTGGTTTAAAAATAAGCGTTAACGGTTCTTACTATTTATCAAACATTTTTAATTTCGTGTTCTTAAAAATACACGAATGTATATTACATCGACTCAAGCTTCATGGTGCAAGACCTTCGTGTATTATATTAAAAGGCATTTGCATGTAATTTTGTGGTAACATAATGTAATTAAGATGTACCACTCTATTTTCATGAATCTGGTTGTGAATTTAATGAACACACATGAAACATAAATAAGAAAAACAAAATGAAATAGATAAACAGCACTTTAATGAAAATTGTTCAAAGTATGCTATCTGTTGGTAAATATTATGTGTCCGATCGATAAAATTGGTCAATGTCAACTAATATTCTAACAAACATTCGTTGATTTTTCACTTTTTTTTGTCGCCGGACGCAATCATAATTAAACAAGAGTGTATTGGTTAATTTAAGCAGGTGCATTAGCTTGATTAGTGTATCAAACACTTCTGAAAAGTATTGTATTGGGTCCGAAATTTTTAGCTAAATTAATAAAAGAAATATATCTCCTCTGTCTTAATGTACTGTTATTGCTTGGACTTATTGAAATAAATCATTGACGGACCAATTGCAACTGCATGCCCAAGGACTCCAATCACTAAAGAAAGAAATTAATGTTTTTTTCTAATTAGCTCGTTGATAATATGCTCATGGTTCAATGGGTTTTAGGTTTATTGAGTATCGATATCATAATAATTTATTATTATTTGTTGGCAGAGTGCGAGTAGAATGATGGACATATACCATGAAGACGTCTGTGAAAGCAAATGCCAATTACTCTCCGAAATGTTATTAATGATTGTTCTCATTATTATCAACATATTTTATTAATATTTTCATTATAATCACTATCATCATCATCATCATCATCATAAGTTTTATTATTATCATTATCATAATCAGTTTTAGTAGTAGTAGCAGCAGCAGAAGTAGTAGTAGTAGTAGTAGTAGTAGTATAGTATTGAAGTATATAGTATGAGTACAAAGCCATCGTCATTATCATATTTTATCTTTATTGCATATATCTTCCAAAGTAATACATGTATAATAATTTTTATTTTTAATGCACATTAATTAGCAGTCTCATCATGATTTCTTCCAATGGGTCCAAAGTATGTAAAAAAATACATGCAAACACACAGCTGGAAAGAAAACAAACCCATATTTAAGTTAAGAGAGTGACTGTGTGTATATTATATTACGACAAAAAAAAAATCTGTGTGAGTATAATTCAATGAATAATTTACATTATGCGATGGCGGCGACCTAAGCAATAATTTACTAGATTAAGAATATTCAAGATTCGTGATTTATTCATTGAGTTTATATTCTTATAGCTTTTACAGATAGATTGTTTCTACTGTTTCGTATTGAAGCAAATTCATCATCTGCTGATTACAAACGGAATGAGCATGACCGCAATTAATTAAAAAAATATACTTGAGAGTAAGGGAGAAAAATCAAATTTAGCATCAAAACTGAACTAAATTATTGCAATACATTCGTCCTCTTAAATCAACCCAAAAATGGAAGAGAATAAGGTAATATTTATTTTAAGCAAAATTGTCTTTTTGGACAATATATATCTTAAGAATGTCGCCTACATGTTTAATCATTCGTTTAATCATTTCACTATTATTACTATCGTTATTATTATTATATCATTATCATTGTCATCATCATCATCAACATCACCACCATCATCATCAACATCATCACCATCATCATCATTATTATTGTTATTATTATTATTAGTATTAGTAGTAGTAGTATTGCTAATATCAGTAGTGATGTTCTTCCTCTTATTATTGTTATTGTAGTCGTCGCGGTGACGTCGTTGTATTATTGGCAGTTATAGCGTATAATAGAAGTGTGAGTGGCAGTTAACTTTAATGTTTGGCTTGATAAAATCACAAGTTTTTTTTGCACTTCGACAAAAACATATCGCTGCGGCAAATATTTTGAGAAGCAAAGAACAACGACAAATAAAAAACGGAAATTCTTCCCGGAAATGCCTATTTGTTTGGTTTTACAGGACTATCTTGGAATGTTTTGAAAAACGCCACAATTAAAGGGTGTCCCTTAAAACCAAAACATGTATCCACGTATTTCAATTTTAACGAACTTGGGATCTTGTTTTGATACCATTATTGGATTGCTGATGGATACAGCCCATTCACAGTTTACCTCGGAAATAATGGATACTCAATTAGTAGATATGTTTACACAGTATACCTACGATTTAGGCAGGGACACCATTGTTGAGGGCACTTAATTATGTTTACTTTATTTTTTTACGAACTCGTAATTTATCGGATTTTGGAATGCATCGGAGACCGTCAGGGCTTTAGGAAATTGGCATAATGCTTAGACAGAATGTAGATCAAACACCTGTTTCAATACCCCAAATCAGTTATAATGTAGTGGCTCCTTGTTCCAATTCGAATATATTTTTGACCTACGCATTTTGTGTTGGTCAAACACATTATTTTAGTTCAAATCGACAAAAAAACTCACAAAGTGGAATATTGATTTTCAAATTTTGAAAAACGAAATAATATCTCGTTTCTCGTGTTTTTATTTTGTGGGGAGGGGGGGGGGTAGTTAAATGGTTATGTTTGTTTTGAAAAGCCGCCTCATCATTGGCTTTGATTTTTCTTCAGTTTAGAAATACAGGATTGAGTGCGTGTGTGTACCTGCAAAATGATGAATAAGATATTCAAATTTCGTACGTTTCCTCTGCCATTCCCCCCTCTCTCTATATATATGTTCTTGTTTATAACCAGTGCAGGATAACATGTTCAGTGTAGCAAGGTTAACCTTTAAAAAAATCACCAATTTTATATAGTTCTTTACAGTATATAGTTTTAGATAATTTATCACTTTGATTATTATAGGAACTTTTTCTTCATTGAGCTGTCGCTTCTTTAAAGAAATGGTTTAACATAATCACGAATCTTAAATTCTCAATCCCCTAAATTAAAGCAATTACTCTCCCATCGTCTTGATTAATTCGTAATTAATGACGTCATCAACTTCTTTTGCTCACACGTGCGGATGAAGGCTGCAAGTGAGGCGTTTCCGTATGCTTGGTTTGAGTGTGCGTATGTGCGTGTGTGTATTTGAAGCTGGCTTGATAACGTGCGGTGATTACCCGGCGGTATACCATCGGTGAATTCGCCGAATTCGTAACTTTAAGATAGGGTATAACCACAATATACTTTAAAAACACCTTCAAATCAAGGTATTAGAATATGTACTTGTATTTGGATAGCCAGTTACCCATTATATTATGGCCGTACGAAGCTCGTAAATATTTGATTTTTATTTGATTTGATTTTATTTTTTTCTGCATTCACGTCAGTATCAGAATTACAAATATACAATATACAAAGGTAAAAACAAAATAATAATAGTCGCATAGTATAAATATTGTAAATAAATATCAACAAAATGTGTTATACAGTTTTCAAAACAAGATTATTTAAATGAATGCAGGAGACCGCCATCGTGATCGATATGAACCGGTCCGATACAACATTAATGTTTAATGCTTATCTTGTTTCCCGATATTTAATTTTGTTCATGTTAATACCCTTTCTGAGTTTTTATTGTAGAAAACTTGTTATGATTGCAAAATTACTATAGAAAGCTAATATAATACCAATAAATCATGCAATTTTACCTATGTATTTTGCGCTATACAAAAACGTTTCACCATTGTTATTATTATTATCATAATCATCATCATCATCATTATTATAAGTTGTTTATTTAATTGGCTTATCGTAAAGTTGTCATAGCAATTGTCTGGAATCTATAAAATCTTTGAGAAACTGGATCCAGCGGATCGGTTGGTTGACGCCGTCAAGTAGACTCCGTCTAATACATGGGGGAAGGGGATAGAGAAGACAACAAATATTAAAGAAAGAAAATCTTTATATATAACATACGTGACTTTCGTAATTACCATTGATTATAGAATACAATTAAATTTCTGTGTATTTTGGGATCATAATGAGAGGAGTAGACAAAGGGCACAGGAAACGGAATGATGCTATTCTAAGGGAAGTATATTTTAAGGAGCTCCAGTAATTAATGGAATACAATAGGAACTGTCGCTGGTAAGGGTTCTTTTGGAACAAAACATCAAGCAAAAGACGGTACCTTTTTCGGGGACGGGCGGATTTAAAAAGAGATCATTAGTACCACATAATAAAATAATAGTTCTGGACAAAAAGAGCATGAAGCGAGACGAAAACCTAGTTAATGATATGGAAAGTCCTATTTTGTACTGAAGACTTCGAGAAGCCAATCTTCAATGAAGTTCTATCAACAGAGATGTGATAAATGCGAAAACGTAAGGATAAATCATCGACGAGGGACTAACTTCATCAAAGCATGATCTTTAAGATTACGGGTCAGAGTGCACTTTCCAATCCATTACTTATCATTAAGGTAAAACCCCGCCAAATTGAATTCCCGCGGCAGACTATAATGACAATGCTATTTGAGACCTATTTGAAATAACAATAAAAACCCTCCAGAGAATGTCATTCTGTGACCTCACATCAAAAGAAGATGTCTCGCAGCCGGCCTGCCGCTCTTTTATTGACAACAGGGATTTGTTTAGTGGTGTGTGTTTTCGTGTTGTCTGTATTGGTATTTCATTGTGTTTATTGTGTTTATGGGATGCGCTCAATCGGTTTTCTTAGCCCTTACACAAAATCTTCACTTATTGTTATGTGAGGGATACCTTCTAATATAATAGATCCCCGCAGTTGGGAAGGCAAGGGTCGGGATGGGCTTTGGATGAAAACATGAAAAGATCCCCAATTGGTGCCATAGGGCAAAATGCTTTTCTCTTCGTCTTGGGCATGATTGGAGTTGGGTGAAACATAAACTGATATTTACAGTAGGCCTATTTGAAAATTCTCTGTCTCCCCCTTTTTTTGTTCGTATGTCTTACTAAACATTTAGCCTAAGTTTGTGCTGAGTAAAATAAGACTTTTATTTCAATAAAATATAGGATCACTCTCAGCTTGTGAAGTTATGTACAATCCCTAATGAAACATCCATGAAATTTTCGAAACATATATATATTATTTTTTAATCATTATTTTATACATCACATGCATGGTTGGTATAGACTCTTGAGGAATTGCAGACTAAAAACCATATACTGAATTAGGATTTTTTTTACCAAAATACAATTCATTCATTAAATTCCTTCCCTTTTTCGAATGACATTTCACAGGAGGAGATTAAAGAAGTTTTGGATTAAGAGTACCGGATAGTATCAGGAATAGAGAATTTTGCATTATTTTTTTTGGCGCAGAAACAAATGAATAAAATGCAATTATGTAAATGAGACCCAGAGGGAAGTTGATAAGCCAACTTTCTGTCGTATTCTATAAGATTTGACATATTCTTATTCCTGGATTTGAATCAAGTTACTTATTTTTCAACAGCAACGTATAGATGTCAGACATTCACGAGTAAGGGATAGTTATTTCGGGGTAATGTACTTTGGTACTCAAATGAGAGCCTCTTAGCTGCCCATGCAAACCCTAATCCTAAAGGTGCTGCTGTCCGCTAAGAGCCGAACCATTCAAGTTTTTCACTCTTTGGGCAGAAAATAGCGAATATAATTCTTAATATAATCATGAAAAATATAACACCTCCACTCACCCGGGCCCATTTATTCAGTTTCCTTTCCTGTTTGTTGCAAGAATATAACGTTTTCCTCTTTTTTTGGACTTATTCGTAATTATGATCATATTGTTCGTTTTACATGCATTATCCTATTGTTATCAGTATGGGGCCAATTTATACAAGTAGTTGTGCTCTTTTTGACCCCTCCACATGTGAAATATCTCTTAATGTCAATGTTTTGTATGTATGTATATATTTAACTGGGGAAATGAAGTTGAATTTTAATTTAAAAAAATATTTAAAAAATTATTCGATACTATTTTGACGGAATTGTGGCTGTTCTGCATGGACGGAGAATACCGCCTTAAATCAATTATCAGTTATCTATGGAAGACATCAACGAGTTTTCTTTTTCGTTCTTCATGGGTTTTCTTTTCTATTATACTGTGTGTGTGTATCATATCATCTTGCTCAGATACAATTTGCATTCATGGTGATATTAAAAGCGTTTTGGGGTTTCAAATTTCCTTGAAATATTAGTATTTTGATATTGAGTGTTTTAGGGCATCAACGGAATATGCGAGACTGTTGCATATATCCAAGGCCTACAGATGATGTGGGCAAAACCGTATGTCTGTATATGGGGCGTCACAAGTTACTCATTTTGGCGCCTTAACTTCAATTATAATCGCAATACACACATATCTTATGGGATTTTATTCACGATAAAAAACTTCCGTCTACTAGTAGTATACCATCATGACCACGGACGCCGTGATTTGATCTGGTTATGTGACCCTTTTAACATGCAAGTTATACATTCCACAATGGTGAAATTAACATTATAAACGTTCTTGTTCGCTCATTCTCTTGTTCTTTCATCTTAAAATATTGATTTGAAATGAAGTGAATTAAATCTCAATGTCAAATATATATATATTCTTAAAACAGTACATTAAATTTGAAGAAAAAAATGGTACTTGGAACTAACATAATAGCCAAATGCTGATCGAGGTTAACCCCAAATAATGTCATTTAAAGATTAAACTGTAATTTAGTGCACTAAATCACAACCTTTATACATCAAAGTCAGTATCAATTATACTTATCGCTGATTCATATTGCCCTGTGTAATGATTTCATTTAGTTTATGATTCAATATTTATTCATGTACACCTATGTATTTATAAATTGTATTAATTGTATTTATCATAACATTTATTAATTCGAATTAATTTCGCTTTGTGTTTGGCATGTTGGGAATGGCGGTATTCACTTCTCGGCTCCGCCACAACCAACACTAATACTACAATCCTGCCACGGAAACCGACTCCAAACCTATAGATTTTTTTTTTTTGTTTTAAATCATATTTATTTCTTCCTCATATCACATGTAAAAAAAAAAAATATATATATATATAACATGACATTAAAACTTAATTGTTTCAAGTTAACACATTAACATTTCAACATGGTGAGAAAAGGAATATATATAAATTTCAAATGGATACTTAAAATTAATCTGCTCAAATTTTTTTAACAACTTATAATCACGAAGGGATAAATACAGAACAGAATCCGGGTACAATAGCAAAAATCTAAATTACGGAAATAAACTTATAATCTGTATATAAAACTCAAAATTCTCCATACTCTTCAATCAAACTGATTAATGAGGAAGTTATATTAATAAAAAAACATACACACAACTTAAAACCAGACCCTTAGCTACACTTAACCCCCCTACCCCCATAAACTACAAATAAAGAATAATAATAATGGTAATAAAAAAAAAAAAAAAAAAAAAACCTAAGTGGTGGAAGACTGTGAGGCTGATTCGTCAAAGTGCTCCCATTTTCTTAAATGAAATGCCAAGGTTCCCCTTTCCGTTGCAAGCCGTTTCTCTTCTTTTCTATTTTCAATTAATTTATCTCTAATTTCCTTTACATTTGGAGGTAACCCCTTTTCCCTACCATGGAAGATCATGAATTTTATCAAAATCATAATGTGGTTTAATAATTGTTCTGTTTTTACATTAGTCCCATTTATTCCAATATGAATTTGTTTCCAAGATATTCTCCTAAGAAACGGTAAGTTTAATTTATCAGCACATTTCTCCCACAGTCTTTTAATTATATTACATTCAAAAAATACATGTTGGTATGTTTCTTCTGAAGTATTACAATATGAACACAACCCATTTATCCGAAGTTTGAATCTGTGTAGATGATGGTTCGTATAGACTATTCTATACAATAATTTAAACTGAAACTCTCTCAATTTGCAAACTAATGTGCACAACCTTGGTCGAACAAAAATCTTTTCCACTTCCTTAACTGTTATATTATAAACTTCCATTAAGTTATAAAAAGCAGAGCTAATTTCTACATTATTGCTAATTTGACTTCTATAAACCATTTTTGCATTTATTTCTTCAAATTTATAAACTTTCTTTGTAAATACTATTTCTAGGCTGAGGCCACAGTGGATAGACTTCCTTTCCGGCTGAACGTTTCTTTTCCATTCATGAGGAATTATTGAATATATTTTTCCAATTTTTGTAATTTCTTCTTTACTTAAACCCTTTAAAATAAAATAAGCATCCTTTTTCAATAACCCTTTTTCATCACAAATATGGTGAAGTCGATATATATTTTTCAAAAACAAATTTTCATCAAATAATGTTTTGCCATCCAGCTGAATATATTTATTGTTGTACAAAATTTCATTTCCCTTGTAATTCTCTTCTGCTTTAACATAATTTTTCATATCCGTCCATGTTTCTATTAAACTTCGATAGAAGGTAGGTAGCTTAATATTCACACTCTTGTCCCAATAGTTACAATAAAAAATCAAATTACCTCCCATTGGTCTCATCAAATATTTGAAGTATTTTTTCCAATTAATACCTTGTTTTCCTGTAACAAGCCTTTTTATCCACATTATTCTCTGTGCTTTCACAAACAGTCTGAAATTCATCATTTTGAGCCCCCCTTGCGAATAGTCTAAAGTTATTATGGTATTTTTTATTTTGTTTCTACCTTTCCATAAAAAATCAAAACTTATTTCTTCAATCTCACTATGTACCCACTCTGGAACTGGCATCAATGATGATAAATATATCAATTTGGAATAGCCATATACTTTCATTAATTGAATTTTTCCCATTAATGTTAAATCGCGTTGCTTCCACCAATTAAATAATTTTTTAATTTTACTTAGTATTTCTTTGTAGTTCATTTTTTCCTTGATATCTTCGTGTATCGAAAAATAAATTCCTAATATCTTAACGATATCGACTTGCTTCCCAAAAGGAAAGTTATGAGTGGAAAACTGTGGGCCTAAAAGTAATATAAACGTCTTGTCGTTGTTTATCTTTAATCCTGATATTTTATAGAATGCTTCAAAAATGCGTTCAGTCTCCTTAAATGAAGGTAAGTCTTTAATAAAAAGCGTTATATCATCTGCGTACAAAACTTGTTTTAATTTTGTATTTCCAAAACGGATCCCTTTTACCTGATGATTATTCCTAATCATGTGAGCTAAAATTTCAATACACAAAACAAACAGATATGGAGAAAGAGGATCTCCCTGCCTTACTCCTCTTCCAACCTTAAAGTAACCTGTCGATGCGCATCCATTTATAACACAACTTTCAGTATTAGTATAAAAAATATTTACCCATTTGCGAAACCTTGGTCCAAAATTAAATGATTTTAGTACCTTATGTAAAAATAAATGTGACACAGAATCAAACGCTTTTTCGAAGTCAATGGCTACCAAAAAAGCCCTTTCTCTATAGAAAGAAGTATGAAAGATCATATCATCTATTATTCGGATTGCTTCTCCAATATTTCTTTCCCCAACGTAGCCCAGCTGATCAAAACCTACAATTTCCGGTAAAACTTCTTGTATTCTCTTTGAAAGTACCTTAGATAAAATTTTGTAATCTACGTTTAGTAACGAAATCGGTCTGTAGTTTTTAATAAATTCTGGATCTTTGCCGTCTTTGTGTATCAAGGTAATAACTGCTTGTCTTTGAGAGGCTGATAATTCTCCCAATCGCAGAGCCTCATTAAAAGATGCAAGTATTAAATCTCCAATTACTGACCAAAATTTCTGATAAAATTCTACACTTAAACCATCATTTCCTGGAGATTTGTTGAGTGTCATACCTTTCAATATCTCTACACATTCTCTTTCAACGATTGTTCCTTCACATAAATTTTGTGATGTATCATTTAATTTTGGTAGGTTACCAGGAAAGAAATTTAAAATGTTGTCTTCTATAATATCTGTTTCCTTATATAGTTGCCTGTAGAATGATTTTATTCCTTCAATAATTTCCTTTTCGTTAGTAGTGATATTTCCATCTATAATTAATTTTTGTATTATACTGTTTTTCCTATTTGATTGTATTAACTGTTTAAAAAATGCTGTATTCTTTTCTCCACTTTCATACCATGAGGACCTTGAACGGACTTTCAAACCTTCATTAACATAATCGTAAAGTGAACTTAGTTGTTGCTTCTTAGTTCTTATATTTTCAAAAATGTCTTTCTGATGTCCACTATCAATCGACAATAGACTCTCTAAGTTCTTTATCTCTTCCTCCAGTTTTTCAATTTTTTCTTTTCTTTCCTTCGCCCTTTCTCTTGATATTTTAATAGTAAATTTCCTTATTTCCATTTTCATAAAATCCCACAATACTCTTTTATCTTTAATTTCCACTGACAATTTCTTCTTTAAAGACTTAATTTTTTCTCTCATTTTCTGAACATAATCATTATCGTTTAAAAGACTATTATTGAATTTCCAATAGGATCTTTTGTTATTTTTTGACTGTGATCTTTTATGGAAAACTAGATTAACTGCAGCATGGTCTGGAGCTATAGAGGGAACGATATCACAGTTGGATGTTATCCGTTCCAAGTTCTCTGATATAATCCAATAATCTAAGCGACTCTGCATGAATGGATTTAGCTGTTTATACGTATATTGTTTTTTGTCTTTATTTTTGTTTCTCCATATATCAATTAATAAAAAAATATCCATAAACTCTTGTAATTTTTTACTGAATTTTGAATCTTTTTTTGATACATGTCCAAAATAATCTAAATTGGTGTCTCTAATAACATTAAAGTCACCACCAAGTACTACTGAACTTCCCTCTAAATTATTCCTTAATAATAATTGACCTAAATCACTTAAAAATTGTATTTGGTCATTTTCGTTATTTCCCGTGGGAAAATATACACTTCCAAATAGCAACTTCTGTCCTTGTATCTTGCATTTAATTAAAACATATCTACCATTTTCATCTACCCAGGTATTGCCAATTTCAATGTCTATCTTACTGTCTATTAACACAAGAACTCCTCTTCCATGGTGCGTACCATGACTAAAGATACATTTCCCACCCCACTCTGATTGCCATTTATCCTCAATATCTGGCGAACTATATGTTTCTTGTAAGCATGCTATGTCAACGGATTTCGTCTTACACCAACTAAAGATTTTTCCTCGTTTTGTTTTGTCTCGTATTCCTTTTACATTAAGTGTGAGGAAATGGCATGAAAATACATTTAATACATTATTCACCATCCTAAAATAAATCAACCTCACAGCCTTTCAACCGAGGGGGGAAAATAAAAGAAAAAAATAAATATATATAAAAATTAATAATAAAAAAAAAAAAAAAAAAAAAAAAAAAACTGATATTCGATATAACGTAATAGCTATCGGTTTGGAACCGATATCGTTGGTGTGTCTTAACATTACACTGTAGGTAGACGAATGATTGAGCATTCACCAAGGTGTCTGGATGGGGGTAGAGTTAGTGATAACATTGCACTTTGGGGAATATCAAAGTATATTGCCTTTTCGATGCTCGTGAAAATGAGGAATCGAGGCAGCAAGGTATTATTGAAGTGCGAGATTGTTACCGGGTATATAAAGTCAGAAGTGATTTTATTTTTTATTGTAACGATCTGGATACATGAAAACTAGAGAAGACCTACCCCTCCTAAATAAGATGGAGTATATTCTAAAGAGAGAATGGGGCTAGGGGAGGGGAGGGGGCGAAACGTGATTGTGAAGTCAATTTTATCGTATCATGATAAGGCTAAGCGGAACTACCACACCAAAAGCGTCATGACAAGTGCGGCACCAGAGTCTGGGAGGGGGGGGGGAGGTGTTGGCAAGAAGACCTATGTTTTATTAAAAGAATTAAAGAGGGTAATGTACAGTTACATGATCCCCATCCATCTACCTTATTCCATTCTCTCTTCCCTTTTCATCCTCAGTTCTTCCTCCTTCTTTCCTCCTCTGAGATCGTTGTTCTTTTTTGGTTCACTACTTAAAGATAAAAAGATCATGGGAGGGCGAACGCCCCTGCCCTACCTCCTTTTGTATTTGGTCCACACTCTAAAAACAAATCAGTCAAAAATGACAGGTTAATAGGGTCAGCTGGGTTCAACTGCTATTCTAGTCATATTTGACTATTTTCTAGTCATATTTTACTAGAACAGAGGTATTTCTGACTAGAATATAATATGTCAGAAATATGAATATCAGTGATTGCCATATCAGTTGCTCCCAGCTGACTACTGGTCTGGTCAATTTGACTGATTTGTTTTAAGAGTGCATGTTTGTCGTGACTGATTTGATAATGTGATCATATTACCCCCCTCCCTCGAAGGAAAACCTTGTTCGAGAATATACCTGACATTTTCATAAGATGCGCAAGCACTCGTGATTTAATGGTTAAGAATGTAAAGGGGAATGAAACCTTTGGAACAAACAGTCTTGTGTAGAAACAGAAAAATCAAAGAATAAGAATAAAGAAAGTTTGAGAAAAATCAGACAAATAATGAGAAAGTTACGAGCATTTGAATATTGCAATCAGTAATGCTATGGAGATCCTCCCATTGGCAATGCGACAAGGATGTGTGATGTCACTGACGAACAACTTTCCCTTTAGTGGACTATAAAATACCCTCAAAATGTATCTTTTTACTTTTTCTAATGATGATACAAACTCTTTATGCAAGATGTATCCTTAAAAAAATATGTATTACATGCCCTCATGTAGAAAGAACACATGATCTATGGAAAGATGTGATACAAGAGGCAATTCAAGTGAAATATATACTAAAGTAATGGGGAGAGTTGTTCACAAGTGACATCACACATCTTTGTCGCATTGCCAATTTGCTATCTCCATAGCATTAGTGATCGCAATATTCAAATGCTCATAACTTTCTCATTATTTGTCCGATTTTTTAAAAACTTTTGTTGATCTGTTTCTTTGATTTTTCTGTTTTCACACAAGCTATCTTGTTCCAATGGTTTCATTCTCCTTTAATGTCTGGAGCTCTCGAGAAAAAGCAAATGGAATGAGGTATCCCTCGTTTCCTATTGGAGGACGTACTCGATCGGCTTTTATTTCACCAAGGTGTCATTTTGGAAGATAGTCGAATCATCATAAAACCAACACCTTTGGTGAGAAGGGACGAATAGCACATTAATACAGAAAGGTATTCACTGACAAGTCCTATGAACTGCTGGGAATCGACGCATCCCAATGGCTGAGAGCAAATTAGTCGGTGATAATCACTGAACATTAATCATTCGTGAAATGCATTCAATAATGGACTACTCTCAAGATAACTCGGTTACTTTTTTAAATGAACAATAAGATATTTCATACTTTTTCGGTCCTTCTAACTTGAATTAATTTCTTGTTTCATGCATGGGACTATATGGATTGATATATTCGTTAAACTGTTTTACACCTTTTGTTCTCAAGAGCACGACTTCGATCACTTCAGTATTTAAGTGTTTTCAGAAAAATCAATATCAGATGTTTTAAGTTTTATCTTTGTTATATTTTGTTTATTTTTCTTCAATATACGAGTATTATTCTCCTCTTACAGGCATGACTGGTAATGGAATTAAAATGAGTTTCAGCCAAATCCCCGTTCGACTCTGTCTGTCTCTCTCTCTCTTTCTCATTCTTACTTTAATTCCTGACAGTTTTTGTGTGTTTCTGTAACTATACCGCTCAGTGGATCTTAGTATACAGGCTGGGTACAATTGCCCACCCTTACAAAAAAGAAACATCAATAGAAAACGTGATAATAGTTGTTGGATGGATGGAGGCTAAATTCCCTTGAGATCTGAATGATTTTGAGAGGCATCTTCTTCAGATCGATGTATGATATGACAATAGAAGCAGCTGTGTGTCGGATCGGGACTGGGAATTAACAAGTGCATTGAGTGACGAAGAATCGAATAACGCCATAGAAAACTTGGGTACGCCCATGCTTCACTGATTCTGCGGCTGGAATATCTTTTTGGAAGCCGATCCTTAGTGGCTTCAAAAACCGTTCTTTAAAAGCTTGTGTGCAGACGATGTATCTGTCTTCAGTTTTGAATATAATGCCCGATATAATGATTATCATGTCTCTTCGTTTTATGTTTTCTTTGGCAGATGGTGTTTCGCCGACCGAGCATGAGGCGCGAATACTCCAGAATATCTTTTTGATCCGTTGTTGATGATGATGCGTTGAGAAGATGGGAACTTTGGTGGGGACCGACTTTCTCACCGAGGCAACGGTCCACTCATCGCCGCAGTCCCCGCTGACAAGGGCCGAGCACACCGTGACGACTGGTTCGATGTCCTCTACGTGGAGCTCTCAAGGATCGCCCTGCCTAGGCTGCTCTAAGACCACACTCCTGCCAGATTCAGACGGTGATTCACTGGATGTTTTATCGACAGATGTTACTGTAATTTCATTTACTGAGGATGTGAATTTTTCGTTTCCTTATGGAACATCAAACTACACCTCACCTGAGGTGTCCTCAGACTCTGGAGTCAATGACCTCACCCGTCAACTTCTTGTTGGCATACTATCCATATTCTTAGCACTGGTAATTACATTTGGAAATACGTTGGTTATATTGGCTGTATATCGTGAACATCACTTGAGAACTGTGACGAATCTTTTCATCGTGTCTCTTGCATGCGCAGACTTTTTGATTGGGACCATCGTTTTGCCATTTTCGATTCACATGGAGATAACGCAGGGATACTGGCCCTATGGCGTAGTTTGGTGTGACCTCTGGCATGCATTTGATATCTTGGGATGCACTGCTTCTATATTGAACCTATGTGTTATAGCATGTGATAGATATTGGGCGATTACTCATCCGTTCAGCTACCCGACGCGCATGACGAAAAGGATGGCTCTTATTTTAATCAGCTTGGCTTGGGTGTGTTCCGCGCTCATCTCATTCCCGTGTATCTGGTGGTGGCACGCGGTAGAGCCCCCTCACCCACCACGAGGCTGCATATTTCCGTCAAATACTGTTTACCTTGTAGCATCATCTTGCGTATCGTTTTATGTCCCTTCTGTCATCATGTTGGGCATGTATCTCAAAATCTACCGCACAGCGGTTGGCCAAGTACGGATGTTACGCTCAGGGACGAAGCGCGTCAAGTCTGTAAATGGGGACGGTATGGCAATGCGCGTCCATAAGGGAGGATCCGTCAACGGAGATGCCATGGCGATGCGCGCCCAGAAGAGAGGATCCGTAAACGGAGATGAAATATCAATGCGCGTCCATAAGGGAGGAATTAGAACAATTGATGGCTCGTTACAAAAAAGACGAGCAAGTACAAGCCCAAATTCCTACTCGCCTCAAACTGTGCCGGGAACTGTCAACAGGCGGAATAGCCTGCCTGGAAGGAAATTGATGTCCAGGTTGTCTCGAGAACATAAAGCAGCCAGAACTCTTGGCATCGTCATGGGTGTTTTCATCATATGTTGGCTACCGTTCTTCATCGTCAATGTCACCGCACCTTTATGTCAGACATGTTATTTTCATCCAATCTTAATCGGTATTGTCACGTGGTTAGGATATGTGAACAGTGCGTTGAACCCAATTATATATGCTTTCGCAAGTCGCCGTTTTAAAAACGCATTTACGCGCATCCTTTGTATATATAAATGGAAGCGCAAACGTGAAATGCACGATTGGTCAAGTTCTCGGAGAAAAGGATCGATGACACCGAACAGTCCCACAGGGCTCATTGCTGACACCTCTATTACTCAGTACAGTGAAGAAAGGAATTCTGTTGATACCACAAGCAGTGCTCATTCAAATTTTAGATACTCTTTACCAAATGGTTACTTCTGAAAAACGCCATATTTTGGTGTTGATAAATATTTATGATAATCGATGATGTTACTTTTGCACTTTTTGTACAATCATACTAATGAATATTGGAAATAACTTATTATGAAATCGTATTGATATTATTATGCAATGAAGTTTATAATATGAAGAAGGATAAAAACAAATCAAGACAGTTATCCGTTATTTTCATGATGGTACATTTGTATTTAACTACAGCAACTTTACTATATAGACCTTTTCGAATTTCATCTAATTCATAAAATCTACCACTGAATACTATTTTTATCTATATCATTTTATGTCTCTAGTCAGTTTGATCGATTTTTAGTGCATAAAAAATATGCCTTTATCAAATGCGTTCTTGCAAATTATGTATTTTATTTTTCACTCTAAGTCTAAATTGGAGTTATATTTCCATACTACGCATTTATCGTTGTAATATACTCAAATATCAAATCATTTCATATCTGTATTTAAATCTTTAAAAATCGACATATTGCCGACTTAAATATTTATTTTTCCATTTTTATTTGATCTTTGAGATAATCTTAATGTCAGTTACAAATTGTTTCTTTGGTACCTTATTTTGAAATGAAATTCATTGACCATTAACGTATGTATGAATATCATATATACATCGGCATTTAAAGAGAAATATTCACAATTGGTTTAGTAAATGCCGTAGAAATAAATCGTAGATTTTAAAAGGAGCGTAGGCCTAGCTCTAAAAAAAAAACGAAAAGAAAAGTCACACTCTTCGTCGGTGTCCATGATGTGACACAAATTAATTCAAGTAAATTTCTGAAACAGTCGTGATAAATAGTCTGTTCATGTGCAAACTGATTGTGAAACTCACCTTTCAAAGAAATTAATGTGCTGAAGATGGAGAAAGGCCAGCACTGTTAAAAAAAATCGCATAAAGAAACGTTTCCATGACTGCAAGATGACAATGGCGAATCTCCGATTCTAAAACAGGAAAATCTGAAAAGGGTCTAACCCGCCACAGTCCAAGTTTAGCAGTAAAATTACCTGAGTAAAATAGAAATAGTCTGCTTCGGCATATAAGAAAAATAATAGTCACAATTGGTTTAGTAAATGCCGTTGAAATAAAATCGTAGATTTTACAAGGAGCGTAGCTCTAAACAGTGAAAGGTAAAGTAAGTCACACTCTACGTCATTGCCCATGATGTAACAAAAGAGAATTCAAAATAATTTTCTGAATCAGTCGTGGTGAACACGTCTGTTCACGAGCATACAGAGTGTGAAACTCATCTTTCAAAGAAATCAATGCGCTGGAAGCGCAAGTTTAGTAGTAAAAGTCCCCGATGCAAAGTCTGCTTCGGCATATAAGGAAAAAAAATATTCGCAATTGGATATAGTATATGCCGTAAAAATAAAACCGTAGATTTTAAAGTCACACTCTTCGTCAGTGCCCAGTATGTGACAAAAAAATCAAAATCCGTTTCTAAACTCAATATTATATATATATATATATATATATATATATATGTGGAGCGTTGTGGCCCAGTGGATTAGTCTTCGGACTTTGAAACAGAGGGTCGTGGGTTCGAATCCCAGCCATGGCGTAATTTCCTTCAGCAAGAAATTTGTCCACATTGTGCTGCACTCGACCCAGGTGAGGTGAATGGGTACCCGGTAGGAAGAAATTCCTCGAATGCTCGAGCGCCCGATCAAGGTAGCCGTGCTAAAGCCGGGGTAATAATAGCAGGGCCCGCTGGGAGAACAGTTTTCGGAACTGAAGTGGCTACCCTGGGTAAATATGCCGCTATTATTATTGTTATTATTATTATTATTATTATATATATATATATGTATATATATGCCTAAATAAGATATACACATATTTTTATATATTTGAGTTACAAAGAAATCTATTTCACAACCTTCATTGAAATGTCCCTTTCTATTTTGGTCTTAAAACAATCCGCGACATCATGGTGAACTTCAAAATTGTCAGATAAGTTATGATGTGGATTTATTATTTTAACATTTGAACCCACAAGGTCATTTGATGAATGTTCTGTGTGACCTATTCCATTTTTCACATTTTGAGATGATTAAACATCCTGTGAAAATGTCTTGATTATTCGAGCTCTTACGAGTATAGTTTTCACAATATTCAGCAAATTTTTATCTACTACCCAAAGAACATATTTATACATATTGATTATTATCCTCATGTCATAATATTTATTTCCAAGTATTAAACATATTTTATTCTAATTTCCCATCACTTTATCGTGAATGTGATTCAGTAAAACTAAATGTTGTAATAAATCGGCCCATTTTATGGTGTCTTACACGATTGGCATGTGAAACCTTTCAAGACCTTATTTCTTGTTTGCTTTCAATTTGTGGCTGTGAATATAAGTGTGGCTTCGTTTATAGGTTCGTTACGAGACGGGAGTTTTCCGTCTTAGTCATCTTGTTATTCGAATAAGGCATAATAAAATGATAAATTAATACCTCAGTCACATTTTCCCCACGGTGGCCGTACGGCAAGTCGAAAACAGCCGTTTCAACATTTTTATACCAGCTTCATTATGGGTGGTTGAATAAAAATGAACAAAACGGCTGTTTTCGACTCGAAGTACGGCCGCTGTAGAGGAAATATGACTGAGGTATTAAAGGACAAGTCCACCAAAAAAAATAAGTTGATGTGAACAAAAAGAAAAACTTCCAACAAGCATAAACTGAAACCTTCATCAAATCGGATGTAAAATATGAAAGTTATGACATTTTAAAGTTTCGCTTAAATTGATAAACAATGGTATTTGCACATGTTCAGGGAGGAAGAAAACTTTGTTTCAGGAAAAGATTACGTATTTCATATAATAAAATACAAAAGAAATGGTGAGTGACATCAGTCTCCTCATTTGCATACCGACCAGGATTTGCACATAACTGTTTCGTGAAATTAAGCGAAACCTTAGAATGTCATAACTTTCTTATTTTTACATCCGATTTGATCAAATTTTCAGTGTTAATATGCTTGTTTGATTTTCCTCTCTTGATTTAATGCAATACTTTTTAGGGTGGACTTGACCTTTAATAAAGTGGAGCGAAATTTCTTACATTAATTCCACAATAGGCCCTTCAGTTTTAACTCCGTTCGACAACTCATGGTCGATCCTAAATACGTATTTTGCATGTATTCTTAAAAATAAATTTACTTTGTACTTGCATTACTAATTGCATTGAAAATGCCTTAAACTGACAACCCTGTCGGCTTTTTAATTTCTGTTCTTTTTTCTCATCTTTTCATGGTCTTGTGCCGCATAACTGTTAATTCGTTCTTGAACAGCCAAAGCTGTTACTTCTTATGAGACGTTTCATATGCTTTATATAGTTGTAAGTTTTTTCAGAATCAGGATAAAAACTAGAATTCTGTACAGTCGGGGTAACTTATATGGAATAACAACTTTGTGAAATATGATGAAGTATATAAATCGATGCATATAATAGACCTAATGTTACAGCATACATGTATCGAATTGTAAAGAAGGAGAAGAAAAATAGTTGTTTACGTTGCAAGCGTGTGGGTTTACCAGAATTGAATTTGTAGGGTATTTATTTTACAATGCAATTTTGATAATTATACCCAAACCACACAGGATTGTGTCCAGTTCAGGAATAAAAATTATTTTCAAATTGGTTTACAATTTCTAGGTCATGTTAAGGAATTGAGGACTTAAGTATTATCTCATTATGTTATTTCAGCTATTATGTGGGTATCTAGCTTGTGGAAGATGTTTACATAAAAGTAAAAAAGTAGACATTGATTAATATGCATTTTTGCGATTATTTTCTCTCATCTCGTATATTTGCTCTGATAGAAGGGAATGAAGCCCTGGTGACTGAAATGAAACTTTCCCTGAACTGATTTTTATTTGATTACTTTAATAAATGGGAAATTACCCTGATTAAAGTCTTTCATAAGTGCAATTGCAGGCCACAAAAATATTGATACATGAATCAAAATGTCATGTAGTATAATAAGATAACTACGCTACGAATCAGAAAAAAAAACTGTTACTGTAAGCTTTTTGCTTGTTGTGCTCAATATATAAATTGTACATTTTGGCGTCGTCGCAAAGACACCTACTACAGCTTCGAAGTGACAAATAGATTGGCAATTATCATTCCTGATAATCGCTAAGCTTAAAATGACTATTTATCTACATTACGATATACGTAATCGTAGATCGACTCCTTTTCGAAATTGTAATTTAACAATACTCCTTTTTATGGTTCATAATTATATCACGATCGAGCTGCCCCACTCCAAGGTTGCTATGTATATTAGTAAAGCACTGGGTTTTTTTCTAAGTAGTGATAAATAGGTCCAGTTTTTTTAATATCATCAAAGACAGGATTTCGAGATCATCAGCGCAAGGCTATTACTTATTCGTTACATTTTTTTAAATCACAGCCGATGGGATAATGGAATGTTGACGAAAGTATGTGAAAAGGAAGTACTGTCGAGTTTATATTTATTACAGTTATACAAACTGAGCAAATCTGTAGTTTAGGATTGTGGTAAAATCGCAACAGAAAGTTTTTTTTTAACATTTGGAAATTGAGAATAGTTTATATGGAATATGATAAAATATTAGACATCAAGACATATGTGAACTGCAAAATTTTCATAGGTTTACATTTCCATAAGTTTGTCTGAGTTTAAACCGAAACTATTAACGTTTACTAGTAACTATGGAATGCTGTTTATAGAGTTTTATATTTTCACAATTATAATGTACCCAACAATAATTCATTTCATATTCATCGTGTTCTCATTACGTTGTAAATTCAATTTTTGGGACAGTCGACACTTAGATAGATAAATATATACTTGAATTCGTTAGCAACAGGCATTCCATACATGCTTCGTCTTCATTAAAACATTGTCTATGGTGTACCACATAACACAATAAATTGTATTGTAAGATAATTTGCCGATGTTTGAAGATAATTTCAACTTTCTTAATACTTCAAACATGAATTTATCATTTATTTTTTAAAAATCTTTTTCCTATTTCTTTCATTTTTTTCTTTAACCCTTTAACTCACTTTGATTCCTGATTCATCTCATTCTTCTCCTCCTCCTCCTCCTTCTTCTTCTTCTTCTG
The DNA here is from genome assembly GCF_018143015.1 of Lytechinus variegatus. Classification (NCBI taxonomy): domain Eukaryota; kingdom Metazoa; phylum Echinodermata; class Echinoidea; order Temnopleuroida; family Toxopneustidae; genus Lytechinus; species Lytechinus variegatus. The sequence goes on from NC_054751.1 coordinate 28,145,501, forward strand.
CTCCTTCTTCTTCTTCTACCTCTTCTTCTTCTTCCTCCTCCTCTTCTTCTTCTTCTCCTCCTCATTCTTCTCCTCTTCCTCCTTCTCCATCTTCTTCCTCTCATTAACTTCTCCGTCTTTTATATTCTTGCGCAGTGCACAAAACCCGGGGCAAAACTGTATTACACAGCTGGCTACACAAAGTGGCTACACAGCTCACAGATACACACACTCGCGCGCGCGCGAATTAACGCCCATCCTCACACTTCCACACACACATACCATGGACTTGGGAGGATAGAGGAAGGCTATGCTGTCTGATAAAGGTCCAACAATCAGGAAAAAGAAAAAAAAAACCGAATTTAAAAAATGTTAAAGGACAAGTCCATCCCAACAAAAAGTTGATTTGATAAAAAGAGAAAATTCAAACAAGCAAAGCACTGAAAATTTCATCAAAATTGGCTGTAAAATAAGAAAGTTATGACATTTTAAAGTTTCGCTTAATTTCACAAAACAGTTATATGCACATCCTGGTCAGTATGCAAATGGGGAAACTGATGACGTCATCCACTCGTTATTTCTTTTTTATTTTATTACATGAAATGTGAAATCTTCTAATTTTCTTCTCATTGTCAAGTGAAAAAACTATTAATTTCTCCCTGAACATGTGGAATTAGCATTGTTTATATGGTATTGTCAAGTTGGTTCTTATTGTCAAATCTGTAAAAAAATGAAATATTTTATAATTCAAACAATGAAAAACAGAAGAAAATGTGAGTGAGGGACATCATTGACTGCCTCATTTGTATGTTACTGGGTTGTGCAAATTTTGTGAAAATGAGGGATATTTTAAAATGTCACAACTTTCTTATTTTACATGCGATTTCAATGAAAATTTCACTGTTATGCTAGTTTGATTTTTCTCGATTTATTTAAATCATCATTTTTCTGGGATGGACTTGATCTTTAAAAAGGCAAGCCCGAGGCTTAAAGGCTTTAAATACTACCAGGTACAGGTTCCTCAATTAGGAAAAGAAAACAGGCAAGGAAATGACAAGTAGAACATGCCCCGGAGCATTGCCCTAGAACAACCCACTAAAACACCTGCATATAGTACGATGGCTCATGGGCGTCAAGATGGAATATATAACTTATTATTTTTAAAGACCAAGTCCATCCAAAATATAAAGTGAAATGGAACATCATTTTTATCGTTAAAATAGAAAATGAAAATTAATGATATATATATAGATGAACAGCTAGATACATAAATTAATAAATTAATGAATAAATACACATACTGCTTATATCAGTGCTTCTCAACCTTTTTTTACTCGAGGACCACTTTGACTCTCAGATTTTTTCGAGGCCCACCAACCAAACTTTATTTAAAAACGATATGTCTATACTTGTCTCAACTCAAAGATTGTCTCGACAATGATTATAAAAAACATATTAATGCGTAACATTATGATCTTCTGCTGCAGTGGAGCAATGAGCCAAAAAATTGATGGGGCTTGATTATGGTGTATCTCGTACAATCAATGAAATGTTGCGAGCGAACATGGCGAGCAAGCTCAAATTTCGACATTTTTATTACAAAAATCCAAGTTTGTGATAGATTTTTACACAATATTTAAAAAATAATATCATATTTCACCCTTTTCCCTTTTCTTTTCTGTTTTTTTTTCTTAGTCACTAAATATCTGGGGCCAAGAGCCCCCCCCCCCCATCTGTACGCAAGTGTTCTGCTGTGAAGTAAATCCAGCCTTTTTCCTCTCGAAACACTATTTTGGCTTTCCTGCACTCTTCGGGGCAGATTTCTCTGAAGCTCTGACGGTATAAGCGCCTTATTTGACAATAATTTCAGCACATTCGACACACATTGCTTTTGGTTTTGCATCACTCCTCAGTTATGATTAATTAAAATTTTTATATATTCAGGGTCATATTTTCTTACAGTTACCTTCTGAGACTTTTCATTGGTACATTTGTTTCCTCCCTCACCCTTTCGCTTCAAAAGACGGTCCATTTTGATGAAAGTATGTCGTGATATTTGAACATAAAGCTCTTAATAAGCACATTCGAAGCAGTTTGAGAAATAAATACATTTGCAAAGGTCCGGTGTATGGGCGATAATTACTATGCATGCACATGAGGCCTGATGATCACATCAGAGTTAGATCGAAATCAACTTACAATGTGTATGTAAGTCAACAACATGCTACCTATAGGCGTGCCTTTAGCTTAGTTTGATCCACGGAGACCGATCAAACATACCATTTTCAGACATTAAATAGAACATGTTAAATACACTATTTTCCCCCAATTTTTTTTCTTCTCTGGAGCTTCTCGCGGCCCACCTGAGAAAGCTTCGCGGCCCACCGGTTGAGAAGCGCTGGCTTATATAAAGGACTAATGAATAAAGTAAATAATGAATAAAAAGATGGATAATGAATAATCAATGAATTAACAAATAAATACATATATAGAATGAAAAAAAATACATAAATAAAGAAATAAAATGAATGAATAACTACATGAATGAATGAATAGAAAAATAGATCAATTAACAGTGGCGGATCCAGAGGGGGGCGCCCGGGCGCGCGCCCCCCTATTTTCGCCGGATTTTTTTTTTTTGGGGGGGGATGGTTATATTTACTGGATTGGTACAATGTAGTCAATTTCAAGGGCTAGATCTAGTCAAAACTATATTTTAACTTACGCTCATGGCCTTTGTGTTCGCACAAATACACCTCTGTCATACTGTATTGCAATATGTAAATTCCGGAATTCCAGGGCGCGCAAGTCGATTGGTTGGAAAGTTGCACCACTTGTAATCGGGAGTTGCAGTGCAGTGACCAGTGTGAAGATGTTGGATTGGATATCATTTTTTCCCGAAATTTTGTGTTTTTTGTAACATGCGTTTGTCCGTCTTTATGGCAAATACATGTAAATTGTAAGTAACAGATCGCGAGAGAAAGTGTCAACGATGCGAATGATAATGTCTATCCCCGAGATTATTCTTCACTCAAAGATGAAGCCCTATATCGGGCGCCACGTGCGCAGCATTATCATTCTGCCTTGGTCATGTACGTTTTCACTGAAATGTATAGGTCAGACATATTTGTATTTAATGTAAACTAACTTTTACACTTTCTGGTAGATTCAGAGGCATATTATCCAGGGCGCCCCAACTAAGTTCCGCCGAAGCAATCATTCCAACCTTTATCAAGGAGCAAAGTTGTATATTCTCAATCACCAGTCGACCCCACTCCGCGTTTGCTGTGTATAGGCAGCTATATGTCAGCGTAAGGAGCGAAGATTTTATGTGACGGGGGGGGGGGGGGGGGGGGGGGGGGTGGGGGTGGGGGGGAGAATAAAAATACTTTCGTGCTGGGGAAAAACGTCCCGAGGACACATTGTGTATTGTTAAAAAGTAGAAATTGTGACATTAACCCCCCCCCCCTTACCCCATTTTTAATGTTTGATAATCTATAGGTTTGCTGATTACAATATATCTTTAAAAAAGATTACCAGCAAAATCGAAAAAAAAATAGTTTTAAAAATCTAGGGGGGAACGACCTCCCCCGACATATTTGAGGGAGAACACGTCCCCCGTCCCCCCCCCCCCGATCGCTGCCGATGATATGCGCGTAAACCCAAATCTATCTGACCAAGGAGGTTGGTGGAAGACAGATTTCCCCCTCCCTGATGTGTTCCTCCGCGCACCCGTCCGATTGACGTGACTTGTCAGGATTATTGAAGATGATTTGAAAATAATACGAGGGAAAAGGTTGATTACCAGAAGATGATGTCGTTTTTTTCTGTAGTTTGTAACAATTTACTGTGCAATTTGGGGAAAAAAGAACCAAATTTTATGCATGTTGCCATACGACTAAACAATTCTCGTTTGAAACACACAATGTAAATACACAAATGACAATAAACAGAATGGATTATTCGGAACTTATCGATTAAAAGTCTCAGTTTCGTATCATTTAAATTTGATGTTTCAATCACACGATGCAAGCAAGTGAAGGGCCTTTGCCAAATGTATGTTTTGAATGACCGCTTATACGGTGTGTGACTGGAAACTAGCTCCTAAATGAGTCAGTATGTGTCTTTTATTCATGAAGTTACAGTGATTTAAGTGTGCATTTTTCTTCTAAAGGTGCTCTCAAAATACGACTTTTGGACATGATTTTTTGAAAAAGTCCTTGCCGTGGGAGGGGGGTATCCCCCCTCCCACAACCTCCCCCCGCTCGGTCGCTTCGCTCCCTCGCCGCTGGCGCCCCCCCCCCTATTTCAAAATCCTGGATCCGCCCCTGATTAATAAATAAACACATAAATACATAAATTACGAAATAAATTTATTTATTTGTAGACAAAATACATTGAAAATGTTCCATGATTTCATTCGAAAGACGCAGTCATGGCTGAAATGCCATTGAAAATCACCCTTTCCTGTTTTATGATATATTTTGTTAATTTACCACCATTAATGTGGAGGTCCTCCATTGAAATAATCCATGTAGAAAAAAAAGATCAAAAGAGAGGAAGATCTTGCATAAATACCCGAGGAGTTATCCCCTAGTTTCTTTGAACAATGATGGAAATTGAAGAAAAACAAACAAAAGTACTCTCTTAAATGGATTGATCAAAGAATATTTTAGCGTTGGTGAATATGCGTCAAGTCAAATAAATTACAAGGAGTGTGGTTGATTTGGGTCATTATTTAAGGGGTGAGCACATACCGGTATTTATCAACACGATAAACACGAACATGAGTTCGACTTCTATTTAAGAGTGTATACATAACATGACATCACTTATAAATTTTCCATTCAGTTACTTTTACCATGTTTACTGTTGAATAAAGCAATGCGAATCGGATTGCCGTTATAATTGTAAATTATGATTGTATTGTTTTACACAAGTCGCTAATTGTATTTAGCATTAGAATCATCAATAAAATAAGTGTTTGTATTTATAAAATATAAAAAGACGAGGTGGCCGAGTGGTTAAGGCGATGGACTGCTAATCCATTGTGCTCTGCACGCGTGGGTTCGAATCCCATCCTCGTCGAATCTTTATTTACATTTTTTTATGGAATTGAATGAAAAATGAAGATGATGGTGAAGATAATCATGGCAATAATTAGAATAAGGAGATCAATAGGCAAGCAGTAGTACTGTTTAAAGTCATCTAAATACCTTGGCCACATTTGCTCTACGGCGGCAGTACGGCTAGTCGAAAACTGCCGTTTTAACATTTTTTGTACCAATTACATATAGGTGGTTTGAACTGAAATTAATAAAATGGCTGTTTTCGACTCGCCGTATATACGGACGCCGTATAGAGCAAATGTGACCAAGGTATAAGTAGTTCAAAGCGTATACCATAAAACCTTAACCATATATCAACACAATTTACAAAGAATTCCATATCAATTGGAATATAGGATTATTATCAGTCTATTACATTTATAAAAAAAATAAAACAGGCCGACGAGGATGGGATTCGAACCCACGCGTGCAGAGCACAATGGATTAGCAGTCCATCGCCTTAACCACTCGGCCACCTCGTCTTCTTGATACATTATAATAAACTAAGATTTTTCTGTATTATGAAAACGGCAGGCACGAATGAAAATGAAAGACGCGTTCTTGATAAAATTATTTAAATATATACTATAAATGATATGGTATTAATGATTAACGTGAATTGTACATCGCGCACCACTCACAGGAGAGAATTTTCTGCGCTTAAGAAATAGAAAATATGCTTGGGAGAAAAGAATGTAAAAAAATAAACAATTACAAAGATTGAATAATTCAAATTGATTACAATTACAGAATAATATCTTTAATTAGTTGTCATTAAAATCATATGCATATTGAAGTATAGAACAATCATTATTTTATATACATGTACATTACAATCGTTATAATGAAGTTAATTACTGTAAATTTTATGATGTGAATTGAAACCACCGATTAACAATAACAAGCTTAGCCTTAAAATGACACACAATTTATTTGTAAATAAAGATATGATTGAACGCATCCAAAAACGTTACGTCAGGATGATGTCCAAAGATTGGACTTCAAACTATATAACGAGTTATGAAAACGGTTTAAAATGAACTTATTAGAGAAAAGACGTAAATACCATCGGCTTGTTTTTTATTATAAAATTGTTCACAACTTGATTAATGTAGGCAGTGGCGTAACTACGGGGGTGGGGGGCATGGGGGGCACGTGCCCCCCAATCGGCTGACAAAAAAAAACGTGGAAAAGGAGAAAAAGAGGGAGAAAGTAAGATAAACGTACTGGGAAAAAATATATTATCGTTCATTATGATGTTATATTATATCGTAATTATGTTATGTTATATTACATAAGAAACATTTTTTTTCATAACTTTACGAAACATAATTTACTCAGGTCCTATGTCTTCATTGTTCCTGGTGCTCGCATTGTCTGTTTAACGAGATATATAACCCTGTAATACTAAATCCTCCCGTTTTCAAGTCAATATACAACATACTGCCAAATATATTTCCTCGCACTTCGAGTGATTATTGTTTTATGTACAATAGTATGCTTCTTTTTCAAGACTACTTAACCCATATTAAGGTCTTAATAAAAAAACATTTCCTTCGCAGAAGTGGATTGGTGAAATATATCTCCTCTCCATGAATTCCTAGAATCAGTCCTTAAAATGTCCCTTTTTCTGATCTGAATATCAAAAATTTTCAGCTCGCGCTTCGCGCTCGCATCATAATTATGGTAAGTGAACTACGAATGATCTTCCTGAATTCCTACAAACAATGCCCCTCTTCGGATCTGAATCTCCTAAATTTTCAGCTCGCGCTTCGCGCTCGCAAGATTTGATTAGTGATATGGGTATGTTAATCATGATTACAAGTTCATTATGTGCATGTTTAGATGCAATTCTAACAAAATCATCGAGCGCTTATTGGCACTCGCATTAGATGACTATGGTGAGATGTGTATACTCTTATGGATTCCTAAAATATAGTACTTAAAATCTTCCTGTTTGGGGGTCAATATCTACAAAAATTTCAGCTCGCGCTTCGCGCTCCCATTATTTAGTGAGACAGGTACGTATCATGATTACAAAAGATTAATTATAGTGTCCCTTTTTAGGTCTGAATATCAGAAATTTTAAGCTCGCGCTTCGCGCTCGCATTATTTGACCAATGAAATACATATCCGTTTAATGGCACTGTCCTTAAAGTGACTCTATTAGGTCAGTATACCTGGTAACTGGGCGCGCTTCGCGCGCTCAATAGTGACTCAAAATTTTTGCTGGTGTCCCCCAATGCAATGACCCACGGTACGCCACTGAATGTAGGAGAAGTGAATAGGTGCACACGAGCAAATAGAATAGGAAAAAATTATCACACTTTTAAGATGACATTTGCTAGTAAAGATTATTACATGAAGTCCTTCTATCCCCAAACAATTAATGAATGGAATCATCTCCCACAAATAGTAGTTAGCAATCAATCACTTCATACATTTAAATCAGCTTTGTTAAAATATCTCCAATTAGACACCTGAATTATCATTATGTAATTTAGTACTTTGAAGAATTATTTATTGTCTCCCTGCTGTAGTTTCATTTTCATATGATATTTGATATTCTGCCTATTTGTATTTCTTATCTAATGTTATTGATTATGTATTGTTTTATATTCTGGGATGCCTACTTGTATGGGTTTTTCTAGACCTTGTTTGGCAATCCAAGACATGTATATATTTCATTTTTCATTTGTCTGAATAAATTCAAATCAAAGAATGACTATCCATCAACCCAAGTGAAGATCGTTGATGCCCTACATCTAGCGGGTGGCAGCTGGGGCAGGACTACCCCCCCCCCTCCAGCAGTTATCCCCTGAATGCCTCTGACCTGATTTTCAAGGTAACCCAATTTGAATAAATTGCAAAATTTTGAAATAAATAGAATCCAGTTTGCATTGCATCACTTCTTCAGTGGCGTGCCAACACAGACACGAGGGCGACAATCCAATAACTTCCCAAGTAATGAAAAAGGGGCAGGGGAAAATGGAAAGAGGGGACAGAGGAATATCAGAAAGAGAGGATAAACATCCATTTTATATAATTATTTGAGATTTAATTATTCATTTTATTCTATTTTGATAAAATTCATATCATTCAGGCATAAGCACTATTTATTAATAGCACTGTTAGACTGAAATATTTGAAAGGGATAGGGAGAGAGGGAGAGAGAGAGAAAGAGAGTCAGAAAAATCCAATAAAATTAAGAAGCCTCCCCCCCCCACTTTTTTCCAAAACCGTGTACAAAAACGTAAAAATGACCATATGATTGTGATTTTTAGCATGGTCAGCCCCCCCCCCCACTTTGAAAACCGTTCCGCGGCCCCTGCTAAACGCATCCCGAATCAGCTCACCCCGCTCAATGCTCGTGGAGCGTTCGAAGGGAACAGTACAAACATGACAAAGGTGCCAGCAGAATGTGTCCCTTTCTCTCGTTCTACGGGCCCTTGTGTACAGTAAAAACACCTTTACATCGTATAACACGGTTAACTTTATCGGGTTTATTTTTCAGAAGTTGATCAAAATCAATGACCTTTTAAACAGCAATATTCAATTTTTGATAGTTATTTAATGATCGAAAGTTTAACAACACTGTTTCAGTTTTGTTTGAACATTAATTGTTTAATCTCTTCAAGAACAACCGTATCCCATGTTGTAAAAAACGAATACAAGTTGTTTTAATACATTTTTTTTTGCATATTGAGCATACCAGGGCTCCGTCTTAAAAAAAGTTACGATTGATAAAATCAATGGAAATCCATCAGTGTCATATTTTTTTCTACAGGAAATTGGCAAAATGTCCTCTGTAAACAAAGGAGAAAACACCAAATTGTCAAGAAATCAAGGAATTTATGGATATACATTCATATCTAGATTTTTTTTAAACAAACATGCATTTTATATGTTGATTTTGCTAGCTTTCCATAGTTGCGATTGAACGGATCAATTGCAACTCTTTGTAAGACGGGCCCCAGATATGGAGTACGATCTTACATGAATACGATTATGAGTTCTTTATCTTTTACGATCAGTATCTTTTCCCTCTGAGCAGTATTTAAAAAAAATATCTTAAGTAGCGCAACACATTCCTCTTTGATGCATATACCGATCACGTTGTTACATCTCAACTTTTTGAACGATCTGGTCACTTAATTTAATTGCGAAACATTCCAAACCTTCAAATTTGTTATAGCCTTCAGAAAGACATGGTGCTCTTTGACTTCTTGTATGTCATGCGATGTGGAAACCTGTGAAATATAGGGACTTAATTTCCCCTTTCTATGTTGGAGAACTCTTCTGGGAGGCAAACAACTATGACAACTTTAAGCAAGGCCAGAGAGAGAGAGAGGGGGGGGGGGAGTCAAAACATGATCTATTTCAACAGTGACACTGCAATAATGATCTTTGTTAATTCGGTCACGGAATGGCATAGCAATAATGGCAATAGCATGTATAGATTGTTTTGACCCATCATAATTTCGTCCTCTACTTCTTAAAAATACGCCCTTCTCGGGGGAGTTACAATGATCGAGTCATTTTCAAAGCTTTGCGTCTCATTGCCTTCGAATGCATTCAAGAAAATGGTTGACAAACTTGTATGGGTTCGAAAACTACTGGACGAGTCTTCTTGTTGGCGGCGGTAGATTCGGGTCCTATTTGCAATTATCGTATTTTAAACTGTGGGTAGTTTTGTGAAGACATGAAACTTCAGCAGTTCAGAATAAAAACGAATGTCTTCCCAATGTACTCCCCATGATAAAAAACCCCAGCAGTAATTAATGTAATGTGTGATCGGGGGAAAACAACAATATCAGAAATAGGTATATTTTCAGGAGCAAGGTAATTGTTGGTACTTTTATCTCTCACGAGGCAGTAAGCGATGAGTCGACTGGGCATTTGAAGTCGAAGATTATAAATCCTAAAGATTTTCAGAGAAGGAAAAAAAATAAATGGAAAAACTTAGGTCCTTTTCTATAGCTGTTAAAACTGTAAATCCGACTATACTTTTTTGCTCGGTCTATGAAGTCGCAATTTAACAAATGAATGTAGACCAGGGACTAAGTTTTCCTTTTGTTATATCTGACTTAGACTCACTTATATGAAAAACGAGCTTAAAGATTCATATATTAGGATTCTTTTTTTTTTGTTGTGGTGTGTTAAAACTTGGTTTTTTCTACACTGTAAAAAATATTGGGCAAAATTTTAACCAGCACGAGGGTAATTATGTATCCAACCAATTTTGGGCAGTATTTTACACAATGCGGGAAGCATATTGTCCAGTATGGTTAAAAAATAAGCAGAAATTACTTTAGAATGAGCAAATTTTCATCACACTGGATAAATAATAATGCCCAAAAGAAATGCCCAATGTTGGTTGGATACATAATTACCATCATGGAGCATTTTTACCCAATATTTTTAAGAGTGTAGCAATTGTTCTCAAGTCTCCCCTGTGTATTCATTTAAAATCTCATTAAGTCTATAGAACTTTAAATAAATCATGCAAATTTTCTGCTTTCCCATGCAGGACTGGCACATCGGGCTTGATCGGTCATGCCCATCGCCGAGTCAGGGGCGGATCCAGCTTTCGCCAATAGGGGGGGGGGCCGAAAAATATTGTGATCAGCATTTTTTTCGATTTGCCGCTACAATCTGGCTTATTTTTGTTGTTGGTTTTTCGGGGGGTACTCCTAACTAAAGACTGAAGTTTTAAGGATATGTTAGTTTTTATTGCTATAAACAATATAAGGTATCTCATGTGGTCTTAATATATAATGCGAGCGCAAAGCGCGAGCTAAAAATCTTTGATATTTTATGTCCTTATAACTGAAGATTCAAAGCAGTTTTTATAATCATGAACAAAGATGAGTATCCACTAAACAATGCGAGCGCGAAGCGCGAGCCGAAATTATATAGTAACGTGAACAGTGACTCATTTAGGACTGTTTTTAGTGATTAATGAAGAAGATACAAGTATCACCAATTAAATAATGAGAGTGCGAAGCGCGAGTTCAAAATTTCTGATATTCCGACCTGAAAAAAATGAACAGACTAAGCGCGTTTTTATTTAAATAAACAAGCTATGTGTCTCAAACAATTAAATGCCAGCGCGAAGCATGAGCTTAATTTTTTGATATACTGACATGATAAAGGAGCATTTTGACAAATTTTGGTAAGAATTTCCAAAGAGCATAGTTTTCTCACATATCAAACAATGCGAACGCGCAGCGCGAGCTGAACATTTTGATACACATTAACAATTTGTGTAAATCAAACAAAATAATGAAAGCTTGATGTGCGAGCTAAAAAATTGTGTGCAAATTGATATCAGAACTGGATATGTTGTATATATATTGGTTATATATTAGTGTGATTTAATCCTCTTGAATGGGATTCATTAAACAGGCAATGCGAGCGCGAAGCGCGAGCGAAAAAAATTATATAAAGTCTATTTTCAATTCTTCCCCTCACCTTTTTTGTTTCCTTTCGGGGTCGGGCCGGTCGTTACGAGGCTGTAAATTACACATCATGGGTAAAATACCTCTTTCTTACTTTTCTTTCTGTTTTTCGTAGTTTCTATCAAGGTAAAGAGTACACATTTTTCTGCAGGTTGTCAAAAAATAGGGGGGGGGGCCGGGGCCGGCTCGGCCCCCTCCTGGATCCGCGCTTGCGAGTGGCGGTACGGGAAGGGGATGGATTTGGAACGAAAATGAAACGCAATGAAGAAATGAAATGCAATGAAGAAAACAGACATAATTTATGGCGCAGTCACCCTTTCTCCTACGACGGCCGTATAAGGTGAGTCGAAAACAGCCGTTTTCACATACCAGCTACATTATAGGTGGTTCGAATAAAAATGAATAAAACGGCTGAATTCGTATAGGTACGGCCGCCATAGGGGAAATGTGAACGCAGCATTAATCATAAGTTGATCGCCTTCTTATGATTAGTGTATGTTAAAATTCTATTCGTTATCGCTAAAAAGGACGACCGACAAAACTCGAGCAGATTCATACAGCAATTTTTTTTTTAAACAAGATAAACAAAAAAAGATGAATGTCTTTCTTTAGTGTGCCTAGGCAACTTCATTAACACATATCCACCTGCACAAGAGTGACGCATTTATCAATGGAGGAATTATCAGGTATAATGGTGTCAAAAGCCATTTACCCGTCAATTATACCGATCGTGATATCGCATAAAGGAAAGCGATACCCTAACCGAGAAAGTCGTTATTGATCATACCTCTAAATCGATAAGACTCGAGTTCATTATATCTCATGATTACGTAATCACTGTCCACTTATCATTAACATCTTCAACTATTAAACTGTCACCCCTCTATATGAAAAGCGTATCAATTAATTTTACTTATATAGGTTATGATGCATATATTAAGAAAAAAAGTTGCGATATCGTAGTAGGTCTGGATTGCCAAGATTCTCTATTGGAAAGAGTTTTGCTCATTATTTGTCATAATGAAGGTGTAATAATTACAATTAAGGCATTAATTGATTCGAAATATCACATCATTAAACATACAAAGGAATTTCGTCGACGGCTCAATTTCTAATAACTTAGACCATGTTTCTACCAATTGCAAGTAACTATATGAAAAGCGCAACCATCAATTAAAATCTTATCAATACATAGTTGCGCTTTTCATGGCGGTGAATGTATGGAGCAATATAGCGGGATGTAACAAGCAACGAAGCCGTTGATTAGATATTTCACAATGCATTAATAAGACGAGGTGGCCGAGTGGTTAAGGCGATGGACTGCTAATCCATTGTGCTCTGCACGCGTGGGTTCGAATCCCATCCTCGTCGCCTTTTGTCTAACAATTTTTAATGGAAAAATGATTTTAAATGGGTGAAAAAATTAAAAAAAAGAAGAAGCAGAGAATATTTCTAATCATAACTTCTTGTCAAGCGCTGGAAGCCATCTTAAAGAAAGGGGGGGGGGGGCAGTGTGTCATTTATGTCAAACATCATTGACATGGGTACGGCTTCACCCATGCAGTTAAGGTCAATAATATTGGTACCTGACAGGAACTTTGGAACAAATTGCATCTAGCTTGTTTTCTGAAAATGTAAATGAAAAGTATCTTTTTTTTAATTTGAGATTCCAAGTAATTGTAAGAATACTAATATCACAGTTTTGGATGATTGCAAGCCTTCATTTCTCAGTAAAGTCCAAACTGGTTTCAAATCGTTGCCAATCTTACGATTGCTTTGACGTCATTACGGCTGAATATTCAATTCTCTTTTATTCTAAAAAAATATATGATAGAATAGTCACAGATTGGAACATAAGCATTCGCACAATGATTTAGAACTTTACATACTATAAGATGTTCCATGACTCAATAAATTATTCACTTCAAGTCTTACTACTTTTTTATATCCAAAATCGGGTTGCAGGCCAATTGTAGGATGTGCGTTGACCTTTACGAGAAGATATTCACAACATCAGATTCGAGGGAATCATCCGAAGCGATGATACAGTCGGTTACAGTAATACCAACGAAACCGATCCCAACCCAACCGATTGTATATCGTTGGAAATGACGTAATAGCTTTGATCGGTTTGGAATAGGTTTCGCCGGTGTGTTTGTCTATTAAATCGCCATATCAGTCACATTCTAAATTCAACGGATTCTTTGGATATCGGGTCAAGTATATAGGGGAGAATCTGAGTCGAAAGGATTATAATTTTATCTTCAAATAAGAGGAAAGGGAAGCTTTTAATCCCACTTTTCTTTTTGAAATAAGAAATATCTAACTCCAAACCGACCTGATGTGCCATTGGAATTGGCACAATAATGTTTGATCAGTATGGAGCCGAATTTCGTTGGCGTAACTCTATGACAGTCCATGACATTCGACAGGTCATGATAAGGGATGTTATCATGCTGAGGAGGATGTTTCATAGGCATATCTTGTCAAAAAGTCGCTTCTGATAACAGACATGGCCGCACGCGAAATTCTTTCGGGGGGGGGGGGGGGTGGCGTAATTGACTTTCGAATGTGAGGGAGCGAAGCGATCGAGCTTGTCATATGGGGTGCTCTTGCATTTTCTAAAGTGATTTTCGAAATTTCTTGGGGCAACTACCCCCCCCCCTGCGCTGTATATAGCCATGCATCGACATAATTTGACACAAAGTCGATTGTCCAAGTGACATAAAAAAAAGAAAGAATTCAAAACGGTATTAAATCAATTGATATTATATGATTCATCCAGTAACATTTTTTTTAATTTGTTTTACTGATGTTGAAAATTGCGAAGTAAAACCTGACATGTTGGACACTGAGAGTAATAATGCGTCGTGTAATTTTTAGGATCAGACATCATCCTTAATTTTATCGACAGAAAACTGAATTATATACGTACCCCTGGAGCTGCCCATCGTATGGGAAGGAAATTAAGATATGGAAACAGGAATGATATGCGATGGTGATCTTAGAAGGGGTTATTCCCCGGGGGGATACAGGCTAGGATCTGCCTCTAAATACAAATATATAGACATTTTCACTGGAAATGGTAAGGTCCCATTTTGTTGTTATAAAGCGGCTCAACTATGTTCCTTTCAGAAAGTTACTAGACAAGGAAAGGAAAGATAGAGAGAGAGAGAGAGGGGGGGGGGCAATGATGCTAAAAGGATGGTGTAAAGAAAGATGACAAAATATTCCAGTCATTCAGCGCCCCTATCCCGCCTTCAAATCGGGTATAAATCTCCGTGGCGGCACTGCAGCTTGATGAGTTAATTTTCGATCAAATATGATAGCTGGTATTCTCACTATGCAGACAAAAAACAAAAAAAAATGTTACATTGCTCAAACAATTGCTCTTCTATACTTATATACTTCTATAAATTGCTTATTTTGAACCATAGGATAATGATCGCATCGGGTAATGTATAATCGCGAAATAACTGACTTTTTATGAAAATCAACGAAACGCCCGTTTTGGAAAAGGAATATACTCCTCACAAATTCCGCGGGCTGTGTCAGCGCGTCTCTTATTTAAAACCTCCACCTTTTAAAGATATATTAGTATAGTTGCTGAGTTCAGGAACCCAGTATCCAAACTTCATTATTTTTGGTCATGACGTTAATTTTTTCAAAGCTTATGTTGGTTTTTTTAAGAGTTTTTCGCTTATATTAGTTCTCATCTCTGCCTTTTTTTTCATCCCGGACTATAAAGAGGGCAGGGAAATAAGAAGACGCGCTGTTTTAGTTTCGACGAGATCACCTTCATTCGAGAGTGAAGACCCCCCCTTTTTTTTCCTGGCCATAATTTTCTTGACGAAAATTTCTTTCATTCGGGAGGGAAGACTATATTGGCGCTTGTCAAAATTTTCTCAACTACTAGTAATCAGCACCCCCTAAAGTAAACCATTCCAAGACCCTCGGTGTCCGACCGACAAAAATTGTCAAAATCGATCAATACCGATTAATGTCTTCCTAAATTCTTATTGGTTAATCAATTGACATTGAACAATAATTTTGTGGATCAGACGATAAAACCCTCCAACTAATTGGTTACTTTAACCCCCCAGTTCTCTTTGTTTTTTTTGGTGGGTAGATTTTCCGCTCGATCTATTGCTGTATTTTTTTTTTGAAAGGGGGATGAGTTTACTGCATGACGTCTGGAGAGGGGGGGGGGTGAAAATGGGGTCTGGTCAATCTTCGATTCAAGTATACACTGACCAATACGTATTTAAGGAATGTGTAAGGCATGCCAACAAAGGCCTATACCGCCCGATATAGCGTTGATAGAGTGGATTCCATATACGCTGATGTGTCTTCAAAATGGATATTTCACGGAACAAAGTTTTCCACGAAATAAAGTCACCCTTCAATCCATGAGATTATATCCAAACTCTAATATGCCAATCTGATATAAATAAAGAGGAATGTTATTCATAAACCAAGGATCTTAAATTGATTTGCCTGACATCGAGCGGGAATGTTAGTTGTCCAATGTCAGGATTATCCCGGCTCATCTTAAACATAACTCCGTGATCATGGTATTAATGAACTTCGTGTGTCTAGATGGTCCGCTCTAGGTTCAGTCAGTCACACAGACAAAGTTTATTCCAGACCGATCAAAGCTAAACGTATATTTTCAATGACATACCATCGTTCGGTTTGGAGCTGGTTTCATTGATGTGACTGCATGACATTCCGTATCACAACGAATCGCTTTTGAACCCTGTGGGAACTTGTGCACTGGACTTGAATCTGATAACACGTTATGAACCATATTATAGTCAGTAGCTGGGCTGTGGGTGAACAAATTTCTAAATGATTTCGGCGCGCGACCGAACGAGCAAAATATGTCTGTTTATAGAACTGAAACCTAAGTTTGTCACCGATTTCAACAAAATCTAAAAAAATATATATTTCGCCCTTTCGAAACGAACGAGCAAAAGAAAAATGACTGCTTTTAGAATTGACATATAATTTTGTCACCGATTCTATAATTTTTATACGCATATAATTCTTAGATATTATTTCTTGCTGTAAATTACTGTTTCTTTCAAAATCATATTCTATTTCTTTCTCATTAACATGTGAAAATAATGCATAACACGAAATCATATTCAGAATTCATACATACATAGACATTTTGAATTGATTATTCCCAAAGTAAACTCAGAATCAAACTTTAAAGGAGAATGAAACCATTGGAACAAGATAGCTTGTGTGAAAACAGAAAAATCAAAGCAGATCAACGAAAGTTTGAGAAAAATCGGACAAATAATGAGAAAGTTATGAGCATTTGAATATTGTGATCACTAATGCTATGGAGACACTGATCTCTCAGTGTATGGAGATAGCAAATTGGCAATGCGACAAAGATGTGTGATGTCACTTGTGAACAACTCTCCCCATTACTTTAGTATATATTTCACTTGAATTGCCTCTTTTATCACATCTATCCATAGATCATGTGTTCTTTCTACAATGAGGGCAAGTAATACATATTTTTTATGAATACATCATGAATAAAGAGTTTGTATCATCATAAGAAAAAAACAAAAAGAGACATTTTGATGGTATTTTATAGTCCATATCACCAAAGGGAAAGTTGTTCATCAGTGACATCACACATCCTTGTCGCATTGCCAATGGGAGGATCTCCATAGCATTAGTGATTGCAATGGTTCAAATGCTCATAACTTTCTCAATATTTGTCCGATTTTTCTCAAACTTTCTTTATTCTTATTCTACGAATTTTCTGTTTCTACACAAGCCTATTTGTTCCAAAGGTTTCATTCACCTTTAACAATTTATAGTCACAATGGGAATAGTGATAGAAAACAAATCTTCTATTTAAATAAATCTCAATAAATCAATGATAAAACGCAAACACATTAATAAAAGATAAATCTCAAGTTGAATACGATTTTTTTTCCATTTGAATCGAAAAAAAGATGAAGCTATGATAAAAAACACAAAAGAAAGGAAGAAAAAAAAAACGAAACAAATATAAAACACACACGCACACACGCAGCCACGCTTTATACCCCCCGATAAACAACGCATAATAAGAAGAAACATGAAGGAAAAGGACTAATACCAAGATGAGCAATCTAAGCCGACTTCATGTCATTCATGAAAGAACGCAAGGGGGTAAACCTACATTTTCAAAAGTGACAGACCTTAATGCAGCGCTCAAATCTCATCAACTTCATACAGCTTCATGTATGACAGTTCTTCCGCCGTGAATGTTTCGCAGGAAGATTTATTGAGATGCATCGGCCAGTATTATACCAGACAGCCAACATTCAGAAGTTACAAAATACGGTTTTAATAGCCGAAACCTTATAATCTTTGCACTATTTCTATTGATTTTCCTTTCGCTATTTCAAGCAGGGCAGTCAATTGAGTAACATTATATGGAGCATTCTTTGAAAAAGAATGAGCTTTGAAATTCATTGAATATAAACTGGTTGACAGAAAAGTATTTAAGACGAAAGAAAAATGAAACGAAAGTGTTACATATATGATAAAGCATTACCAATGACTACACCAATACGTGTTTAATTCGTACATGTATAGGCTATATTCTGGTTTGAAATTGACTACATTTTAAATGATATATTTCAAGTAAGTGGATTTGACGACATTGCTTAATCATCTAATCCTGTTTTTTCTATATCAATAATACAAATTCTTTTATTCGCAGCGCAAAATCATTTTTTCATACCAAGAATGAGATTTATTTTTATCAAGAAATTAATTTAGAAGCAAAAGATTAAGTGATAAAAAGGTTTGCCTTAATACGTCGGTATATTCTCTGGCTTAAACCTCCAGCTGGGACGGTGGCCAGCCCCTTAATTTTAATACGCCACGAAGATCCCAAAGCTTATTAGCACCGTGCAGCTAAGCCACATGCACGATACCCTTCTTCCGAAACGGTTCTTGGGGGATTTGACAAGATGTTCAGTATTATTAAATAAGACATCGATCATTCAAGAGTTACAAAATGAAGATTTAATAGCCGAAACCTTATGATTTTCATCGAATCTGCATTGATTTTTCCATGCCGCTTGAGGCTATTCAATGATGATGATCAGGGAATATTGTAATGAAGTGAAGTGACCGATCGAATACACAAAGTAAAAACAAGCCCATTGGTGGTTGGGAAAGAGAGGTTGATGAGTATTCGGATAGGTAAAATGATAAAGAAGACATGTAAGATGAGATCCCGATATTTCTGAAAACTTTCGTCAGCTTTTATGAAAAGGAGAATGGTAAATCAACATAAGTTAAATTGATAGATATACAGATAAAAAGAGAAGGAGATGGATTGAGATAAAGAGAGGGAGAGTAAGAGGTTGAGAGAGGGAGAGAGGAAGAGAGAGGTGGCGGACAGATAGAGAGTGAGAGAGGGTGAGGGAGAGAGATGAGGGAATAGGTAAGTAGAACATCCTATCCCATACTACCATTTTTCTCATTTTCATAATAACGGTAATCGCCTTTTCTATTATCTTCATCAAACTACCAACTTGACAACCACAGTTTCAATCATCATCACCATCCACATCATCACCATCATCAGCATTATCATCATCACCATAACTATCATCACCATCATCATCATCATCATCACCACCATCATCTTCATCACCATTATCACCATCATCATCACCATAACTATCATCGTCATCATCATCATCATCATCATCACCACCATCATCATCACCATCATCACCATCATCGTCGTCATCATCATCCCCATCATCGTCATCATCACCACCACCACCAGCACCACCATCAGTCACCATCGTCGTCAGAGTAGTCATCATCCCCATCATCATCATCGTTTTTTATCATTTTTATCATCGTCATCGTCGTCGTCGTCCTCATCATCATTATCCTCATCGTTATCATCGCGTTATCACCATTAGGCCTACAATCATCATCGTCATCATCAATCATCATCACCATCATCATAATCGCCATCATCATCATCATCATCGTCGTCATCATCATCATCATCATCACGTCGTCATCACCACCACCATCTTCCTCCTCCTCCTCATCATCATTAATTAACTCCCTATACGATTTTTTTTCTCATGTAAAAAGAGTTGCGTCGTGGTTTCTGATTAAGAGGAATCCGCCTTGTCATCTGCCTTCGAGCAACATTGGCTTATTAACTGTTCTAAATTAATTTGCGACAAATGAGAAGAGAAAAACCTTAAAATCTTATACATTTAATAATGCATTGACATTGTGTCGTGTCTTCAATGAAACAGGATGAAAAGAATTAAATCTAACAAACTTGTGAAATCGACAAAAAAAGGCAAATTAACAGTGGTTTTCATTTTTCTTTTCATATCCATGCGCATACCCTTGCCTTGCACGTTGTAAGATGCTGTCACTTGCGAGGTCTTCATTTATCTTTGAATAAATCTGTATCACTTACTGATCGCATTTAATCACATCTATATAGAAAGAACTTTTCTATTTTATTGTATTATTGTGAAAAGTGAGAGTATCAACTGAAATGGCAAGAAATCAAGTATTTGAAGAAAGTGAATACGAATCTCTGCAACTTCTTCTTTCCCTTCAATCTCCACAGCATGGTTAGGGATGAGTGAATTCACCACCTTCATAACCTAGAATTATTTGAGAAAATAAGCAGTAAAAATGAAAGAGAAAGGCGTCAGATAAGCGGAAAAGTAATTTTAACGATAGTGATATACTGACAACTGGGAAAATGTGTGTTCGAACAAATTTATTGTAAACGAATACATAGGATTAAATCATTTAGCCATTATGATATGACAGATAAAAAGATTAATTAAAATAAAACAATAATCAAATATTCTCATCAACGGAAATGATTGATGTCGGGGGGAGGGGGTAAGACTGACGTCACATTTTTCTCTGAATCAGTGGTTGTATAGACTTACATGTACCAGTAGTGGCCCAGATCGACTTTTTTCTCCCTTTCCCCCTGTTTTCTAATTTTCCTGCCATTTATTTTTCATTAGGACCTACTTGAATAGTCAAGGGGGCTTTCCGCTCAGGTGTACCGCCCCTATTGCAGCAAAGGAGTAGTTTTTTTTGCAGGAGTTTCTGCATTTTATTCATAAATCAACAAATGAAAATAGAATGATACAATAACAATGACATAAATGAGTACATTTTTGTGTGACAATCGAAAATATAAATAATGAATAAGGTTGAAAAATACATAAATGAAGCACGTAAAATAGTAATTTTGGAGCCCGAGTCTTTATGGATCATGCAGAATATAATATGTATATAACCAGATCTGGCCAACAAAATAGTATAAAAAAATACAGATACTATGTAACAATGATCGAGTTTGCGGTTGAGTAATTGGGCGTCAAATTAAACTGAATTAGTAAATGCACAATATTGTCCCTTTTCCCATGCACCCCCCATCCATCCAAGCATCCTGGAATCAAAACTTTAAGTTTACACTGATGACAAAGAATGAGAAAGAAAGAAAAATCTTCGCCCCCTCAAAAAAAAAGAACTACCAAAACAGACAGCAAGAGAAAAGAAGGGAAAGTACACAAAAGAAATCATACACCATTAATACAAATAAACAAAATAATGAAAGCCGGAAGGCGGTATAAAATTGCATCAAACAAACAAACAAACGAAATAATCCACCAATACACATAAACAAATGAAAGCAGGAAGGCCGTATAAAACAGCCCCCCCCCCAAAAAAAAAAAAACGATCGAAGGGCAGTATGTGCAGTGTGTAGCAGACCGATAAAGCTGGATAATTCTTATACAAGATACAATAAATGCACAATTGAATAACTTTCAGTTTGGGTAATAAAATTGGAAGTTTCGTGAAAAACAGAACAAATATAATATGACCTATTTGAAACTGCATGAAGGGCCGCGGATCTATATTTGGACTCGGTAAATATCGATCGAGAGTGCTGCAAGAAGTAGTTTATATTTTTCTGCCTAAAACAGAAAACCTAAAAAAATAAGTCAATTATCAAGAGAATATAAATTTGGGAAGAAATCGAAACAATCCAAGACGCTTGAAGGGAATAATTCAATGATAAGAAAAAATATATTTCGGACTCCTTGCATCACGTCCAGCTGATTGCGAATTGTTCTTCTATATTCTCAGTCTGCTTAAACATGTATAACATGCTTGTATATGTGTTTTTATGACTTCAATCCATATGCAATATGTTTAACTATAAGATATTAATCAGTGAATTTTTTATGTATTTTGAATCACCATCTTTGCTCAAGAGCTATTACAAGACCGAGTGAATCAGAACAAAACTACATCATAAATTACCAAATTAATGAAGAAAAAAATTGTCCAGAAAACTTTCATCGTATCTCCTCACCTGGAAGAATACCTTCTCCAAAATAGTTTGATACCATTTTACGTGTACATGTTTATGCTTGGATTTGGATGTGAAAGTTTTGAATAGAAAAATGAAATGAATTTTAACTGATATTTACTCAGTGCAACTCTGAAGCAGGAGCGTAATGATTTATGACATCATAGACAAGTATTCATTCATTGCATCCATGTCTTTCTACTTTGACGCAAATTGAATTTCACAAATGCATCTTCCCAAGCTGAAAACAAACAATAAGTCATCACAAACCATTGAAAAAAAAAATTGAAATTTATGCACGTTGTGTTACATAACATAATATACTCGTTTATAGCGTCGCAATTCCAAAACTTAAAATTCTAATAACTTTCTTATTCATTGTTTAATGGATTTCCGCAAAACTTCAGCAATATTTTTTTTCTGCCATTTTTACAACAAACTTTTCTTCAGGGTGAACCCGGGGGGGGGGGGGGCACTTACATTGACGAGTGGTTACCATGCGCGACCAAAAAAACACGTAAATGTCTTTTTCACGATAGGGCACGTTACGTACGTAACGTGATAAGGGTGTCAAAAACACAAAAATAATGAAAAAAGGGTATCTATTTCTCTAGGAAAATTACGTGTTTAGGGTCGAATTTGTGGGATGATAAAACAAAATTAAAATGTATTATAAAGGATGTCCTTTTAGCCCCAACACTTCGTGTTTAGAGTCCGATTTGCGCGAGGTGTAGAAGGTGGGGTCGTATACTAAACCAAATTAGATAAAGCCGACGACCGAAGGACCCGTAACAAGAAAACATTCCTGTACTTGTTTAGGGGTTCATTTCAGGGAATATTTGCCAAGAGTATCGTTTTGTTTCCAATACTTGGGTTTCAGACGCCAATACTTGTTAAGGGGTGCATTTTCAGAATATGGAAATTACGTGTTTAGGGTGCTTTTCGAGACCCCATGGTCGCGCATGGTATCCATTCGTAAATGGAAGTGGCCCCCCCCGGGGGGTGAACTTCCTCTATAAATCTACGCCAATGATTATATTCAAGTGCAAGGAAATGAAATCGAGTGAGAATTAAACATGGTAAAGTCTTGAATACGTCTACTAAATTGAAAGCTGCTCAGCGACAACCCAACGCGAAAATTGAGCTTAAAACAAACTCATTTATATATCTTTACGTTTGTCCATGTGAAATTTAAAGAATCGTGCCAAGAATAGTATCATCATTTAATGTGTTGTCGCTGTGAAATCCCACATGAACTTTGTTAAGTTAAGTTCTATTGGGTCCCGAGCAGCTCGATTCGATTTCACCTCCCCAGTTACAGCGGCTTTCTCGACCCGGCTTTAGTTCCCCAGTCAAGCCAGTACTCCCCGGGCGCCACTCTTTCAAGTACCGTACCTGTCCTTTTGGGCTTGTTGTTCGAGGTATCTACAAACTACACTGGCACTGCTGCAACTGTCCTGGATCACATCAGTCTCTGAGCTCTGATCACCGAATAATGATTAGCCATGCCTTGTATTGCAATAGGGCTACCAGTCACAGCATTGGATGTTACAGAAAATTTCATATTGGCAGGTGAGAAATGACAGAAAAAGAAGCAAAAAATTAAAAGAAAGATACCTAATATAGCTAATGAGCCATGATGAATTATTGATGGTATATTTTGATATGATATCTATCATTCATATTATTAATTTCAGTTTTATTCAACCTTTCAACAATGCTATGGCATGCGCATAGAAGAAGGAATGAAAGAAAGATGGAAAGAAGTGAGATAGCTAGTGAAAGAGATATTAACAACATGTTAAGAGGGAGGGGGTGGGTTGAATGAAAAGAAGAAGAGGAAGGTCGGGGAAGAAGAGTAGGCCATAATATTCTTTGATGTACAGACCTATACATTTTTTTAAAACATCAGAATCTAGAGATAATTCAGGTCCCCTGGTTGCTTGCTCACAGGCATTTGTGCTTTCTTAGCAGTCAGGTAAAAACCTCGGTATAACATAAGACATGAATGTGAAAGCAAGCATGTAAAAAAGAGAAAATAGGCCTAGAGATCTAGTAAATTGTAAAATTAGTTGCAAGTTTATTATATTCAGTCAAAAAAGTATTTTTATTAAATCAAAAAAATATTTTTTGATTCATGACCAGGTGAAGGCCCATTTCTTCATGTATTTGACCTTTCGGCCGAACAGGCTTCACGGTTCAGCACTCAAGTCTTACATCACCAAGTAATTCATGGAATAAGGAAAGGTGAGAATGATCTGTAGTTTAAATGAAGGGCAGCTCCTCCCCTGACTTCAAAACTGCTTGCATAGATGTTACACTCTTAATTATTCATACAGGCCTACTGATGCTGGTTTTTTCTATTCAATTCATTTATTTGACATCCTCTAAAAATACAATAACAAAACGAAAATATCTTGAAGAAAAAAAATCAAATGTTTCAACAGTACAGAAGGATATCGCAGACAAGGTCAAGTCAGATTGTTTCAACTTTGCCATAATAATCAACACTTTGATTGTGGGCATCAACAGAAGGACAAGAGAAAAGAGAAAAATAACTTAATTAACAATAAAAAAAAATATTGATCAATATCAGTGCTTGTATTGATCTTTGCTATTGTATTCCTGAAAATTAATGAATAAAATGGCTTAAAATTACTGGAAGATGTAATAATTGAAGAACATGTAGTCCAAGTAGCATAGCAAACAAAAATATAAACATGACTCTGAACAAACATGCTAAGACATCTCACTATTATTATGACATCACAATCACCAAATTACATGAGCTGTGTGATATAAAAACATTACCTTTCTTTTCTAGGTCATGGATCCACTTTCGCTGTGTTTGGACAGAAAGCAATCAACTTTGTCAAGATAGATCAGCAAAACAAATGGTAAACTAATTCATCCATTCAGGAGATTTAAACATATGTAGCAAGATCAAAAGTTAAGCATTTGCTTGTGAATTAAAAGAAACATTGTTTTGCAAGTGATCTAAGAGAGAGGAAGTAAAGGAGGGGTAAGATGAGAAGTTATTATCCTATCCATGTGTGGGAAAAGAATGCAAGTTAGAACCCCAAAGTGGTAGAAAGAGATATAATAAAGAATGCAGAGAAAAATCTATCTTGTGTAAAGTGTGAAAATAATCCAACAGTGTGTTTTATAAAATTATTTTAGAAATTGCACACCAAGCACAATTTTGCAAATTGGCAGTCTTGTTTTGATGATTTAATATATCCAATATACTGGAAATAAAATGTTCCTAAATACATGGTAATGTCATCGGTGTGTTGGTAGAGCGTCCGTCTCACAGCTGGGAGGTCAGGGGTTCAAACCTTGGCCGCGTCAGACCAAAAGACGTTAAAAGATGGGAGTTGCTGCTAACCTGTTTGGTGTTCAACAATTAAAGGGATAGAACCTCGTTGATCTGGTGCTGCACAGCAGCTGCAGTGCCCACGATCAATTGGGCAAAACAAATTTTCGGAATATTTCATTTCTGATGTCTATTTCGAACAATGAAATATGGATGGATTTCAAATACAATTGTTACATTCTGCATTTAAATGTTTCAATATAACCAATGTGGTAAGAAGTAATTGAAATGTACTATTTATGGTATTAGAGGCTGTTTCCTGAAGCTGTTTGTAAATTCATGTTGCAATTTTACATTACATACGTAGATAATGATTCCATTGCCTTTTTTTCCTCTCACTGTATCTCTCTCTCACACAGTATATTTCTCCTAAATAATGCTCATGAAGTCACAGACTGGATATGGGATGTGTGCTGGCTCCAGTCAAACACTGTTACAAGTGACACGAACAATTATGCCAATGAGGGAAAGGAAAAGGAACATTCATTGGATGCCATTCTCCCCAATACGATGGTTGCCATAGCGACCGGCCACAACGCTGTTCTCCTGTGGGACGTTGCTAAGATGTGTGTTTTAACATCAGTCCACTGCCAAGAAAACTGCATTTTGTATCTTTTTTATTTGAATACATACTGATACATACAATATACAGGTAGAGGGTTTATATTGATCATGGAAGTTTCTGTAAAATGAAAAAAATCTAGAATTCAAATTTGTGGAATTCATGAAATATACATAAATTCCTCTGGAATGTCATTGAAAATTACTAGTATTCAAGCCATTTTGGTTTCTAGATTAATTTATTTGTGTCTTTTGAAATCTTACATTGTATGAAAGGTTCATGCTTACACTTATGTCAATTAGTAATTTAAATTTGTGTATTTCTGCTCTGGAAGTCATGAAAAGTTGCATTTCAAGTGGTGCTGTTCAAAATATCAGGAACTGTGGTCTCTCATTGCATCTGAGCTGGTTCATAGTCATTAATTCAATCATTGAAAATTTCAAGTTCTCAAGACCAGCCATAGAAATTGACACTTCCTCTGGTTGCCTCCATGGATACCTTGACTTCAAGTCTTCAGATACTCGGCAAAGTTCATCGGTCAAACATGGAATGACCTGGTGCTGGCGGCTGGTACAGTCTTCAACCAGGTTGTGTTTTGGCGCCCTCGCGGGTCGAGAGATGTGTCAGGACGTGTTGTAGTTGATTATAGATTCAAGGGACATCAAGTAAGTATGTTACTTTGTTAGTGCTAATCTCTGGAAGAGTCTCCTATCCTCAATTATAATTGCAACACCTCTTCATTTCATCATAAATAAGTTCAAAAGTTACGTTTTATCATCAAGGCTTCCATGATTCTCCTATTGATACGATTTGATTGCATTCTTTTTTTTGTGTGTGTGTGTGTAAACTTTTTTCCTTTCATAACTTGCTTTGTATTATTGTAATCCACAGTTGAATCTATTCACATGTTAACAAACAATAAGTTGCCAGGGATGGTTTTCTGTAAATAGTTAAAATAGTAATATGGTCTTCAAAAACAAACATTACATAATTGGCTTAGCTGGGAGAGTATTTTTTTCTTCACACTGCTAAAATGTGAAGTTGTTAAGATGAATAGAGCAAAAGATATAGGAGTTTGTTTGACTCCATATTTTATGGACTGCTTGGAAAATTCACCGTGAGTGCAGAGTGTGCACATCTCATACTTGAGAGTGAACTTCAAACCTTGTTTTCTCCTTATTTTTTGGGAGCTGACTTAATTTCTTCAGCGTTCAACCAAGTACTGTCAGGGTTATTGTTGATCAATGTTGGCAAGTTATTTATCATTTCAAAGCTTGGGATGTGCTTTTTTTTAACTTGAAAATCTAAAAATTGAAAGTTGTTGACGTATTGTTGGTTTGGGATTTGGATGCTAGTCACACTTTAAAAATTAATGTTTATTATCTGTTTTTTATAATTTCATTTCAACTTTGTTGTCTGTTAATTTTATTACATCCACATTGTTAAACATTTTGATATAAATTGTCATGAAAAGTGCTATACATGTATAAGACTAAGTTCTTATATTTATATTCTTGCAGGGTGTTATCTTTAACATTACCTACAATGCAAAGTTAGGGTTGCTGGCTACTGTCTCTGACGATCGCAGCATCCGCTTGTGGCGCCACCAGCATCCCCCGAGGCCATCGGGAGATAGACCCACTGAACCTGAGCATATCCTCTATGGACACAGTGCCAGGGTTTGGTGCGCAGAAATTCTTAGTGATAGGATAGTAAGCATTGGAGAGGTGAGTAGTGCATTTCTCAATGGAAATATTTCAACCATTAAATATATCCATTTCACAATCCTAGCATTCAAGTTTCACCCGGTGACCCAACATTTTCTCCTGCGAAAATTGCTCCAGGCTTTGTTTCATCTGAGCTAGTGTAGGGTTAGGGTGGCAAAAAGGATTTTATTTAAGATTTAGAGTTTAGTCTAGGGTAGGGTGTACTGTTAAATCCATCATTGAACTTGGTCATTCGATTGGTGTGTAGAATTGATTGCGGAGTATTTGTCGCCAGAGCAAATATCGTGGAATTGTTGTGCTCTCATTGTGAGGACACTCCTCATTAATCCTGAGAGCTGAGAAAATGGTCGACCACACATCGCTCTCACCACCGTTTACATTAATCACAGTGTCTCTCTTTCAAAGTGATTACAAGCACCATTTGAACGCTAAACATTTTTCCTTGTCACTGCCTGTTCTGGTTAGTTCTCATTCTTCCCTCCATATGGGATTCACCGTTTAGTTAAATATGTTATACACTTTTTAACCCTCATTCGCAGCGTGTGCTCTCTTGGAAAAAAAGTGGTGGATATGCATGGGTGGTCCATGTATTTTGAAACACACAAATTTTTCATAATGGGGGCAGACTTGTTATTTTGAATTATTTGTATGCATTCTAGGATTTTGTTTAAAGAAATATCTCTTATTGATTTCATAGAGGGGGTTTATTATTATGTAAGGATATATAAAATAAGCTGCATTTGTAATAAACAGGGAAAATTACACAGGGCTGAAGCGATTTATCCCCCAAAATGCAAAAAAGAGCCCTGAAAACTATGTAAATGAGTCCTGGAAATGCCCATTCATTGTGATGGTAAAACTTATCTGTCGCAGATTTAGGCAGTATTTTGCGAAAAGTAGCCCCCCAAAATATATATTTTTTTGCCAGGTAATAATGAAATATGCACAATTCTTTACTTGCATTATGTGAATAATACTCCCTGATTTTTTTTTTTTGGTCACTTTCTGTACCACGAATAGGATGCTACATGCTGCATCTGGAACATGAATGGAGAAATAGTGCAAAAACTCAAGAGTCACAAGGTAGGTGTAACAGCGAGTGGCTTTGGTCATTATAATTTGGGCTCGACAGCGTTATGGTTGGCGCATACACACTGGTTGGTTGGGCTTGATGGGCAGTTTTCTCACTGCTAAGATCATTTTATAATCATGCAAAGTCAATGGAGTAGTGCACGCAGAAGTGAAATATTCTAACACAGACTGCCAGATTAATCGTAATAAAATATCTTTAAAATGATAATCTAAATTCTGTTAACCATGCCAAGAAAATAATCCATGCTTCTGTTGATACTTTTATCTACTCCTGTAAATGAGATCAAACTAGTGACACAATGTGACAGATTTTGGCCAAGTAAACTAAGAGCACCATAAAATAGTTATTTGTTATGGCCCAATCTGGAATAAAACAGTATGAAAATCTTGCAATATCATTCAGTTATTGAAAAAGAATGCTTGTAAATATGTCTTTTATTTTCACTAAATATACATCATTTTATTCATTCATTCATTCATCTTTCTTTCTTTTTTTTTCTTTCTTTCTTTCTTTCTTTCATTCTTTCATATAGTGAAACCATTTATGTGTTCAACTCTGAAAGTTAATTGGTTAATTTGTTAATGAAGACATGATCTGAGATAATGTTTTATTAAGATATTATTTTTAGTTATTTAAAATTTGTATTCAATTTTTTTTCAATAAATTCCCATTCATCCTCATTAATTATTTGATAGAAGTAAAATTTGGTTGAAATCATAAATTTTTAATGTGATATGACTGATTTCCTTTTTTTTTCAAATAGGGCAAGAGCATTTGGAGTTTAGCTGTTCAGAGAGATGGATCATTTGTTGTAAGTTCACTTAAAGGGATCATTTCACTTTGTAAGCTGCTGATTTAAAAAATTCCCAAACAGAGGTGGAACATGTGTATGAGTGCCTTTATTTGTCCTCAAAAACCCTGAAGCAGACCACACACAATATAGGATGAAAAACTCTAATTTATATACAAGAAGCAATTTATTAGCCTGGATTTGAGAACCGTTTGCTAGATGGGTTCAGCTTATGACCAGTTTTCTCCAATTCAAGAAGTCTGTTGGCTACTGCCTTCTGCTGTGTGTATCTCCTATACACACGCTATTATTAGCTGCACTGTACATTCAGTGTATACCTTGTACACACTGTATGTAGGTCATGCTGTGTTCATCTAGAGTTAATGTGTTGTAGTGCACAGATTCGCTGTATACACATCGTCATTGAAACCAACCTCCAAATATTTTCAAACTTTGGTTTACATCTCCAAGGTTTTGATATTGTTCCTGTAGATATGACACTTTGAAACTTTTGGGGTGGTATTTTTACACTATAAACCCAATGTTTAACCCATTTTTAAGAACCAAAATTAGATTTTTTAAAAATCAGAGCAAAGTGAAATGATCACTTTAAATGAAACGAATGAGTGACATCATTAATAGCTACTGCTATATAATGTTACTTTATATTTGTTTCATTTAAATGCTAAAATTTTCTTAAGAATATGATTTTTTTACAGCCTTTTGAAGCTAGGTAACACAATTATGTCCTATCCTGTGGAGCGTTGTGGCCCAGTGGATTAGTCTCCGGACTTTGAAACAGAGGGTCGTGAGTTCAAATCTCAGCCATGGCGTAATTTCCTTCGGCAAGAAATTTATCCACATTGTGCCGCAATCGACCCAGGTGAGGTGAATGGGTACCCGATAGGAAGAAATTCCTCGAATGTTCGAGCACCTGATCAAGGTAGCCGTGCTAAAGCCGGGGTAATAATAATAGCAGGGCCCGCTGGGAGAACAGTTTTCGGAACTAAAGTAGCTACCGTGGGTAAATATGCTGTTATTTTTATTATTATTATTATTGTTCTACCAGTATTATATTTTAAAGAATCTTATCTCATTGTCTTTGTGCATATAATGTTGCTAAACTATGCTGCATCATAATGACTTAAACAATACTTGCTTAGCACGTATAAAGCAGGCTCCATTTACCTCACCTGGGTTGAGTGCAGCACAATGTAGAAGTCAAAGCACTCTACAATATTGTAGCATAATTACCCTCAGACTGGCTTTAGCAGAGCAGCTGCTACTCACTCATGGTTTCAAAGAATAAATTCACGGGAGGCTCCATTTACCCCACCTTGGTTGAGTGCAGCACAATGTAGATCAGTTTCTTGCTGAAGGAAATTGACACTTGGTGTTGGATTTAAAGCCATGACTCTTTTATTAAGAGAAAGGACTCAGAACCACTACAGCATGATGCCCCCAAATATTTGGAATTTTGGAATAATGTTGGTACACTTTTTGCTACACTAGATCTTCCTGATTTCCTCTCAGAAAGTTATGTTCTTTTTGGTATCTGTAAGCCCTAAATTCCCAGAAATATATTTTTATTGATCTTTCTGCTCCTGTCAGGTAAACTATACACAACAAAAAAAGTAAGTCCCCCCTTAAACAAACATCAATAATTTCCCAACCAATGCGAGTTTTTAGTATATTTTTATATGAGCGTGTAGGTAATTTTATAAGCTACCCTCTGAGTAAATGGTGTGGACTTATTTTGCGTCATGCTTCAGTGAGCACCGTCGGAAGACAAAAATGTCACTTTTCAAAAGTCACAAGCCAAATATCATGACTTTGATTCCATTTTACTGGAACTAATTCCACATTCTTATCATGAAAAATAGTTAGAAGGCTTGTAAAAGGTACTTTCTAAAGTACGATACAACTTTTTCGGCTAAATTTCACGGTTGAATAAACACAAGTCCAAATTTGAAATAATTCGATTTTTTTACACATTTATATCAGTAAGTATGAAAGAATATGATGACAGTTATTTTTGGGAAGAGTATCTTTAACAATATTCATCGTTTCACGGTTCAATGAACATTTAATAAAACAAAAAATACGATTTTCAAATATCATAGGCAAGTATTGTTTCATTTTGGTTACTGAAAATGATTTTTTCTCAACTTTTGCGTTATGTTCACGACCATTTAACATGCTTCAATGATTCAAAGGCGTTTAATTAAACATTCACACTTGAATGAACATGTGGAATTTGTTGCTCTCTTTTTTACGTTATTGGAAAAAATGCAATTCTTAACTATGGATATCTGTTTAAAACCTCCTTGCATTGTTCATTTGATTTGATTTTTACGAAAATCCCGATGTTTAATGCATCAGTGAGCACACAATATTCGAAAATTATGCAATTGAGAGGAAAGTTCAAAGCCTTGGCCCCACTCTGTGCCGTGTTGAATGTTTATTTTGGTGTGCACACCTTTTGGATAGTGTTACTCTGAGGCCATGTGCGAGGTTTCATGAAATAACTGTTGGCAGAAGAAGCAAAAAACGTCCATGAAACAAACCCTCATTTCATATTTGTGAAAATTTTGGCTTCTTCTCTCATAGACTTGTGTACATTACGGGTGCATATGTTAAATAATAAGTAACCCCTCATTCAGTATGGTGGAACTTTTTTTCAAGGCTGTCTTTAGCAATGTCATTTGGCAGTAATGTTTATCAACCTATGGGCAGAATTCTGTGCATAAATGAAATCGATAGGTTTATTCATGGATGAGTGAGCACGCATCAAAGAGGGAAAATTGGTATTTTCAATGTCACAGACTCATTTTAAAGGGTAATAAAGTGAATATTGAGGGCAAATTCGGTTTCAAATGTTTTTGTTTTATCATCCATCATTTCTATCACCACACATTTTCCGAACTTAAAACATTTTCATGGTCGAGCGAGCACAATCGAAAACTTAGGAATGAATACTCTTTATACGGCATAAATGTATTCTTTTCGTAACAATTTCTCATGATCAGTTTAATTTATGGGCAAATTAGTGGTGGACCCAGAATTTTGAAATGGGGGAGGGGCCTATAATCGGGGGAGCCACCAACATTTTCAAATTTTAACATGATCTCGCAAGTTGTAAAGGATACTACCATAACCCCCTATGAATATGATGATACGTCACACTTTCAAAGTGTGGGGGAGGGGCTGAGTCAAAAATTGGGGGGGGGGGGCTGACCATGCAAAAAATCACAATCGTATGGTCATTTTTACATTTTAGTACATGCTTTTTTAAAAAAAGCGGGGGGGGGGAGGCTGAACCCCCTCCCCCGCTTTCGCAGCCCCTGCAATACAATGTGCTCACTCAACCGTGAACATATGATATCAAAATTGTGTGTGGAGTGGCTAAATGATGGATAGTAAACCAGTCTAACACCATAAAATTCACCTAAAAAACAACTTTTGTCCAACATTGTATTTGCGCAATCTGAAACACGACTCTTGTGACTTTCAAAAATGGTCATTTTTAATTCAATCTTTGATTACTCATGCATGACTCAACCGATCAATCTCGTATTTTTCCAGGAGTTGCCTAATGAGTGTAGAAAACCACCTACGAAATATATCTCAAAATAATTCTGTTCAAAAGTTACAGCAATTAGATTTAGGGGGGACTTACTTTTTTTGTTGTGTATATATATTTTTAGATGTCGATGTGATGAAACAAAACTTACTCTCCCCCATTTTTGTAACTTTCTTTTATCATTTGAAACTGTTGAACATACCGTAGCACAAAGGAAATGCAAATTAGAAAAACATGATGGCAAGTGGGCTATCATTCTGAATACTTTAAAGAGGCGATAAAGCAGAAGGCTGTTTTTGTAATGTTTATTTTTTTTATAGGCCAAGTGCCTGATTTTTTTGTTGTTAACAAACATATATGTTTTCTTATTTTATACTATTTTGTATGTTAGACGTGTTATTTTATATGCCAACGTCATCTGAACTTTAATATGTGATCCATTACACCATGAATATTTTGTTGAATATTTTGATGGAAAGGATCAATTAAACATGAATCACAAAAAAATTATACCCCCAAATCTGAACAAGATGTATTCCTTTTTTTAAATTTTTAATCTGAAATAATGTAGGTAACAGGAGGTGGAGACAGCAGTATAAGACGATGGTCTCTTAAAAAAAAGCAACATCAGTCACCAGGTTTGTGACTAGTTTTCTTTGAATATTTATGGATTGACATCATAATAGGGTTGGTTTTGTTTGATTTGCCTCTTCGGCCACCCCTAAGATCTTGGCCATTGATAGTGCGATTGTGACAAAAACCTGAAAATGACTCGACTCTAATTAACTAATTGACAGTGCAAATGTGGTCTCAACAGTTGGATACAACTTAAAAGAAATGAAATGATGCAATGCAACATTTTTCATGTAACAGATTCATCACAAATGAATCTTGAGCTGGCTGAATCAGCCCCACCCAATCTTATTTATAAATGCAATGATGTATGTGTTGGTATGCAATGAAAAATAATGACTTAAGTGTGTTTTACATGCTTCTCCCCCATACAGCCGACACAGCTCCATCAATCTGGGATGTCCAGAGAGAGTTCAAAGCACTTCTAAAGGGTCAAGAAGAGGTCATGGGTATAGATGCAGATGTAGTGCCCAGGACACTGACCATTGCATCTAATGGTCAGCTCCTGGTTATGACACAGGGAGGGTGAGTCATAGATGGTCATTTCCAGAGTTGCCGACTGTTACGAAAAAAATTGTATTTAGTACAGAATATGACAGGAATACAGAGATACAAGAGGGCATCCAAAAAGATACAAGGTGAAAGAAGGAAAAGTAAAAAAAGATGGGGAGAAAAAAGCTAGTTTCATACGCATACAGTACTTGTAATATTGTATGTAGATATGTACATGCAAGCACTGAAATGATCTAGGGTCTAGTATATTCATATAAGTCAGCCACTTGTAGAGCAAAATAGCTGTGCATACAGCATGAGAACAGTCTATGAATAATGGTAAATATAGTCGATTGAGAAATTACGAAATTGGATAGAAAATTATTAATTATTTTCAGGGACTATATAATACTAATATTCAGTCTTCCAAAGGCTTGCAGCTCTTCATTTCTGATTCAAGCTTAAAGAGAAAAAAAGTTGTGGCGATCAAAATAATCATGAGGAGAAAAATGTTAATTTCTTGTTAGGAATGTTAGGTATCTTGTCAAAAGTCAAAGCTTTGTCTTTTGCATGGGAATCCTGTAAGCGGCCTCTCATTATCACTTCTCTTCTGAGACAATACAATGGGGAATACAGGAAAGCTGCCATAAAAAGCCTTTTACCTTGTAAAAAAACTTATGAGGTACCTTTAATACAAAAAAAAAATAATGTTGTAGAGTATATTTAAAGCACCAGATCTACAATGATTATGTGCCCAAGGCGCTGGGGAAAAGAAATATTAAAGAAAGATAATATGGAGCAGGAAAAGACAAAGGATTAAAGAAACACAGTTATAATAATGAGAGGAAAACTACTGGAAGGCAATTTTAAACAAATGGGTTTTTAGAGCAATTTTGAAACAATCGATATTTGAAATATTACGAATG
The DNA here is from genome assembly GCF_018143015.1 of Lytechinus variegatus. Lineage (NCBI taxonomy): Eukaryota > Metazoa > Echinodermata > Echinoidea > Temnopleuroida > Toxopneustidae > Lytechinus > Lytechinus variegatus. Next base: position 28,180,645 of record NC_054751.1, read on the forward strand.
GAATATGGCAACTGTTTCCACAAGGAAGGTCAAACATGTGCAAATGACCAATCCCTCCATGATTTATTGGATTTAGGAACTGCACAGCAATTTGGAATCAGAAGATCTCAAACATCGAGGAGGGTTGTATGGTATCAAGAAATTAACATTATATTCTGGGGGAGAACCATGGATACAGTGAAAAGCTAACTTCATTAACTTATTAATGGGTAACAAATGCATTAAACACAAAGTTGGAGTTTTGTATTTTCTATCTTCCTTTTCCACAGGTATTTGTTTGGTTGGTCCAATATTTCATCAACGTACCATCTTGTGATGCATGATGGGAATTATCGGTCCTACAGTGTCATGGCTTCTCCACCGTCATCACCAATGGTTGCTATCGGCAACATCAATGGCTACCTCAAACTCATCTCATTAGGTGAAGGTGGGCTAAATATCCACATTCTTGCTTGTTGGCCCATGTTGGCCCATTCGTTGTTGTATTGAACAAAATTGGGTTAGAATCTACAAGCATTGTACGGAACTATTTATGTTGTTTTCGTTTGGAAAGTCTAAATATTAATGTATATTTACATTGGTTGGAATCAATAATAATTCACATGTTATATTGTTCTTATATGGAACAAGGAATGTGTTTTGGTTAGCATATATAAACATTTAGAATGTGTTTTATTTTTTTCATTTGGAACACCACAAATGGATTGGGGCTAAAATGTGTACAAGATCTTGTAGTGCTGCATATGTCAGCTCGTAGCTTGAGATCATCATGCCAGCATCTTCAAAATATTCCCCAGACTTTCAATTTGAGAATTCCATTATCCTTACATCTAAACTGAAGTCTGGACTCTATTACCAACACTAGTTCTTGGTACTATGACACTCATTTAAAATCTTTTGTTGTTTTTTTTCTTTTGTACCCTTTTATGTAGTTAACTCTGATTTTAAAAATCATTTATTTGGACATTTTACACTCTCTTATTGCCAAAACATGATTGATGAACAAAATTTTTTTTCATAAATTGCCTGCAATGTCAGGATAATTATTGTGTCTTATTTCTTTTTTCTTTTCAAATTAGATGGATTTGTGATCAGTGAAACCGAAGTAAAAGCACATGATGGGAATGTTGTTAATGTTACTTGGGCGAGCAATGAAGACCTTTTCTCTTCTGGACTGAATGGAATGCTTGTAAGTACCAGTATGTCTTTTATTTACACGAAGTATACACATCATTTCATTCATTTATCATTTGTTTATTCATTCATTTAATTAATTCCTTCATTCATCATTTATTAATTCATCCATCCAACCATCCATCCTTTCATTCATTCATCCATTCTTTTATTCATTCAATCTATCCATCCATACTTTCATTCATTCATCCATCCACCCATCCATCCATCCCCATCCATTCATTCATTTATTCATCCATCCTTTTTTTTATTCATTCATTCATCTGTCCATTCATCCATTCCTTCATTCATTCATTCATTCACATTTCAAACCATCCACCCATTCATTCATCTATTCTTTTATTCATCCATCCATCCCTTCATCTATCCATCCACCCACCATCCATCCATATATCCATTCTTATTATTATTATCCTAAAGATTGAATTTCAGCAGCTTTATGCTAGGATCTTGGAATTGCTTGTCACTGCCAAAATTAGCTCTTAGCAAATCAGATTCAACGATTGCAGTAGCTTTTAACAATTATGGGTTAAAATTATAAAAATGCCTGTAAGAAAATGTGTTTGTCTTCTCCAGCTGTTATGTAAATCACGATAAAGAGAAAGTGGTGAAAAAGTCTACAAAAATGAATTAACTCTTATAATTGGAAATATAACCCTTTCCCCCCCAAAAAAAAAAATGATGGGAAATCAAATATATCGTCGCACGCATCACGAACCGTGCTCTCTGCGCACTTCAATGCGAAAGTTAGTTTTACAGAAAACGCATTTAAAGAAAAGCTTTTTTAAAACCAGCAATAAGTGCAACTACAAGGAGAGCAAGTTATTTACCTGTGTCTTCGTTTGATAGTTCAGGTTCCAAAGTTCCATCCCGTATCTTTATATTTCCTTGAAGTGAATTATTTACGCTACACTGGGCATCGTATCAGAGCGGACGGTTCGTGGAGATATCGCGAGGCGCGATAGCGCACTGTATCTATTCCAGAGAGGACGGTTCGTGGTGCGTACGACGATATGTGTGGTCCCATATACTTGTTTGTAAATGGGCTCTAAGCAGACATCTAATTAATTTATGTTCATGTATTCCTTATGCAGACATGGTGGAAAGTTACAGAGAGCCCTTCACTGGCCTTGCATGCCCATGCCCACTTCACCCTGCCCCCGTGTAAGCAGCGTTGGGCTACCTCAGTCACACTCTACGGTGAAGATCGGTTTATATGCGGGGACAGAAGGGGATCGGTCCATCTCTATCAGTGCAGCCACATGCAGGTTGGCATACTGATGGATGACTTTACAGATGACTGGTGACCCTTTCTTTGGAACTAAATCAACACCAATGGAGATTTGGTGTTTACCATTTAACAGGAGAAAGGATCACAGATCGTTTGTAAAGTCATTCATAAAGTCACTTGAAACCGATGAACAGCTTCATGAAACACCCACCCGATCGGTAGATTACTTATTAATCTACAACTGGTATGTCTACTCTTCATTTGGTCTCCTCCTACATCAGGGGTGTGAGAGTTCAGATTTAAAAAAAAATTCATCTTGATTTGAACTTATTTTTGGCTTTCCTCTGTAAAAAAAAGTATAGGAGCTCTTTCTATTTCAGACTTTTCAGACTCTTCAGCTTTTTTCAGATCTTTTTATTCGTGACCACTCACACCCCTGCTACATGGTCTAATCCTAGTTCATCTATAGGGACAGTGATTTTCCATTTAAAAAAATTTTCTTTTCTTTTCAGAAAATCTCTAATTCTGTTTCAGCTTGTCAGAAAACAGAAATTCTGTTTCCCCTTAGACTTTGTGTACATAAAAAGTGACAATTCCGTTTCCCATTGAATAGCAATATCACATTCGCGCTGGTCAAAATTTATATCTGCTACTGTACCAGCATCGCAATAGAATCCATTCTAATCGGATCTATGCTGGTACACAAAATATTTTGACAAACACATTTAACATAAATACATCCTTACCTTTCACATTATTAGTATTATTTTATGGTTAAATGAAATTTTATCAATCATGTTGGGGTTTTTTGACATCTTTTTTAACAGTCAATGATTTTCGCCTATCCGCCATTTTGGATTTCAAGACCCTGATATCGTGCACATGCTGTTACATCTTCGGTGAGCACAAAGGAAGGATACACGATCGAGTGTGATGAAGTCGAATGCAGTCATGATAATTGTCATGATTGTAGTGAAATGAGATCTTGTTTTCTGGGTTTTGTGGCCATTTAATATTTTGTTGAGATTTTGGAGTAATTTCTGTTGCTGTTCTGTGTATTTTGAGGAAAAATATGTTTTCCGTTATTTTCCGCTTAAAATGCCACTTTCCGTTTTAAATAGCCCTTTCTGTGAATTCAGTCCGTTTTTCGCAATAGTGGAAAATCACTGTCTCTACATCTACAAACATTTTGTCTACTGACCATTCAGCCTAGATGCTGTTTAGCCCATTTGCCATTTGTCTAATTTCCATTTAGGCTTCACCCATTTGGTCTAATAGTAGAGGAATTGGAAATTAGACCAACTGGGCAAAGTGGGTATAAGACCAAGTTTAGAGTAGACCAAATGGCAGGTAGACCAATTGATAGACTAACTGATTGAAGATCAATGGAGATAAATAAAATGCTGATTACTAGTTGTTGTCATGTCATATGGAATAATAATTTCATGAAAAAAAGTCTTTGTAATAAATGATAACCTTTGGTAGTAATATCGAATAATGATATCATGAAAAAATATCTTTTAAATAAAGGTCAGTCGTTGCCATGTCATTGTAGATCTAGATTTGTATGTTAACATAGGCCTAACTTAATAATTCATGAAATCTGAGCTGAAAAATGAGCACACTGGAGATTGCTAACACAGATAAACACATGTGGGACCATGTATTGAAAAAAGACCCAACATCAATGCCATGCTTTTTTTGCAAAAAAATCACAGAAATTACACATTTTGTACTCTTTATCTTTGACACACACACATACATGTGTATATATATTTTTCTGTTTTATGATACTTATACACCCTGTATATACTACTTAAGTTATTTGATTGCATTCCATCCAAAATCATTTTGATTTTGATAAATTTGTCTTTCCTTACCCTAGAATGATAGGCCTGGTCCAGTTAGTTCTATACCAGGAATACATGGCAAGGCTGGAACCTCTTTTGTCTGTCAGTATGATGGATCAGTTTACAGTGCTGGAAGGGATGGGACGTATCGTCAGTATTGCATTACGGAGCAAGGAGAGATCAGATTGGAAAATACTCACAAGGTTTGAAGAGTTAAAATTCATATTTTTTTTCATATTTGGATAAAACATCAAGGTATGTTTCCTGAAGCTGACCTATTTTTATTTCAATTTTAGTTTATTTTTGCTGTGATGAATATGTACTTTGAATGGGATTATTATCTTTCTTAATATCTGTCAGTATGCATTTTTTTAAATTATATATTTTTCAAAGCTAACTTGTAAATATTAGGTAGAGCTGTAATGCTAAACTAATGAAAATGAAATAAATTGTCCATGCAGATCCAAAAGGCCTGGGGGCATATTTCTAAAAAGAGTGAAAACATAAATGATGAATTACTAGTATGTGTCTGTTTTGAGGAGGCAAACAAGGCAGAAACTTGATTGTGTGTGTGACAGAATATGTCATGAAATGTTGCCCTCATTTGGGGCAAACGTATAAAACAAAGGGAACATCTGGGGTTGAAGATATACTGTAAAACAGTGGAAACATGATCTGAAACATCTCACTTGGTATATCTTAGCCCTGTAACTGAAAAAAAAACAATTAATTGTACGATTAATCATACATGTATGTCTATTGCAAACCATGTACAAAAAGTTACAAACGATAGAAAATATCAATCCTATCTCTTCTGTGATACTTTTTCATTCAGGTATACAAAGGGTTTGAATGGTTGGAAAAGCTTGTTTTCACAGAAGATGGTGATCTGCTTGTTCTTGGTTTTCATTCAGTAAGTAGTCCAGGTAGCCAGACCACAGAACGTAATTACTGATCGTACCATGATCGTACAACTGATTTTCATGATTGATTTATATTGTGGTCAATATATCAATCTTGAAATTTATACGACAGTCAATTTAAAAGCTTTTCATGATTTATGGACAACTTTTAGAAAACTTTTTACAGGTTTTGCATAAGTTAATGAATGACTAGTGACATGTTCTTCTTCTTAAGAAGATAGGCTTTACCCCAAATTTATCCTATATTGAACATACATGTAAGGCGAGTGATTGTTACTAAAATTTTGACAAGTTTATAAACTTTTCATTTAGATGCTTGATAACAACAGGAATTTGAACTCTTTAAAAATACAAGCTGCTATTGCTAATTAGCACCAGATAACTCTAATCACATAAAAAATTAGTCTACATATCAGATCTCAACTTAAGCTGGAGGGAATCGAAATAATTTAGTAAATATTTAATTTGGCACCCAAGGCTAGGTCATTAGTCAAGTGTAAAGCTGTTTGTAACTTTCAAATAGCTTTATGTGATACCACCATGAATCATTCCTTCATCATTAATTATAATAATAGCAGGATTTATGTAGCACTGTTCGCTAGTTTGAGCTACCACCTCACCTGGGTTCAGTGCAGCACAGTGTGGATTAATTCTTGCTGAATTTCTTTCTCTTGAACATTTGGGTATATTAGTCCAGGATAGGCCCCATAGAAAATTGACCAAACCTTGTTTTTTTATATATACAATATTTTTTGATGGTTTCTTGTCAATTCGAGGGTGCTGATTACGAATCTGGATGATGCCACTCGTGTAACCTTGAGCATTTTCCGCAAATTGGCAAAATCCAATATGGCCGCCAAAATATGAAAATTACCCATGAAAATCATAAAATTGTCCACACATTGGCTGTGAAATGCATGAAATTGCATGGCAGGAGTGAAATACAATCTTAAGAAATAATTTTTGAAGAAATATTTATATTCCTGATATTCAAAATGGCCGCTATAGGCCATTGTATACACTATCATGTACAATACGAATAGGGAAAACTAATTTTCACAAAAATTAGCACTAAACTGCAAAAATCGCGATGTATGAACGAAGTAATATATGCAAATCATTATTACTAACGAGATATATCATTTATAATGTCATATATGAGAACATTGCTGTATTTTGATATCTAAAATAGCCGCCACTGGCCCAAACAGTATTGCGCACAATGGCGATGGGGGCCAAAAATTCACAAGAGTGATCACTGAAATGCTTATTATAAAGATTGAACAGGTGGAATACTGACTAAAAACATTATTGTAAATATGCCATTTACGTGGTGAATGGTGTATTTTGAAATTCAAAATGGCCGCCATAGCCCCTATATTCATCATGTACAATGCGAATGGAGAAACTAATTTTCACACGAGTAAGAAACATAAAATGCATGTAATTGTGATCTATGAGTAAAATATTGCCTGCCAACATGTTTTATAGCAAGATATATCATTTCTTTAGTCATACATGTGATAAATACTGTATTATGAAATTCAAAATGGCCCATATATGCCCTAACAGTATTATTTGAAATGTGAATTGGGACATATAATTTGGATTATGCTAGACTATGACATCCATATAATCCTGTTGTATGAGTAACACGTTATTTGAAAACCTTTTTTTTAATCATCGCATTTCTTCTTCCATATAGATGATAAATACTTTTTTTGACATTCAAAATACCATACTAGCCCTAACTAAATTACTATGCGAACAGGGAAACAAATTTTCACAAGAGTGAGAATCATTAAATGCATATAACTGTGATGTACGAGTAAAGATATTGTCTTAAACATTATTTCTAACTAAAAACATCACATATGGGTCGTGGACATGGTGGAGGTATGATAAATGCTGTTCTTTGAAATCCAAAATGGCTGCCATATAGGTCCTAAAAGTATTGTGTACATTGTAACATGGGACATATAATTTTGACAGAATTTGGCTTTGCTCGACTCTAAATATTGCATATAATTGTTAATTGTGATGTAAGGGTGAATTATTGTCTAAAACCATGGTTTCTAACGAGATATATCATAATGTTGTGTAATTAAGGTGATAAATGCTGCATTTTTTAAATTGAAAATGGCCACCATAGGCACTTATCGTATAATATACAATTTGGGTGGAGATAAATAATGTTCACAAAATGGGCATATGGCAGCCATTTTGAATGTTGAAATACAGTATTTATCACCTAAATTACACAAGATATGATATATTTTGTTATAAATCATGTTTTCAGACAACATTCCAATCATACATCACCATTTGACCAAGCAAAGCTAAATTCTGTTGAAATGATTTGTTCCCATTCATATTGTGCATAATACCGTAAGGGACTGTAGCAGCCATTTTGACTTTAAAATAACCGTATTTATCAGCTAACTGGCAGAATAAATGATATATCTTAATAGAAATTATGCTTTCAGACAATATTTTACTCATAGATCACTGTTACGAGCATTATGGTGCTCACTCCTGTGAATATTGGTTTCCCACTTTGCATTGTACATAATACAGGATACGTCCCGTTAAAGACAGCACGTTAGCCATTTTCTGATTGGTCAATTAAGGACGTCCGATAGTGTGTGCGTGTTACGTGCAGTCTATTTAATGCCAGCTACGTAGCCGCCCGGTGGGGTCACTCAATATGACTTGGGGACCGCATGACCGTTACCAAAATCGCGGGAAAAGGGGTCAATTTTACGGAACGTCCGCGGACAGAACACTCCTCGAAGTAGTGAAAATAGGGGTGCTCACCGTCCTCGATCTGATGGAAATAGGGGTCAGGAAAAAGGGGAGAACGATTACGGGAAGTAAAATCTGTCGCCGAGTCACCAGCCGCATAATGCGCGCGCATCATGCTCTGTATCTTTATATGGACAACTATTATTTTTACAAAGAATTCTACTTTTCTTATTTTTCAAGAAAAATAAAGTTCTTTTGGATTATTGTATCAGTATGACATGGCTCTTGGTCATCTTTAAGGACTGAGCACTCTGACGCCTGTGTTGCAATTTCCTCTAATGAGGAAAGGGTGTAAATGCCCTGTCCTTGAAATACGGTAATTAGGGGTAAATTTGCGAAATGGGCAAAAGTGTCCTTACAATCTTATAATTAGGGGTGTTTCAAGGTACCATTTTACCGCAATTTTGTCCTTGTTTTGCGTGAAAATAGGGGGGTAAATTTCACAAAATGTCCTTGAAATTGACTGCAATAGGGGGTCACTTGCATTTGTGGTAACGGTCATACGTGTCCCCCCTTTGCGGCTGAGTGACCCCACCGGGCGTAGCCGTACTAGCTGTTCTCCTTCTTCCTCTATCTTTCGTTACGACTTATGAGTAATGTAGATTCTTGCGAATTGGTTTCAGATGATTTATGGGTTAAAACACATGTCGATCTATTTAATGTTCACGATATCGTGAACAACAGAGAATCTATGAACCCGAAACAGAATAGTAGTAGAGCTAGCAATACTCGTTAGAGGTAAGGTATGTGTGCGCGCGTACGAAGTTAGATGCGAGACCAGTCGTTTTTCGAAAATGGAACAGTGCAATTACCACCATTAGAGTACCAAATTCAATCATAAATTCAAGGGAAGCGAGCGCGAGTTCTGCAGCATACCAGTGGAGTTGAAATTTGAAAACATCAACTCGTAGATTATATTGCCCCACTATAAAAGCATCTATTAGTCTAATTTAATATGATTTCATGAATTTACAATTTACAAAAAAAATACTTGGCGGAAGATTCAATGCACTAAGAGTTAGAAAAAATAAATATTTTAATTTTAGGGTAAGGTAGATAGGACTATTTAATTTTGTAAATATATTTTCATCATGATCATTTTCAATATACAAGGCAAAAATGTTATAGCAGGCCCTAAATATTGTAATAGAATTTCAAATACAAAAAAATAAAAATACATTTAATAATTTCATGAAGCCATTGCATGCCAAACAAGATTTTCTTTTCAGTAAGCAAATTTAGACAGAAGTTTGCATAACCTGTTAATTTATGTATATGTCACGAAAATGGCAACACGGCTGTCTCTAAATGTCATATAGACTATATGTCAAGAAAATGGCAACACGGCTGTCTCTAAATGTCATATAAACTATATGTCAAGAAAATGGCAACACGGCTGTCTCTAATTGTCATATGACTATGTCAAGAAAATGGCAACACGGCTGTCTCTAATTGTCATATGAACTATATGTCAAGAAAATGGCAACACGGCTGTCTCTAATTGTCATATGACTATATGTCATGAAAATGGCAACACGGCTGTCTCTAATTGTCATATGACTATGTCAAGAAAATGGCAACACGGCTGTCTCTAATTGTCATATGACTATATGTCATGAAAATGGCAACACGGCTGTCTCTAATTGTCATATGACTATGTCAAGAAAATGGAAACACGGCTGTCTCTAATAGTCATATAACTATGTCAAGAAAATGGCAACACGGCTGTCTCTAATTGTCATATGACTATGTCAAGAAAATGGCAACACGGCTGTCTTTAATTGTTATATGAACTATGTCAAGAAAATGGCAACACGGCTGTCTCTAATTCTCATATAGACTATATGTCATGAAAATGGCAACACGGCTGTCTCTATTATGTAGACTATATGTCATGAAAATGGCAACATAATTGTCATATGAACTATATGTCGAGAAAATGGCAACACGGCTGTCTCTAATTGTCATATAACTATGTCAAGAAAATGGCAACACGGCTGTCTCTAATTGTCATATAACTATGTCAAGAAAATGGCAACACGGCTGTTTCTAATTGTCATATGACTATGTCAAGAAAATGGCAACACGGCTGTCTCTAATAGTCATATAACTATGTCAAGAAAATGGCAACACGGCTGTCTCTAATTGTCATATGACTATGTCAAGAAAATGGCAACACGGCTGTCTTTAATTGTTATATGAACTATGTCAAGAAAATGGCAACACGGCTGTCTCTAATTCTCATATAGACTATATGTCATGAAAATGGCAACACGGCTGTCTCTATTATGTAGACTATATGTCATGAAAATGGCAACATAATTGTCATATGAACTATATGTCGAGAAAATGGCAACACGGCTGTCTCTAATTGTCATATAACTATGTCATGAAAATGGCAACACGGCTGTCTCTATTATAGACTATATGTCATGAAAATGGCAACACGACTGTCTCTATTATGTAGACTATATGTCATGAAAATGGCAACACGGCTGTCTCTAATTGTTATATGAACTATGTCAAGAAAATGGCAACACGGCTGTCTCTAATTGTCATATAGACTATATGTCATGAAAATGGCAACACGGCTGTCTCTAATTGTCAAATCGACTATATGTCATGAAAATGATGCCAAGATATTTGTAAGACTTAACCACTTGTAGGGGGTGATCATTTCCTAATAGAATAGAACATTTTAAAATGTTATTAAAACGTTTTTTTTTTTGCTTTTTGGGAAACGTTATAACGATGTTCAAAAACACTATTTTCTTTTAGCATACAACATTTTTGTCAAAACATTATTAAAATATTAATCGTATGATTTTGTTTTATTATTGTTATAAAAACATTATTACAAAACATTATTTGGAATACATAAATGAGACCTTTTCGAAATGTTAAAACATTATGTGCTATGGGAAAAATGGACCGTTTTATATTGATGGACTTAAATATGCTTCTTATAAGGTAAATATATAGTGCATAAATTGAAGATTATATTTTAATATATGACTCCTCACTATGAAACGAGTCTGCATGCAAGGCAGCCGCGGTCAGCGTTAATTGACAGCCGATTTTGATGTTTTTTGGAAGGCCGTGAAATATAAAGTTATAGAGGCCCGTCGTCGGACATCATGATGGAGAAAAACTTCAACTTTAACATTTATGTGTATATTCCTCATACTTAATTTCCTTGATGATGTTGATGCCTACTGATAGAATGTCTTCACACAGCTCTTAATTAAGTGTGTCAGGGTGTGCATTTAGAGTTACGTCACAGTATAATAGGAGGGGGCGGGGTTTCGGCACACTAAAAGCCGCGGGGGCGTGATTAGGGCGGCGGCTATTATGAGGCGAGTAATCCGGGAACACTAGGTCAATTGTCAGACTTGGACACTCTGTACCTCCTATACAGAAATACAATAGCGAAGATATCATAGTCCCTGAATAGCGATTACTATAATTTCGTCATGAACTTGGCAACACGGCTGTTTCTAAAAGTGCATATAGACTATGTCATGAAAATGACAAAACGGCTGTCGCTAAATGTCAAAAAAGGGCAACACGGCTGTCTCTAAAAGTACATATATGTCATGAAAATGACAAAACGACTGCATGTGTTACCATTTTCTTAACATATTATAGTCTATATGACAATTAGAGACAGCCGTGTTGCCATTTTCATGACATATAGAGACAGCCGTGTTGCCGTTTTCTTGATATATAGTCTATATAGAGACAGCCGTGTTGTCATTTTCATGACATATAGTCTATATAACAATTATATAGAGACAGCCGTGTTGCCGTTTTCTTGACATAGACATATTACAATTAGAGACAGCCGTGTTGCCATTTTCATGACATATAGTCTATATGACAATTATAGACAGCTGTGTTGCCATTTTCTTGACATAGTTCATATAACAATTAAAGACAGCCGTGTTGCCATTTTCTTGACATAATTTATATGACAATTAGAGACCGCCGTGTTGCCATTTTCATGACATATAGTCTATAGTGACATTTAGAGACAGCCGTGTTGCCATTTTCTTGACATATAGTCTACATGACATTTAGAGAAAGTTTTGTTGCCATTTTCGTGACATATACATAAATTAACAGGTTATGCAAACTTCTGTAGATGTCTAAATGTGCTTACTGAAAAGAAAATCTTGTTTTGCATGCAATGGCTTCATGAAATTATTAAATGTATTTTTATTTTTTTTGCTACAACATTTTTGCCTTGTATATTGAAAATGATCATGATGAAAATATATTTACAAAATTAAATAGTCCTATCTACCTTACCCTAAAATTAAAACATTTATTTTTTCTAACTCTTAGTGCATTGAATCTTCCGCCAAGTAATTTTTTTTTTGTAAATTGTAAATTCATGAAATCATATTAAATTAGACTAATACTATAGATGCTTTTATAATGGGGCAATATAATCTACGAGTTGATGTTGTTACTGTTTTCAAATTTCAACTCCACTGGTATGCTGCACATAGGCGGATCCAGAGGGGCCCGCCCCCCCCCCCCCTATTGGCGGAGCAAAAAATAAAAGGAAAAAGGAGAAAGAGAGCAAAAAAAGAAAAAGAACGGAAAAGAGAGGAAAAAATAAGGGGAAACATAAGAGGACGAAGACAATTGAATGAAATAAGATGAGGGGGGGGGGGGGACTTGGAAAATAAAAATCTTTCGTTTCCCTATAATACAATTTTCGCTCGCGCTCGCATTGCGTTTTAGGTGATTTACATTATCTTGCTCAATATGGAGCTTAAAATATCAAATTTTGAACTCAATATACAAATATATTTCAGCTCGGAAAACGAACTTTCGTTACTTTGTTTGATTTTGCAAATTGATTTTTAAAAAGTGCTCTAAAAATGTCTATTATATGGTCTGAATATAAACAATTTCTGACCGCGCTGCGTGCTCGCAAAATTTGATTTGTCTAGTACCAAGTACCTATTATTTTCGTGTATTCCATCAAGTTTTCAAAATGTCCCTTTTCATGTCTGATTGTCAAAATGTACCAGCTAGCGCTGCACGCTCGCATTTTGATTGGCGAGTTGTGTATCTCGTAATATTGATTATACATGTACAACAAACCTCTTAAAATCTCGTTTCCATGACATTTTACCAAAAATTTTGGCTTTCGATTTGCACTCGCCCTAATGGTTAAAACATATTAACTGATGCATCCTATTTATAATTACAAAAGTGCTTGGAATGTCCAGTTTTCAGTCCATAATGTCATCAGATTTATGAATAAGATATTAATTTGATAATTAATTTGTCCCCTTTGTTTCATCTCCCGCTTAGCAAGAGGAATAGGGATATAGTCATTTTCATATGCATGTCCTAATGATGTCCATGTCCTATGTTAAAATTTAAAATAATGATAAAAAAATATCAGTTCTTTATTAAGTGCGATCCATATATCCACCTCAAATTTTTCCTACAAAGTGCTTGAAATATAGAGCTGATATTGACTTTTTTTTCTGATCGGAATATCGTGATAAGAGTGTATTAAGAATGCCTAGATTCTATGTCTAAATATGAAATACGCACGCGCATGTTTATTCAGATACTCAACTTGTTCTTTATTAAAATCATTATCCAGTTTCAGATCACAATGTCAAAAATTTTCTGCTCGCGCTTTGTGCTCGCATTGTTAATGCAGGAAGATTCCCTATTACTCACTTTTTCATGATTTACAAAACAGGAATAGAGTGAATCATTTTTTTTCCTCTAGCGCTTCGCACTTGCATCAATTGTTTCGTTATATACCTATCCTGTTCACGATTAAAACAAATTGATTAAATTTTTACATTTTTTATGTAGAAATGTCAAAATCTTTCAGCTCGCGCCTCGCATTATTTGACTGTTGAAATATGTAACGTCTTCATGGCTAAGTCCAAGCAGTCCTTAACAGGTATCTTTTCTGCTCGCGCTCTGCGCTCGCATTATTAATGTAAGAAGACCCCCACTTACTCATCCTTTTCATGATTTACAAACTTGAATAAAGTGTCTCGTTCAGTAGGTCTAAATTTTCTGCTCGCGCTGCGTTCGCATCAATGTTTAGTTATATACCTATTCTGTTTAAGTTACAAAAAGTGCTGAGAATTTCCATTCCTTTGGTAAAAATGTCAAAAAATTTCAGCTCGCGCTTCGCAATCGCATTATTTGATTTTTCAAATATATGTAACGTATTCATGCCTTGCTAACTGCAAGCAGTACCTTTTTCCATCAGTTCATTTCTGATCGCACTTCACGTTCGTAGTAATTACTCATTTGCATACACATCTTTTTCGGGATATTAAACATTGCCCAGAATGTTCAAAATTTTAGGAAAAAAATACATAAGATTTCCAAAATAATTTAGCACGCGCTTCGCCCTCGCATTATATAAATGAGGATTATGATATTATATATTTACATTTATTATATATATATTCACATATATTATATATTTATATTTATTCATTTAGTCATTTTGCCTCCGAAGAAGATTCTGCTAGAATCGACAGCTTAGGCCCCTTTTGACTCTCTAATTTACATTTATTCATAAGAATAAAAGTGACTATTAGGACTATACCATTCAAAGAAACGTAAAATCATCTTCGAGCGGCCGATCGGAAAAAAATATGGCTGGAAAAAAAATCCGCCCCCCCCCTATTGGCGAAGGCTGGATCCGCCCCTGGCTGCAGAACTCGCGCTCGCTTCCCTTGAATTTATGATTGAATTTGGTACTCGATCTAATGGTGGTAATTGCACTGTTCCTTTTTCGAAAAACGACTGGTCTCGCATCTAACTTCGTACGCGCGCACACATACCTTACCTCCAACGAGTATTGCTAGCTCTATTCTGTTTCGGGTTAATTCATAGATTCTCTGTTGTTCACGATATCGTGAACATTAAATAGATCGACATGTGTTTTAACCCATAAATCATCTGAAATCATTTTGCACGAATCTACATTACTCATAAGTAGTAACGAACGATATAGGAAGAAGAATAACAGCTACGGCTACGTAGCTAGCCCACTACATAGACATAGTCATAGACTGCACGTAACACGCACACACTATCGGACGTCCTTAATTGACCAATCAGAAAATGGCTAACGTGCTGTCTTTAACGGGACGTGTTAATGTTGATGGCGGCCATTTTGAAAGTCGAAATACAGTATTTTACACAAACTTGAAACCTGAATGATATATTTCGTTAGAAAATACGTTTTTAGACAGTATCCAATTAATTTATCACATATATATGCATTTTAGCGCTCACTCTTGTGATTTCCTTTCTACCATTTCTCATTGTGCATTATACTTTTAGGGCCTATGGCAGCCATTTTGAATATCAAAATACAACATTCACCTCATACATGGCATATAAATAATATATTTCGTTAATAATTATGTTTATAGTCAGTATTCCACCTGTTCAATCTTTATGATAAGCATTTCAGTGATCACTCTTGTGAATTTTTGGCCCCCATCGCCATTGTGCGCAATACTGTTTGGGCCAGTGGCGGCTATTTTAGATATCAAAATACAGCAATGTTCTCATATATGACATTATAAATGATATATCTCGTTAGTAATAATGATTTGCATATATTACTTCGTTCATACATCGCGATTTTTGCAGTTTAGTGCTAATTTTTGTGAAAATTAGTTTTCCCTATTCGTATTGTACATGATAGTGTATACAATGGCCTATGGCGGCCATTTTGAATATCAGGAATATAAATATTTCTTCAAAAATTATTTCTTAAGATTGTATTTCACTCCTGCCATGCAATTTCATGCATTTCACAGCCAATGTGTGGACAATTTTATGATTTTCATGGGTAATTTTCATATTTTGGCGGCCATATTGGATTTTGCCAATTTGCGGAAAATGCTCAAGGTTACACGAGTGGCATCATCCAGATTCGTAATCAGCACCCTCGAATTGACAAGAAACCATCAAAACATATTGTATATATAATAAAACAAGGTTATGCCTCTTCTATCCTGGACTATATACATGGAACCAAAGATGTTATAAAGAAATGACACTTATTATGATTTAGTCCAAATTAAACAACCTTTCATTAAATTAAAGTAGAAATGAAAATAGGTTAATGGTTTGAATTTTTCAGGACATGTATACTTTTAAGTGCAAATGTTAATGATGTCATGGAAATGTTCCTTATTTATACTTTCTTGTTTTTATTCAGGTCAACTTTGTAGTGTGGAGTACATTGAACAACGAAGAACTACTCACTATACCATGTGGCGGAGGTCATAGGTCATGGGATCTCTCTCCGTTAGATGATGGTTCAATGACCTTTGTATGCATCAAGATGAAACAGCTCCTCGTACAGCATGTGCCATCTCTTGCCTGGCAACGACAGACCATCCTAAAGGTATTTTAAACCCTAACAAGGCCAGGCTTTTGTGGGTGTTATATGACCGGGGGGGGGGTGAATCAAGTCCCCCTTGAGAACTTGGCCACCGATCACGCGAATGCCATGTAAATTGGCATGGTAATTATTGTGTGGCATGTGATCTACAAGGCTTTATGGTTGATTTTTCGGAAATAATTAGATTTTTTTACATGAATTAATTATCCTGATTTATACACAAATGATACTTTTTGCTCTAATTCACTAAAAAAACCTAGAATGCTAATTTATGGTGTTAATATTCTTTATAGGATTGCTTACAATTACAAATGAAACAAATACTGGTTTGAAAAAGAATTTTTTACTGTATGTATTCTGTTTTATGAATTTCTTGTGTATTTCTTTGTTTTTTTTACATGTTGATTTTTGTCTCACCTGCGAAGCAGAGTGAGACTATAGGCGCCGCTTTTCCGACGGCGGCGGCGACGGCGGCGGCGGCGGCGGCGACGGCGACGGCGGCGGCGGCGTCAACATCAAATCTTAACCTGAGGTTAAGTTTTTGAAATGATATCATAACTTAGAAAGTATATGGACCTAGTTCATGAAACTTGGCCATAAGGTCAATCAAGTATTACTGAACATCCTATTAAAGTTTCATGTCACATGACCAAGGTCAAAGGTCATTTAGGGTCAATGAACTTAGACCATGTTGGAGGAATCAACATTGAAATCTTAACCTGAGGTTAAGTTTTTGAAATGTCATCATAACTTAAAAAATATATGGACCTAGTTGATGAAACTTGGACATAAGGTTAATCAAGTATCACTGAACATCCTGCATGAGTTTCACGTCACATGACCAAGGTCAAAGGTCATTTAGGGTCAATGAACTTTGGCCGAATTGGGGATATCTGTTGAATTCCCATCATAACTTTAAAAGTTTATGGATCTGATTCATGAAACTTGGACATAATAGTAATCAAGCATCACTGAATATTTTGTGCAAGTTTCAGGTCTCATGATTAAGGTCAAAGGTCATTTAGGGTCAATGAACTTTGGCCAAATCGGGGGTATCTGTTGAATTACCATCATAACTTTGAAAGTTTATTAGTCTAGTTCATTAAACTTGGACATATGAGTAATCAAATATCACTGAACATCCTGTGCGCGTTTCAGGTCACATGACCAAGGTCAAAGGTCAATGAACTTTGCCGAAGTGGGTGTATCAGTTGAATTACCATCAAAACTTTGAAAGTTTATGGATCTGATTCATGAAACTTGTACATAAGAGTAATCAAGTATCACTGAACATCCTGTGCGAGTTTCAGGTCACATGATCAAGGTCAAAGGTCATGTAAGGTCAATGAACTTTGGCCATGTTGGGGTTTTTTGTTGAATAACCATCATATCTCTGTAAGTTTATTGGTCTAGTTCATAAAAAGTGGACATAAGAGTAACCATGTATCACTGAACATCTTGTGCGAGTTAGAGTAGTATTCAAAGTCAGCACTGCTGCTATATTGAACCGCGTGATGCAGGTGAGACGGCCAGAGGCATTCCACTTGTTTGTTTATTCATCAAATTAACAGCAGAATCCCTTTTTAGCATAATTAATTAAATCAATTGATTTCAGCTGATGAAAGTAAAAATAATCATATCTTTATGAATAAGATGAAAAAAGTCAATTTGCATTGACTTTGTACACAAAAATCACGTTTTGGAGAAAATTTTTGCTCTGACATGCACTTAATTTTTCAATTGCACACCCAGCCATCATAAATTTGATCTCAAATTATGTGCAAGCCTTCAAAGTTATTAAAGGTCAGCCAGTATTGTGGTTGGAAAAAAAATGCGCAGCAGAATGGTTGTGGAAAATTTTGAGGGGGGGGGGGGTTAGAGTGAACTCTTAAAGTGCTGCAGTCATTGGTACCAACTAACATTTCCTTGTAATTAGCTCTCAAACAACTTATTGCCAATGACCTTTTTTTTCTCACTTGGATGGGTATTCAATTAGCTGTTAATTTTTTTTAAAATCATGTTAGCTTGCCTGGTATAGCAATCTGAGCTATTCAACTCTAATATGTACCAGGTTCCTGTTTCATAAAGACTTGTCATAATAACAAATGCTTAATTTCTATAACAAATTTACTATTAGCCAATCAGATTGAAGGATTTTAGTAGCTTATAACTGTTATTGAAAATTTGTTATTGTAACAAGTTTTATGAAAAGGGGCCCAGATTACACACACTACTTGTAGGTGACATTGATTTAGAATTTGGAAAGCATCATTGTCCACTTTCAGCTAATTTGCTATCATACCAAACATGACTGAACTGAACTCTGTTATCTTTTTAAACGAGATAACAGGCATATTTTGAAATGACATGAATAATTATGCTTATTTCAGCGATTTAAGAAAGCACTATTTTGTTTACGGCAAATGACCTTCATCTCCTCATGCCCAAATTAAGATTATGAAATGGCTTTATGTAAATTCCAAAAAGCTACAATTCATCGAGCAGATCAAGAGTTGAGCAGCTTGGGGGGGGGAATTGGTTTTAGCTACTTTTGTTCATACCAAATTATTTTTTGTGTCAAATCATTGGCAATGTTACATTGTTTTTTTTATTTATTACACATATTTTATTTTGTATAATAAATAGCATTAACCAACATGCAAATTTTAGTTAATTTTTATCTTCGTACCATAAGGTAAGATGAGTACTCTATCAATAAATCCATGTTTATTTTCGTTTGAATTACATGTAGACGAAGCGGTTGTTGAAAAAGTGGCAATTTAGCATTTCATTGAGGCAACTTGTTGAAAGTTTATGCCACATCCGTTGGCAAAAATTTCGCTATTAGGGCGCTACTGAGCTGCCAAGTAGTACTGATTTTCCACAGTAAGTACCGAAAAATGAGTAGAATACTGACGGTTTCATGCAAATTACTGATTTCTTCACCAAAATAGTGATTTCCAGAATGAAAATGACTGATATGCTCTTATTCAGGTTGGCAGCTGTGGCGCTAGCCTATGCTCTTTTCATTGTAGCTTTCCTGCATTGCCCATAATTTTGTCCGTGATCAAATGAGAGTATTTTGAGTGAAAAGCTGCTTGCGGAATTCCTGCAGGAAATACGCCGCTCTAACTGTGTGTGCTCAATCTATTTTACAGGATGACCTTCATGGCAGGGAAATCACATGTATCAAGGTTTTAAGAACAATGCGGATTGCAGGTAATCACACGATTCATATTTGTGCAGATTTTAAAAGGATGTTAAGTGTATTCATTCTTAACCTTAATTAATCTTGAAAAAAAATTCACATCTTACTGACGAATAACAGAGAATCAAATTATTGGAAATTCAGAGAAAGCTTTTGCTTTTTATGATAGGTTTATTGTATCTTCACCTTTTAAGGAAGTTCCACAGTTAAAATCCATGTCATTTTCATAAAAATCACTGATTCATATTTGTGCAGATTTTAATAATGTGTGAAGTGTCATCATTCTTCACATTAATTAATCTTGACAAAAAAAAATCACATCTTACTAGGGAATAACGGAATCAAATTATTAGATATCCAGAGAAAGCTTGTGCTTCTCATTTTAGGATTATTTCATCTCATCATCTAGCACCTAATTGTTCCAAATACGTAAAAATTAACACGGATTCATATGCTTGATTTTTTGCTTTCGAGCATTAGCAAGGTCTCAAAGAAATATTCAAAATAATTTTACGTAAGTGTAAATCTCTATTACTCACTCAAAATTCATCTAAATTTTTACCAAATTTTACGTTATATTTAAGAATTATATTCTTAAGATAAAGAATCTACTCATATTGCTGTTCGTTTGCTCTTTAAAGAGTAGTAACACCTTCAATTTGAAAAATAAAGTGAGAAAGGCTACAAAAACAGATGTAAAAAACTTAAAATTTATTTACAAATTTATGAAGTACAGTAAATGCTGCACTTTATTTAAAACCCATGTCATTTTCACCAATTATTATTTTTTATTATTATAGCAGGGGCCAATGGTTTTGAAAGTGGAGGGGCTGAGCTGAAAGTGGTTGGGGGACTGATCATGCACAAAATCACAGTAATCAGATGGTAATTTTTTACGTTTTTTTACACAGCTTTGGGAAAAAGTCCAGGTTTAGGACTAGCTACATGTATTTATAGGACACATTCAATGAGAGGCCGCATACAGTGTTTGTCTATTTGCTCCCTTTTTGAATAAATTTTTTTTAAAATGATTTCCTCTGTTTCTCTGCTTTCGTTCCAACAGGTAAAGAACACCACGTTTGCGTCACAGGAAGTGAAGATACAAAGGTCAACATCGTGTCATTCTCATGTATCCTTTTCAGGGTCGGAAATGATGTTTATTTTTTTAGGGGCCATCTTTTTTTTACACATTGAGGCGATTGCAGAATTTCGGGGGTTATGTCTTTCATTTTAAGGGCTACTTTTTTAGGGTAACAAGCAATTATGCAGTAAACGCAAATGCTATTCTTCTGCCATACATGTAGTTAGAATATTTTCTAAATCTTGAATATTGATTGTGACAGATCTTGGATGGCCAAACCTAAACACGCATTTTGGAGAAATTTAAGGGTGATTTAGGTTGTCGTGAGGGCAAAATCGCCCGTCGCCTTCATGTATTTCCTACGGCAATTCTTTTCATCGCCAATGATTATTGTAGGTTCACAAAGGTTGCAGTATAAGAGCCCATGTGAGAGCTGGTTTCCTGTTACCTGTTGTCTAGAATTATTTTCAATATGGAGGATTCACGGTACATCATATACTCTTTTGGGGGCGTATGTTCGTCTTGAAAATGACCACATGAAATCAATGTTTTGATAAGTATGCTCTTGTCATCTTCAGGTGAATAATTTTTTTTTTTCAAAGCAGGGAGTATTTATTCTATCAGGGGTCCAGATGCAAAGTGCTCTGCAGTGTACATGTCTCTGATTGGTTGTTAATGTCACCTGGTGTACTGGCACAGGAAAGTGAGTGGGGAATTGTAGCCTATCAACGGACTGGCCAATGAAAACAATGCACTAGCGACCTGTACAGCGGCGCAGCATTATAGCATGCCTACAATGCATAATACACAAACATTGCATTCATACTGTGTGCTGAATGTCGATTCCTGTGCTGTGTCCAGGCTTTTTAGATTCCTCTATGATAAAACTGACAAAATCTTCCTTGAAAGAAGTAGCTTTTGAAATTCCTTCCCTCTCTGGTGCTGAGCGTGATCTGGTCCAGTAATGGAGAATTCTTCTGAGGTGGATCGTCTCGGGTTTCTCTCATGATCTTTGATGGATGGCATCTGGTATTTGTCCAATACTCGTTGAATTCGCTCCCCACAAGCAAAGACAAACCCTCTTCAGTAGAACTTTAGCCATAGATCCATAAGATGAACTGCTGCATTGCAGAATGGTTTCATAGATGATGATATACGCTAGCTGAATATCCCACAAGTAGTCTTGTCTTGACTGCTTTATTGTTCTTCAAGGTGTCCCATTACCATGGGCTAGAGGAAGAGCTACATGTGTGAATGTGAATCAATTTGCACTAAAATAGCTTTTATTTTTACAAAAAATAAGTAATTTTGTGTGAATTTTTCAATAAACCTATTATGACGAATAACTATGTCTGCTAGACCTGTTCCTTAACCACTGACTAACAGCACCAGAGTCATGTGCCAATTCCAGCTCTAATTCAATAGCATTATGGGATATCAAGGTTCTGCATCATTTGCATGCCCATGTGTCAAGTGTGAGAGCGTTAGCTGTCTGTCATTCCAAGGCCACAGGAGATGAGATGTTGGTGTTCTCGGTTGGTGGTCGATACTCTATCAATTGCTGGAAAGTTAGCTTCTGTTCAGAGGTAAGTTTGCATTTAGAGCAATGTTTTCTGGGGAAAATTTTGGGTTGTATTTGAGTTCACAGATCAGTGTTCATAAGAGTTTTCTCCAAATTATTTTTAATCTTCACAAGTTGTTTCTTATTGGAAATAAAGACTTGCTTATAATTGGAAAAACTTGGATATGATATAAGCTTCAGAGAATGAAAGGTTTAGAAATCTATTAATTTCACTGATGAATCAGACTCATTTTCTATAAATGAATCTTGAAAGAGATTCATGGAAAAAATGCACAATGTATTTCACATTTTTATGTACCATGGATTTCCTTTAAAAGATATGACTATATTTGCATGTAAACCACATTTAAAAGGAAATTGAAAACTCATTTATTCAACTAGTATGTATAGCAATTGAGAGCAATATCAGTATAGTCGAATGATTATAATGCTGAATGATGTTACACGTATATCCACCCTGGATTTAATACTACAGCTTGCATATTCACATCTGGGTTATCTTTGATTAGCCATTTGCCTCTGAACTCCTTTCTTTCAATTTCTCTTTTATATCTAGGCATCTAATGTATCCTCCATTAAGCAGATCTGTTCTGTCCGCCATCTTGCCTCTCACTCCTCGCTCATCTCAACGAGATCCAGACAGAAGCTGAGACAGCAGGGGAAGGTGTTAGACCCCGATACCAGGTTCTTAGGAGTGTCTGTCTGGCGGAGGGGTAATGGGGAGGGCGTGGCTCCTACCGGTGGAGGTCTTGTCATGATGTGCGTAGCAAGCTCGGACGCTCTCTTGAGGTGATTGGATTTTTTTTTGATTTATCCTTCCCATCTCACACTTCACTTTCGTTGCTATCTGTGTGTTTCTTTGGGCATTATTTGATTTATACATAATCTACAATTTGGGTTCGAATAGGCTACTTTATCCCTGTAATCATGTTATATAGGAACCTGTTTGTAATGGCCGCCATGGGCCCATTTAATACCAATATAGGCCCACTTAGTACCATTATGGCAACTTTGCCATTATGTCACCTACATTGTACCATAGTAACATGGCTCAGCAGCTAATCAAAATCAAGGTTGCCATGGTAGTTATCATAATGGAAAAGTTACCATTATACTCCTCTTGAATCAATGGGCCCCTGCTCATTAACACCCATATTCCTCATGGCTGATCTTTATAGACGGGTTTCACTGTATTCTTCCACAAACTGGCAAAACTGGCATATTTGCTTGAATTGTACAATGATCTCTCTTTTTCCCTCCAAGTGCCGTATCAGGAGACGTAGGCGATCATGGCATGGCACAAATCTCTGTTCCTAGCTGTTTGAATGAGCTCCAATGATACCATGAAAGAAAACATGTTTTCAGAATCAGTATTCATGAAAGGTTTGGCAAATTGATATCATTCATCGTTTCAATTACTCTTTTGTATCAGGATGGGTAATTCAGAGGATTATCTAAATCTTTGTTGCAAAATATGCAAACATATGTAAGATACTAATTAAATATTCATATTATTACTCACAGTAGATTTTCATTTAGAAATATTGCCTGTCAATCATTCTAATGTCATGTCATCCTTCCCTATTGTTACAGGTTTTTCTGCTTTGATGAGGACCAATGCAAGATCATTCCTCTTGGGAGTAGTAGCACACATGATTGCTGTCTCCTGTGTGTGACCTCTATTAGTTTAACCTCTGACCTTGAGGTAAAATCTCGGAATATGGTATTGACAGGAGGAACCGATGGACGTATTGTTGTGTTGGATCCGCAGGGAGTGGAGGCACAAGCTCGTAAATGTGATGATGACAACAAGGAGGGGGAGGAGGAAGAGGGGAGAGCAGGTGATGCTGCAAGATACTTGGACACCGTTCAGACTTCATTGGATGATGCAATAAGGACAAGACAACAATTGGAGATTGATGAATCCAGTAAAGCAGAATTGAGTGGAAAGATGTTGGAGAAGGATGATACAGACACATTGCTCAAGAAATATTCTCGCAATATACCAAGCAATAGTCTGGACAGTGAGGCGGTACCTTCTGCTACTGGGTCACCCAGAGCCTATCAACATGCAATAGACCATATTTCTGCTACACATCAAGGTGGTAGATCAGGGGAAGAAGGAGGCAAGTCCCTCCTCCATCAGGAGACACCATCAAGCAAATCTTTAAGCGCAGTAAGGACTAGTGGGTCTCCTAGCTTTCAGGGTCATTCCTCTCCTTCATCCAGTCTTCCATTTGATAGAGATGAGAACATCCAAAGCATTTCCATGGCAACCTACAAATCAACAGAATCTGTAGCATCTCCCGTGCAATTGACTAATAATGATGTGGGAGACAAGGGCAAACTGCAAAATGCAGAGGCCATGTCTATGTCACCGAGGCAGGCAGCAGCTGTGACCTTTGACGAGGTGGAAGGTCATGACACAGGGTCAGGAGGTCAACTTGTGTCATCATGGTCTGCGCATCAATCAGGAATCAATGCTTTGTCAGTATGCAATGTTCAGGGTGAGTTCGATTTTTCACGAGTCAAGAGTCACGTCTTTATCAACATGATCCTGGTGAAAGCCAGATTTAAGAAATCTAGCATAAATTGAAGATACATCTCGTTATGTTATCAATAACAAAATCATGTATGTTTTATTTAAAGGGCTGCATGTGTTTTTCTGGAAGCTTGTCTACCTAAGCTTTGAATAATTTGATTAAATTTGTGGCGTACCGTCTGCATACGGTCATTAGACACAGAGTTAGACCAATCAAAATATAAAGTTTTTTAATTGAATAACATTCAGATAACACTGATCTGATATAATACAAACATGCAAGATTACAAAGAGAAGAGAATGAGCATTCAATCGTTTGATTTCTTTAATTTTTCATCTGGCATCTGAATAAAAGGATAGCAATTGAAATTCTTGAAGAATTATGTCAAGTCAAAGTAGAGGCAGCCCTCTTCTTACTAAAGTATATCATTATCAGACATAGAACAGTTTACTTTTGACTCTAGTAGGTAATTCATGTGTCTCACATTTTTCAGAAATCATGAATCATTTCGGTAATGGCGGAATACTGGAGTAAGTTGTCACTATTACTATGTTTTGCCTCCCCCTTTTAGATGACAAATGGTTGGTCGTCAGTGGCGGTGATGATAATGCGATAACAGTTACTCTCGTAGACTTCACTTCCTCAGTGACCACTGAGAATGAACGTACTATAGGTACAATTCTTGATACTTACAAGATACCTACAGCCCATGCTACTCAGGTTACAGGTGAGTGTGAAGTAGGAGAAAACCCAGCCCTCTTCAAATGAATGTAGAAATGAAAGCAGAAAAAGAGAAAACAGATGTACCTTCTTGAAAGGGCTTTCACAAATGCTTGTGCAATCATTTGCAATCATTTGGTCACAATACATGTTGCTCAGAATCGCAATGGTTGTAAGTAGTCGCACCACCAATTGTGAAAGGGGCTTTAGCTACCACCTGTTTATAAAGTGACCTTTAAGTTTGTTTCCCTTTACTACTATTTCCCATTGAAAATTGTGGTACCAGGGGGCCATTTCATAAAGCTGTTCGTAAGTCGCAAATGACTTTACGCATGACTTGTGATCCTTTCTTGTGCTAAATGATATCCCTATGTAACTGATTTAGCACCAAAGAACAGGTTCCAGTCGTGTGTAAAGTTGTGCGTAACTTTACAAACAGCTTTATGAAACACCACCCTGAACCTGTCCAGAAAGACCACTTTAGGGGTGTTTCATGAAAAATGTCGTTGGTGGTTTCCACTGACTAACTTGCTCTCAGCCAATGAGATGTACGGATTTTCAGTAGCTTATAGCATCTCTCTGTGAAACTCACTAGCGACAGTTTTCATGAAATGCACCCTGCTTACAAAAACAAATTTTCTTGTCTTGTTTGGGTAGTCTTTAGAGAAAAGTTACTCTCCAAGTTTCAAGGTTAATCCAATGAAATTTGTTATTGGTAAATGTATTTTTTTCTGAATTACCTTGATTTTTTTTAAAGATTCTTTCTGATATATATGGATGCTACTGATTTTTTTTCCCAATGTTTAATTTCTATTTTAATTTCTTTTATTGTTCACTAAATCAGAGTGGTTTATATTTGGTGTTTAGTTATACTGGAGAATTCACTTGCATTATAAAGCCAGGGTTCTACCAAAACCAAATTCTCCAGAATTTTTTGGGACCAATTCTAGCTGAATCCGGCATAATTCTGATAGTTTCAATGGATTCAAATCTTCCTGAATCCTTCCTGAATTTTATCGCATTCACGGAGGGAGGACAGAATGCTCCCGAAACCACCTGAATATGTGTATTTGGATGGATATGCTGTGGATTTGGGTCCTGTGTAACCCGGCCCTAAGGCAATTTCATGATATATGTCTGTCCCACTTCCTTCTTGAAATGATTTGTTTCTATTTTCAAATGAAGTGTTGTTGTGCTCAAAGATTATCAAAGTATGAGCAGGTCATCATATAAAGTAAAAATGGTTAAATTATGAATATATATATATATATTTATGAATATGGTACAAAAAAGGTATAAAAAAGGTACAGAAAGGTCGAATATATTATTGAGTTGATTTCATTGAGGTGCCCTGTATAGAGTTTAATAAAAGATATCAGATTTATTTTGTTTCCCTCATCTGCTAAATGTGAATATTCACAATTTACATTGATTTTATGATGTTCTTTTCATTTATTGGTGAAATTCCATGTTGTTTCTTTTATAGGAATTCAGTTCACGAAAGAAGCAAATACATTCCTATCCGTATCTGTGGATCAGAGATTGAATCTGTGGAGACTGAAACTATCTGAAGACAACAGAAAGATTGAAGAGGTAGGCTTGTTGATTGTCATGAAACACATAAACTTGCAATTAAAGGGGAATCCAACCCAAATAAAAATTTGTTTTTATAAGAAAAAAGAAAAATCAGACAAGTTGATAGGTGAAAGTTTGTACAATAATTGACAAACAACAAGAAAGTTATGAATTTTTAAAAGTTGTAAATATTGGTAATCACTATACTCCCGGAGACTTCAAATTGGCCGTATATGGGATGTCATAGTGATGTAAGGCAAGGACTACTCTTCCATGTACTCCAATACATATTATGGCTAAAATGTCATTTGAAATGTACATACAATGAGTGATCTCAATTTGAAAGCAGCTATAACTTTCTTATTGCTTGTCCGATTTCTTTCAAACTTTCACCATTCTGTTTAAATTATTTTTTTTCCTTCCCAACACAACATTTTATGGCCAAGGCTGGATTCCCCTTTAATTGCTTAAATGAAACAAGCAATCTTGTTTGTTGATATTGGGTATGATAAGTAATGTACACTATAATAGCAATCTATACCAATACATTCCTATAGAGTACTGAAATGTGACGTCATCAATTTTCATTTTTTGCTTTTTTATACCATATTTTGGTAGAGCATGATGAAAAACCCCCACAACCTAAATTTGGTGAGAATCGGTCCTTGGGGCCCCAAGATATGACCTCATGAATACAATATATTATTGGTCTGGTTCTAAAAGTTAGGAACCAAGCCCGGGGGGGCCACTTACATTGACGAGTGGATACCATGCGCGACCAAAAAAACACGTAAAAAGGATGTCCTTTTCACGATAGGGCACGTTACGTACGTAACGTGATAAGGGTGTCAAAAACGCAAAAATAATGAAAAAAGGGTATCTATTTCGCTAGGAAAATTACGTGTTTAGGGTCGAATTTGCGGGGATGATAAAACAAAATTAAAATGTTTTATAAAGGATGTCCTTTTTGTCCCAACACTTCGTGTTAAGAGTCCAATTTGCGCGAGGTGTAGAAGGTGGGGTCGTACTAAACCAAATAAGGTAAAGCCGACGACCGAAGGACCCGTAACAATAAAACATTCCTGTACTTGTTTAGGGGTTCATTTCAGGGATTATTTGCCAATAGTATCGTTTTGTTTCCAATACTTGTTAAGGGTAGGGTTTCACACGCCAATACTTGTTAAGGGGTGCATTTTCAGAATATGGAAATTACGTGTTTAGGGTGCTTTTCGAGACCCCATGGTCGCGCATGGTATCCACTCGTGAATGGAAGTGGCCCCCCCGGGGAACCAAGTCAATAATACATTGACTTCAGTGGGGCTAATTATTGAGGTCATATCTCAGGCCCCCATCGACCTATTCCCACCAAATTTTGATAGTGGTTTTTCATCAAGCGCTACCAAAATACAGTATCAAAAACGCTGAAATGCAAAAAGAAGTTTTTAGTGACGTCATCACTTTGGTACTCTTTATTTAACAAAACATGTCATTGAAATTATGAACAAAAGAGACAAGCTATGTATGTTTCAAAGATTTATCATGCTAAAATAACTAGCAAAGTTATTAATACACTGGTCACGCTGATAAAGCTTGGTTTTCATGGGGGCTCAGGAACGTTTTGTAGGGGAATGGAATTAGAAAAAATGGCAAGGTACAGCATTTGCATTGGAAGTAGCACAAGTGTGCCAAAGATGTGCAATATAAACGCAACTGTTCGACTTTGCCTTTACTCGACGATCGTACCATTGTGGATATTATGTCAAATATTCAAAATCTATCACAAAATTGGATTTTTGTATTAAAAATGTCTAAATTTCAACTTGTTAGAACTTTTGCCTCATTTTTGTCTCACGTGCATAGCAGAGTGATACTTAAGGTGCCGCTTTTTCGATAGCGGCGGCGTCAACACCAAATCTTAACCTAAGGTTAAGTTTTTGAAATGACATCATAATTAAAAAATATATGGACCTAGTTCCTGAATCTTGGACATAAGGTTAATCAAGTATTACTGAACATCCTGCTTGAGTTTCACATCACATGACCAAGGTCAAAGGTCATTTAGGGTCAATGAAATTTGGCCAAATTGGGGGTATCTGTTGAATTACCATCATACCTTTGATACTATATGGATCTGATTCATGAAACTTGGACATAATAGTAATCAAGTATCACTGAACATCCTGTGCAAGTTTCAGGTCACATGGTTAAGGTCAAAGGTCATTTAGGGCCAATGAACTTTGGCCAAATTGTGGGTATTTGTTGAATTGCCATCATAACTTTGAAAGTTTATTGGTCTAGTTCATAAAACTTGGATATAATAGTAATCAAGTATCACTGAACATCCTGTGCGAATTTCAGGTCACATGACCAACGTCAAAGGTCAGTGAACCTTGGCCATAATGGGGTATCTGTTGAATAACCATCATAACTTTGAAAGGTTATACATGTAGATCTGATTCATAAAACTTGGCCATAAGTGTAATCAAGTATCTTTGAATATCCTGTGCGAGTTTCAGGTCACATAACCAAGGTCAAAGGTCATTTAAGGTCAATGAACTTTGGCCATGTTGGGGGTATTTGTTGAATTACCATCATATCTCTGTAAGTGTATTGGTCTAGTTCATAAAACATGGACATGGACTCGCTTTGCTCAAGACGTCCCAAGCGAATTAGGCCTGGGATGAGCCAGGGCCTCTTGACATATGAGCTTAATTATATATTCATGAGGAATGTCTTCCTAATGAATATACATGAGTTGTAATATCAACGGACACCGGTCACCTAGTAAACCAATGAAATGTCAAAGCTGTTTCGTCCAGGGTTCGGAATACTATAGTAGTCCACTATTCTGCAGGGGATTCAATTAATTGCGGGACACTAAAGGGGATATAACCAGCAAAATGCTACAAGCAGCGGTACTACTACTACTACTAGTACTGGTCGTAAAAGACCCATCACCGTCCCGAAACTTCCCGGGAGATACTGGTCAGCCGCTGGTCAGACTCGAGTAAAGGGGAAACAACTCTACTCCAGCATTCCCTCACTGCATCAACATATAGTGGAATCGCATGAAAGATAACATTTTTTCCATATCCTGTGGGTAGATTTACAAAAACATCTTGTCCTTTCAGTGCAGATTTAATTTTATCGACTTGCAAATCCTTAAATCGGTCAATATTCAGCATTTTAGAGGCATATTCAATGCTCTTTGATATTTCGTCGTCACTCTTCGCCAAGAATCCACGGGACGCCATTCAAGATGAGCTCATGAATATTCAATGTGACGTCATAGCAGCCCGCGCTCTCATTGGATGATTTTCTCTGACCAGTTTTTGGTTGGTATATTGGTAAAAACAATAAAAAAAAAACAAAAGAAAGTCGGTGAAATTCGGCCCAGATGTCAAGAGGCCCCGTCTCGCTGCTTCACCATGTTCCTTTGGAAAGCAGTCGACAGGGCCTCGACAAGAGGCTAGCATTGCTCCTACATGTATATTGAATCGCATGATGCAGGTGAGACAGCCAGAGGCATTCCACTTGTTTTTTTTTTGCTCATTATGCCACTGAAAAAACAGTGCTTTAAACATTGATGTTGATGGGTTTACTTTCCGCATTGCCCATCATGCACCATTCTTGATGTTTTTTGTCTGTAAAGATTCCATCAATGTGTTTATTTCATTATATACTTCCATGGATTTCATGAATATTTACTTATAATGTTTGTATATTTTGCAAGCACAATGGTTGAAAATTAGTTCAAAAATATGAAATTGAGTATTTGGACAAATCTAATGAAATAATATGATTCATTTTCCCAATTGATATTTTTGTTGTAAGTAATTATGCAATGATTTTTTTTTATACATTATGCCTGTAGGTGAGAATGATGTCATCAAGCTTTGTTCATGTCTCTGATGTTGCTGGAATGGATACATGGTGTGACAGGTTAGTATTGTACAACATTATACAAATAGTGGAAATTCATGAGTGTGATCATACAAGATTTCCATTAGGTGAAAGAGATACCCCATTCAACTGTGCCGTGCCTTGTTGAAGAGCGTATATCTCTCTTTCACCGAATGCAAAATATTGTACCATTGCAGAAATAATATTTGCTATTTTTGTTGTGCAACATCTTGGAAGCAAAAATATGAACAATTATCAAACCAAATTTGAAAATAAGGAAAGAATTATTGAAAGCAAAGTGCAAAATATCTGCATCATATCTGTGAGAGCATAGTGCGCAAATAGCCAGTAAGCCCTCAGCTTATTGCATCTCCAGAATTCGCCGCACCAGCTAATGTTTTTGCTACGGTCCTATACCCCGATAACAAAATCCTCATTGGAGGAACCAAGATATTTCATTCCCAAGCGCTATCAACCCTTAACTGCCCGATAATCCCTCTTATGTAACATTTCTCCTCAGGCGCAAACCTGGTGTTAAACCATAAACAACATCTGTGATATTTTTTAAGAGCAGCTCTGCCTGTAGTGGGCCTTTCGGAATTAAATTATTGTATTTGATATTTTATCAAGGTTTCAAAGGCATATTGTATTTTGAAATTCAATGTTAATATGTTTGCAATTTCGAGCGAAGAAAATCGGCCCTTTAAAAAAGAAGTGCTTGCATGCGCAGTGTTTGATTGAATTTTCATGCTGCGTATGCAATATAAAAGGAAAGAAAGGAAGAAAGAGAAAGAAAGAATTAAGGCCCGGGGGGGGGCACTCGACCAAAAAAGTGGTGGGTATGTGCCACGGGCGAGACGAAAAACTGGGGCCTTGGAGCGGGCTTATTGTAAAAAGAAGGGTCCTCGGAACGAGCTTCGGAACTTCATTGTTTGTGAAAACGGGGGTCCTTGGAACAGGTGAGTGCAAATGCATCCCTATGGAACGTGCATGCAGCAAGCCCGGCGGCACGGGCGCCGGGTACGCTAGCGCAGCGGCAATGGTCGGACAGCGCTCAGCAGCCACTTTTCACCAAAATTACGGCTCATAATTGTAGCAGATCAATGCGGTCAGAACGCTGTAACGGAAAATATACGAAGCTGCCTTTGGAGCGGATTTCTTTCTTCTTTTTTCTTGATAAGAAGAAGTTGCTATGCTTTGGAGCGACTTTCTTTGTTCCTTTTCTCAATAAGACAAAAATGCTATGCCTTGGAACGGAAATTTGAGTGTAAAAATAGGGGTCCCCTCCGCGGCACATACCCACTATACAACATTATATATGCCGAGAAAGGAAAGAAGAAAGAAAGAATAACATTTAAAGAAACAAATATAAAATGTAAAGAAGGAAAAATAAGAGGAAACACAGGAATGTAAAAGGAAATAGGGAGAGAGATAGAAAGAGAGAGGATCCATGATATTTCATTTCCAAGCGCTATCAACCCTGTACATGTATCACCGATGATCCCTCTTATCAGACCAGCCGAGGGTAGACCATAACAGCTGATATTACCTAAGAGCAGCTCTGCCTTCAGTAGACCTTTCGGAATTAAATTATTTTATTTGATATTCAATCAAGTTTTCAAAGGCATATTGTATTTGGAAATTCAATGTTATTCTGTTTTCAGTTTCAAATGAAGAAAATCGTCCCCGTAATAAGGAGACTAGTAAAGAGAAATAAATTTGACTGCATGCGATGGCGAGCGAATTTGCTTGAATTGGCATGCTGTGTATGTAACTGCAGTTTTAATTTTTTTTTTACATTTTACCTTTGATGTTTGATTTCTTTTCCCAGATCATCCAGTCAGCAATATGCAGTGATCTGTGGACAAGGTCTCCAACTGCAGAGCATCTCAACGAAGGAAGATGATGCCATAAGATGAACCAGGACTTTCTAAGCCCAGACCTAGGATTCTCATATGTTCTGCATGTCAAATGCAGATGTGATAGTTTGATTTGATCTATTTAGTATGTGGTATAGCGTCTTTCCCTTTGGTTATAAAGCGCTTCTCATTCTGCTTCAAAAGATAAAAAAATTGTCACTCCCAGTGATATTTCAAAGGAGACCATTTGAGCAATAAAAACATCAAAGATCTTTAACTTACTTAATCAGCCTTTAAGAGCTTTTTGAGCTGGTCCACAAGAGCTGCACTTTGCTTGAATGTAGGTAGCTTGTTGCATTACTAATTCAAAGCAATAACGGTAGAAGAAAAGTCACCGGCAGGTTTTCAGAAAGGAGAATGATTACTTTAATGAAGCAATTTTTCAGACCGTATTGTGCAAAGAAGATCCATATGTAGGGGAAGGCGGGGTAAGTTGTGACAGTTTTTGCTTTTTGCATGTTAGAATTGATATGATTAATAATCTTGTTGAAATAAGTACCTTGCCTTGAAATTTCATTCTTCTGAAATATTTTCCACCTATATATAACTTTCTACCCCAACACTGAAAGTCATCGTGACCTTTGAAAAAAACGATGTCAAATGGCTCAACTTGCCCCATATATGGGGTAAGTTTGAGCCACCTTCTGGGGTAAGTTGAGCCACAAAAACTATGTACAAAATGTATGGGGGGAAAACCAGCATGTCAATTATTTGTTTAAAGTCTTTTCACTTGCTAATTCTCTATAAATACTAACATCCTGTAAAAGGAAAAGAGCAGTCATGTAAATTTGCTCCTTTCAGCCTGCATTCCAATCTATTTTTATGGTTTGTTTGTTTTTTAAGATACATTACCATAGGAATTACCATGGCTCAACTTGCCCCATGCTGTTTGGCTCAACTTACCCCAGTCCGCACTTAGTGCGATAATTTTGTATCCACACATTTATTATGCATCCATCATATAAAAGACTATGACAAGAATGAAGATCCATACCTGGACTAATAATATTGATATCATGTCTTTATTATATTTAAAGACGTGTGTGTTTATAAAGCACTTATCTATTTCACACTCTTTTTTACTTTTTTGGCTGATATTCATAATTTTCCCTCTAAAAAACTACTTTTTGTTTCAAAGTTGGAAACAATGTGGTGGAGTTAGGGGTTATGCTATGGGTCATCAATACATGACACCGCCACAATGTCTGACTCATTCATTATTGGCCTGGGGCTGGTGGCTCAACTTGCCCCTATGCTCAACTTACCCCGCCTTCCCCTACCTATTCTAAGTTGGAATTAATTAAATTAAGATAGAGTTATGTGGTCCCAAGATGATTTAGATTGGCAAATTCTTTTTATATATATATATTCTCACTAATTCGCATCAGTTTGGGCCACTTTCAAAATTTGTTTACCTATGACAAGTCACAAGTTGCCATTTTAAGTTAAGCTTACTAAAATCATGCAGTTTGATTGGCCTAAAGTGTATTTTGTAATTGATTTTTAGCATTGGTGTTGAAAACAGGCATTTCTGAAAAAAAAGGTATGGAGATTGCTTGCCTAGCATTGAAGTATAGCTAAAAATTCATTTTGTTATCAGAAACCAGCATTTTCACATTTCGTGCAATATATATATATAAAGTACAATAATTCAGGAAAAAATTTAACCCCACATTACCAGAATATTGTTTAATAGTAGAACAAATTATGGATTGAATAAAGGAGGTGGTTTATAGATTGATTATGCCTTCTCCCCCCCCAAAAAAAAAGAAAAATCCTCCATGTTACAGTCAAGACATTTTCAGATACTGTATATTGGTTGAAAGTTCATGATAATGTTAACAGAGATATGTTAATTACTTCTTGATAAGAACATGATAATACAAATAAAACAAATATTCATTTTTTTTTCAATTTGGTCATTTACCCTGTGAGCTTTTGCCTACCTGTTTCGATAGGCTTCTTCACACTAGTGCTAACTCACTGCCGATATTACCCATCTACGTCTTGTCAGCGCTAGTCTGAAGAATTCTGCAGAATCGAGTAGATGAAAGCTCACAAGGTTAAAAAACAAATTAATTGTGAAAAGATGAAAATTTGTTTATCTGAGTTCTACCAGTCAGAAGAATCTCTCTACTGTTTTCATAATATAATCATTTATTTTACATACATATTTTACAAACAAATGTTTATTGTAACAAACAGTTCTTTGGATGAATGTGGCATTCATCTAGTTATTGCATATCAAACAATGTCAAAAATCTTAATTGATTAATTGGTTTTTTGATAAATCTTGTTTATGTCACACTTTGCCTATGATTACCTGGAGTATATAATCATACAAATGAGTTTAGTTGGTCCTTTTAATTTCGATGAAAAGCTCACATACATTGTAGCTGTACAAAATGATAACACAAATTTTTATTGGGCATAAACTGTATAAAAAAAACAGGGTTTATCCACAATTCACTTTGTATGAATTGCTTTAAAATGGAACTTCCATAACTCTTATCCCTACCTTCCTCTATGCATGTATGTACCTAGTGGCAATTTACTATCTCTTGTCAGACCTCACATTAAGTGGAGTTCAGTAGTCAAACATGTATCCTGTTACAGAAAGATTAGCAATTGATTGTGGGGCTAATTTATACAATCAATCAACTGCATTGATTATTGTGTTTGCTCCATTGTAAAATTTGCCCCACAATCAATTATTGAGTTTTATGTTACATGGCCCAGTAGCAAATACTTTATTTTAACTAAAATTATTCTACTAAACAAGATTGTTATGATATTCCAGTATTTTCTCTATCATTCTTGACCATCTTAAACCATACAATTGACCTTATCGAGACTTCTCAATTAATACCAATGATTTATAAGTTATTTCCTGATGTACTTACGAGAGATATTTTTACGATTAAAAATAAGAAAGCTGGATTATTAATAAAAACCTGTGTTTTTGCTGAATTCTTGTTTCATTCAAATTTACTGAAAGTAGTATTATTTGTCAATTTTTGTGCCTGAAAGTGTGTTTGTGCATCAGAAAATCACAGATAATGCTTCTCCCTTTCATGAAAGAAGAACATGTGTTTAGGGAGCAATCTAGGTCCATGGTAGAACAGAAGAAAGAGAGTATGTGTGTGTGTGTGTGTGTGTGTGTGTGTGTGTGAGTGCATGAGAGGGAGATTATCATAGAGTTAAATGTGAGAGAAGAAGGAAAAGAAAGAAAGTAAAAAAAATAAAAGCAAGAAAGTAAGGAAGGAGGAGAGAGAAAGTAAAAATTATTGAAAAGAAAGGAAGAAAAGAAAAAAAAAGGAAGAGGGAGAGAGGAAGGAGAGAAGGAATTGTGTGTGTGTGTGTGTGAATGCATGAGAGGGAGATCATCATAGAGTTAAATGTGAGAGAAGAAGGAAAAGAAAGAAAGAAAGTAAAAAAAACAAAAGTAAGGAAGGAGAGAGAGTAAAAATTATTGAAAAGAAAGGAAGAAAAGGAAAAAAAAAGGGAGAGAGAGAGGAAGGAAAGAAGGGAGAAAGATAGAAAAGGGGAAGGAAGGGAGGGAGGATTGAAAAAAAAGAAAGAATGAAAGAAAGAAAAGATTACTCCAAATAAAAAAGGATTATAATTACAGTGTATCATGAAAAAATTGCTCAACCGCCAATCGAAATTTCATGGAATTTATCATTGCATGGCAAAGTTATGATTGCAACTTTCATGCAGTGGAGCGGAATATAAAGATTGGGTGGTCCATACATGGGATTGTTTAGGTTTGGCGCTTTTCAAAGGTTTCATACTTAAGCACTTTTCACTTTGGTGTTGTTTAAAGTGTTTTTTGCATAGTGGTTTTTAAGCAGCTGATAGCCTGGTATTAGATCAGTATAAACCAAGACGACAACTGCATTTACAGGCTTGCGAGAGGAAGTCCATTCATGTTTTCTTGATATAGAGGTAGATATTTTTTTTCAAACAAGTACACACCTAGTTATCAATAATGCATATAGCATTTTCATTTATTTGAAAGCAGGATAAAAGAGCATTGTAGATATGCCTTGCTCACGGGCATAGCTACCGTGGCCGGGATTGAACCACGGACTTGTTCATGTATAGCCAGGCGCCTTAGACCACTCGGCCACGGCACCCCCAGGTAGATATGGAGCTTCAATGAAATGACCAGCGCCCTCGCTTCAAGAACATGACCCTTACCAGCTTTCTCTGTCTTATCCTGCACCTGCATCTTAAAAGGCCATGTGTTGAAATCCATATTAATTCCATCAAGTTGATATATTTTTTTTATTTAAAATGAGCTGATTTGCAGAGTGTTGAAAAGTATTTGAATTATTTTGCGTCATTACAAGTTGGAGACATTCTCATTTGCAAAAGCATGTGAAAGTATGGCACGCTATTAGGGAATCATTAAAAATATATTTCACTCGAACAAAAAATGGATTCCCTAATAGCGTGCCATACAAAAGGGTGTTGTTGTTTTGTTCCCTTGACTGGGCGATGTACGCAAAATAATGCAGCAAAAAGGAACTGTCAAAATAATGTTATATTTTTCTTCAACCATGGATATGTGAAAGCTGGGTATGTATTTCACCCTATCATAAAAATAAAGTGTTTGAGGCATATCTTCCAAGGTTCGTGGGCAATACATGACAAAAACTTGTTTAGGGTATTTTGAGATTGTTGAAACAATATTATTTGTTTGATGTCCTTTTTGAAAGTACATGGATGAGCATAGGCGGTGACCCCCCCCCCCCCCCCCCCGGTTTGCCTCTTCAAAAACAAGCCAACAAGGAGACTATTGTGTTTGGTGAATATTTCATCCCTCATTACGCACTTTTCGCATTTATTACGGAGACACTCTCTACAACGCATCAATTCCTTTGAACATGCAAATGAAATCACAATGGAGAGCTGAGGGTCTCTTGTCGAAAGTTGATGGACCAGGACAGCAGCGTAGTCTCTTGACTCTAAACAAAGAAATATTTGCAATTATTCGTCCGGTGCAAATCTTCGGATGATCTGCTGTCTGCTGTGGGATTTACGACTTGTATTTTCAAAGGACTTGGTGCATTGCAGAGAGCAGCTCCGTCTGCGAAAACTCTCTAATATACGAATGACGGCATGAACATACATAGTATGGCACTATACAACTAGAAGAAAAAAAACACCAACATCGCAAAATTTGTGTAAAAAGTTGTTTTTTTTATACAGATATAACCAGCTAGATAAGAAACATAATAAAGTTAACAAACATTATGAAACACACGAGGATATTATAAATTCAAATTTTACAGAACATGCATGGTGAGGATGATGTCCGTAATAGGAAACCATCTGTCGATATATACATTATGCACAACAAGTAAAATAAAACAGTTTGAAAAAGGCTAAAGCAATTTTCATCACCATGATCAATTCATGTATCATGTTTTCATCCGATCTAAATTGAATTCAATTGCTAACTTAGACACCTATGTAGCAAAGTATCCTATAGTTTAAATTTTATTAACTTTGGAACCATGGGGGGGGGTATGACTTCTCTCCCACGTTCTTGGATAATCTGAACATCGTGTGTATCTGTGTGTATCTCACACAGCCACACAGAGATAGACATGATGTTCAGAATATTCCCCGCTTACTGCAGGGACATCCCCGGGAGATCTGTTTGTGGCTGTGTGATTGATGTAGTCATTATAAAAAAATGATGTTAACTTTCTGTAGCTTCTTTGTGATTGAGCCAATCTCTTCAACATGACCGCGAAGGACATGTGTAATAAGCTGGGAAGTTTGTTCAATTCCATCCCATTTTCATGGGTCTTGCTTTTGCTATTTTGTGACTTTGAATTCTGAAACCATGATGCATGTGAGGGACAGTAGCCTCTCAGTGATTGAACAATTATCTTAATTATTCATGTGTGTTTAGAAAAGATTATTGAAGCTAGCCTGTGTATTAATATTGTTCATTTCTTACCTAGTGGAATTGTGCTGTGCCCTTGTAAAAGTTTGATAATTTTTTGGAACTCAGTTTATTTTCACAAAGAGCTCACATAGCTCAATAACATTATAGTTATGGAGCCCAATTTCGTTTCGCATCTTACTAATATTATGAATTGCTAATTACGCTCAATTATTTCCGAATGGCTAGATATAAAACTCACACAAACAACTTTCCTTAAAAATAGAAGATTCTGTTTCAATATTGATTACATAATTCTATTTTCTTGACTCATAAAACTGCTAATGTACATAACGATTCACCCATGGAAATCCTAAGAGATATTTACAGTTCCCATTTCATATTTTAGGCCTCTTCTGTGATCTCAAATGATGGTCAAGGACTTGATATTAAACACTTAATAGTAAAAGGGTGATGTCCAAATAAATCACCGAACAAAAAATAATAATGCCCATAAGCATTAGTCATAATACCATAGGTATTGGAAAATGCAACTCTGTCTTTAAATGGTAATTGACAAATCTAATTTTTGGGGGGCGGCACTTTTATTAATAACAAAGATTTAGAATAAGCGAAGGAAGAAATGGAACAAAACCCCAGAAGATTCGAGATCTCTGCGTGCTCAGTCGCCCAATTGGACTGGATATGCGTAGATCTTAAATCTTCCGAGATCTGCCCATTCTTAGATTCATACTTTACGACTAGGCATGCGCAGTTGTTATATATTCTGTCCTTATTTCTTGCTATGGTGTGTCCGCAAGCTGAGCTGTCTTACAAAACAATTATATCGAATTTCTTTAAACCTCAGCCTTTGTGCGTATTTGCATTCATAAATATTTAGTTAAATGAAA
This sequence comes from Lytechinus variegatus, assembly GCF_018143015.1. Taxonomy (NCBI): domain Eukaryota; kingdom Metazoa; phylum Echinodermata; class Echinoidea; order Temnopleuroida; family Toxopneustidae; genus Lytechinus; species Lytechinus variegatus. The sequence goes on from NC_054751.1 coordinate 28,220,417, forward strand.
AATGGAAATAAAAAGAGTTTGTGCCTAAAATGTACATTCACCGGCTCTTTGTCAGCAGTTTTTTTTGTCATAGGCTAATAGTGGAAGCGCAGCTACAGAGCGTCGTAGTCGATCACTAATTCATATCCTCGTATCACCGGCAACGTATTCTGACTCGTTGTTATGAGTAAGTGGTTTCTTTATCTCGTCCACCTCTTCGACTTGTTCCTTTCCTGATCGTTCGCTCTTCATTTGCATTTCGTCAGTCTCGCCCTCGTACTTGACCTCGTTGGGCAAGGGTTCGACGTTGGTGACGCACTTGAAGACATCCCATCGAGGTCCAAGATGACCTCGCCTGAAGACGATGTCGGTGACATACGAGACGACGATGATGACGGCGAAAGAGGTGGCGACGGTAAAAGTCCGGAATGGAAAACGTTGGCCGTCTGTTTCGCTGTAGAAGGGGAACTTGATGAAAGCAGGAATGTGAAGAGCGTCTTCTCCCCCTCCGACTCGGAAAATGAAACCCAGGATAAAACCCGCAAGTGACCCGTACGTGTTGCAGAACTGATCCATGTAAAATAAATAAAACATTTCAAAGGACTTTGAATGATATTTGGGGGTCACAATTTGGATAATGATGTTGACAGATACTATCGAAGAAAATACTAGTTTGGTTTATTTTTTGAATAAAAAAGAACCAACAATTTGATAAATGCTCAAGCCAAGGTAATAAGCATATTTTGTGCCGAATGTTCAAATGAATTATTGGAAGATACCAATTGATATTTCACACAAAATTATTTTATGGTAGATAAGCCGTGACATGTATCAACGAGGATGTTCGCCATGTAATAGCCTGCCTATGTCAGTATGACCTTTATTCATCTTCTTCCCTGGATTAAAGTTCCTACCCCCTTTTGATCTATTTTACCCATACTATAGATACCTTTGCTATTTTTACCTTTGCGGCCATTTCACCAGGCCATGTTTACCTCGGTCATTTTAGCCTATTTTTACATGGCGCCGTTCTATATAATATGGTGCAAGTGTGGAGCACCAAATGTCAAGACACTTACCTTGACGTACAAGACGCACACGAGTTGAGGAAATATGATGACATAGACGAGATCCGAACAGAGTACGTAGAGATAGTAGACGGAGTGGACAGTTAGGGCTATGATGGTAGCTAATACAGTAGTCACCACAATTGAGATTCGAATAACCCATACCAGTTCCCGTTTGGATACCTGGGACAAAGATCGAAAGACACTAGGATAATGAATATATGCATTTTTATAATGATAAAATATCCCATTAAATCAGGTAAAGCATAAAAAGGATTAACACTCAGACATATCAATTGACTTCCTCCAAAATTCTTTGCTAAGACCTGGAAAAGTTATCTACCGAGCCAAGCAATTTTGAACAAAATAGTTTGTGTAACATTATTTTCGGATTCGTAACGTATATTCGAATGTTAGTCCATGAGAAAGTAAGAAATCGTTGTACATAAGAATGAGGAAATCTTGGAATAGCCTTAGCAATAATTCAGTGAATGAACCCAGTGTCCAAAGACTCGAGAATGGAATGGATATGTTCGTGAGGTGTTGTCCAGTAAAGGTCAAGTTAGATTCTGATCCGCGAGGATCCAGCCAATCTAAATGAAAGGAGGGAATTCGGATCATCTAAAAGAGGCTGTCAAGAATGTTTTCAGAAGCATGTATGGATATCAGTATGTTATAATAGACCTGCCCATCGGCATCCGTACCTTGGTCCGGAAGAGACCTCCCCATATGTTATGAGCAAACATGGAACTGGCTGCAAGGACCGAGGAATCTGCAGAGGACATGACTGCTGCTGACAATGCTCCAAGGCCAACGAACGCTACGTAGGTAGGAGTCAGGTACTGTATCACCAAGGGGAGGATCAGGGCCGGTTCCTCATGAGGATTGGTCTTGTTCAAATCCAGAGCGGTGGAGTTCCAGTCTGACGTATAGGCAATTTGAAAGAGATATTTAATATAAAGGTCCCAACATTAGAAGCGTTTTATCCGTAATCCATTAAATATCACATATGAATTGTTTCCAGGATAGTACCTACCGGTCCCCTTTTTGAATCATGAATAGAGGAAGCGGAAAAAGAGATAAAGAGGTGGGTATTAAAAGGAAGAAAGAAGAAAGAATAGCTTTGGGTCGCGTAACTCTACGTTAAACACGTTCTTCAAATGAAATAAACAGGGTGACTCCACCTTGAAGCCTTCTTGCCCTACCCCTTTATCAAAGTATCGTTATCATGAAAACTGATAAATCGTATATCGATGAAATGGGAACTGGGAACCTTTACCTGTGCTGTATCCCACAGCACCGATGAGTACGCTTGGGACTGCCATTAAGAGTACGACGAACCCAGCAATGTATGACATCTTCTGAGCCTTTTCAGGTGACCTGGCTGCTAACACTCGCTGGAAGTACGCCTGCCAAGTTATCCCACCCAGTAACTTGAAAAAAGGAAAACATCAAGAAATAGATAGCGTCGGTGAAAAGGACACTAATGCGTTTTTGCAACTTCCATGTGGACAGGTTCAAGAATACAGTAAGTGCATTGAAAAATGCCTGTCAAATGACAAAAAACAGATGGGAGGGCTTTGTCGAAAATTGTCAAAAATCGCCCCCACAAAAAAATTCCACTGCAAAATGGAAGAGAAAGTGGTAAAACACGAAACTATATTTCGGAACCTTCGGCTAACATTTTCAACATTTTTTAACAGAGGTGTGGGGCCACCTTCTCCTCGACAATCTAACCAAATTCCCTGATAACCAAGTTTTGCCCCCTCATTTTTTTTCACACCTTTCACTCTTTTCAGCCACCCACACAGAGGTTACTTTTTATATAACAACCCCCTATTGGAAATGATAATTCGAATATAGTTAGGTTTCTTAAAATCTATTTTTTTTTCGTATAATGACTAGAATGAAATTATTCAATCCTCATTTATTGCTGCATCATGGATATAGCGTCATTTCGTTGTTCTAATTGGCTGTGGCATAGTGCCTTTACGTACTTACCATGAGCATGGTGAAGTCTATCCAGACACCGGCATCCGATGGTTTGATAGTTCCGATCCATTCTCTTGATGTGGATGTGATGGGTGCTGCGTGCTCGTACGTCATCACAAAAGGAACACAAAACCACTGCAAAGGATGGAAACAATACTGAACTCAGATATGTTTTGCTAACTTTGCAGCTCTTTCATTCCATTATTACGAGTTCACACCAACGACCAAGGGAGTTTTTTAGGAAGCAACTAGTCAGTGATTTTCACCAACTAATTTGTTCTATACCAGTCGTAATGGGTACCGGTATGGCCGATAGAAAATTTGAGGTGGCTCACTAAATAGCGTTCATTCCAAACATAACTATGAAAGATGTAGTGATGTTCTTGTACTGCGACTTGACCGACGTTCCTGCTTGGTAGCTTACTATTTTCATGAAACTATGACCCTGGTGACTGAGATCTATACGTAATGAATTGAACTTTCTAAATAGATGAACAAAATATTCTGTTCAACCAGAATGGGAGAGAACTTTGGCTATCGTTGGTTAAGGTAGTAAGCTATTTGCATACTCTTAAAATGTTGGGCAACATACTGCCCACACAACAAGTGGTTTAAAAAAAATCCAACTCTGGGTGTTTTCAACCAATACTGTGTAGTTTTCATCCAAAGAACACATTATTGTTCTACTACCCAGAATTGGATAAAGTTTTAACCACTTGTTGTGTGGACAGTATGTTGCCCAACACTTGTACGAGTGTGATCAATTGCAAGGTGAGTCCAATAGAAAGGTTTGGGGTGAGCGGCAAGTGTGTCTGCCCTCAACCAAAGAGGTTCGAATCACTCTATGGGAGCATTTCAGGCATCAATAGCCTGCAAGCTGTTTTATCCGACAATGTAACATTCAGATATTTGCGCTTGACTGTAAATCAAAGTCAAGAAAAGTTTTTCAGACGACAAACTTCTGATCAAACGCTGCTGGAGAAGTAATTGCTTTTAAGTTAGTGTTTTCAAATCAAACGTGCGGAAGTGTACGACGCACCCCAAAAAGGGTGTTCTTTTGCCACTCTTTGAAGAGAAGTGATTTTATTTTCTAAAGTGAATGTTGACAATTTGTTTGGACGATTTATATTCCGACAAAATATGAGGAAATGAGTCATTGTTTTACCAGACCGATGAATATGCAGAACAATTGCACGACGTCCGTGTAAGCGACAGAGTAGAGACCCCCGAAGAAAGTGTAGAATGCGACGATGACTGCCGAGATGATAACAGACAGTGTTACATTCAGATCCAGGATCACACTCATCGTTGTTCCTATGAAAAAAATTGGCGTAATTTACATCATGAAAACGCAATGTTGATTAGCTTTGCCATGTATTTATTGTTAAATCTTTGTATTGTATTTTTTAAATCAATGTCACGATTATCATGGGATTTCCCATTCATATCTGTTCGATTTAACCTTCCAAATATCTTTTAAAAAACATAGGCTTGTTCCCAACGCTCACTCGCTTGAAAATTTATTCAGAATATTGAACCGTATGTAAAATTCGACCTACCCAATTGTTTTCAATTAATTACGCCACTGATGTTTAGAATTTGTATATCAAAACCGTCGTATGCTATTCCTAGTTTTGACGTGATAATCAATTATCCAGATCACGTGAGTCTATTTCCGTTTAATTGATGAGATCAATCCTTTAGAAAATAAACGGCGAGAATGTATCAAAGTCTAGTTCTCCTACATTTGATAAAAAAAATTATTCAATATATAAAAATCTTCAAATAGCCCTGACCATTAAATATTACTTAGTACTGCATTCGAAATCATATCATTTTCATTGCGATATTTGCTCGTATCAGATTATTCATATATTCAGCTAAAGAAACGGATATTTAAGTTTTTTCTGTTTTATAATTTTCCTAATGGTACATTTTCAAAATGCACATCAAATAAATCAAGCGTCGAATTCATTTAAATTACAACAAACGATATATTCGACAATACGAAGCTGGACATATGCCCAATATATTCGCAAAGAAGCCAGCATGTGTTTACGATTTCGGACCTTATAAACTATATAATGATCATAATTGAAGTGCTTTACTTTATTCATTCATAACTTAATTACAGCTGGTGTATTGATCGAGAAAATAGACTAAATCAATAAATGGGAAAGGTTGTCTGCGTTCTTTTATCCTAGGTTGGTGAAACTACAATGAAACAAATCGATCTATTGTACGTTAATGCAATTACAAAACTATTTCTACTATTATCTGTTATAGTATAGTAGTTGTGCAATAAATGATTGCAAATGAATTTATATCTTTCAAACTATTTCAATGTTTTTATAAGTATCGTATGCATATCACACACACTCACAAAAAACACTAGGTTGGGAAAACATATAGCAACTTTTGGATAGGGGTTTTCTTAACCAAATTTTTGTAGGTTCATATGTTTACCAACCCACTAGGTTGGTTAAAACATTATTTTGTGAGAATGCAACAATAACTTTGAAAGATACCTGTACAAAATAATTATAGATATAAACTCTGCTTTCACTTTGGCGGCTAAAGCCAAAATTTAAACCTCGTGTCTAGTTCGAATGTTTTTGTTGCTGTTTCCTCCGCTGGTTTCCCACGATTTAATGGTGGAGAATATTATCATAATTATCATTCCCAGACAGTTTGGTTTGAGAAGGTTTACCTTGTTCACTGTCATAGATTTGTATTAGATTTTGGCTAGTATCCTACCCAAGGGTGGAAATCTCTCTCAAAAGGTAGGGGGGCAAGGGGCTGGTAAATTTGACAAAAAAAGGTTATCATCCCAAAAAAGTAATCTCGTCCTAAAATACATGATTCATTTCGATTTTGAATGATGTATTTCTTACCATCATAAAAGGCCACAAGTAGTAGGTATGATATTGTGTCCCCTACAATTTTGAGTTGGGGGGACACGTCCCCCTGTCTCCCCCTAGAATTTCCGCCCATGATCCTACCCATATTGAATAGTTGGAATGCGAAATTGAAAGTGTACGGTTTCAGATTTGTCTCATAATTGTTTATCCATAGTTATAATCACAATATCATGAATATTCATTACGCATTTAAATTTAACTGACGTCTGAATAGAGACCACTGAATAATAAATATAACGACCCGTGTTTTGAAGTCTAGTTTGGTTATTTAGTCCTTGTGGTCTCACGGTGTACTAGAATTATGGGAAGCCGAACGTGTCAAATAAAATAACAATGTATGTTCGTTTAATGTTTACATTGTCCTATTATCACGCTTTGATGATGAATAAAATAATATTTTTTTATGATTTACAGAAAATTCTGAATAAATACAATGGTCTCGAAGCGGGTTTGAAAGTGGGAGTGGGGGAGGGGGGGGGGGTGACCATGAATGAAGGAAGAATCAGATGGTCTATTTTATGATTTTTTTTTACACTGTTGTGGAAAAAGTGGGGGATGAATCCCCCAGCCCTCCAATTCCGCTGCCCCCGGAATAAACTAGAAACCAAAAATGTTCTGACAACATAAATTCGACAGAGCAGAGACGCAGTTGGCTTTCCATATTTAAACCATTCAAACCAAAATTTTAGATAGGATTTTAAAGCAAACTCGAGTTCATGATACGCGCCAACAAATTTATTTTTCAATTTTCATACCAAGAGCTGACAAGATGGCGGCTGACCAAAGGATCTCTCCGAAGAGGGCAGGAATGAAGAGAAGTCCTCCCATTCTGTTGCCGTATTTCTCTTGAAATGGATCGAGCATGGTCAGGTAACCTTTAGCTCTCATATTCTTGGCAAACAAAATCCCACCTGTGAATAAGATATAAAGAATACATGTATAGCCCGTATTCTGAAGTCAGGTTTAACTTAGACCATGGTCTAACTCTGTGCTAAAATTATGGGAGCCAAAAATTCAGAAGTTCTTTTCATATTGTATATTTATGTTTATTATCATGTTTCTTTTTGATTTCATATTGAACAAAAATACCTCAATATACTTCAGTTTTCAATAGACTTCCCATATAACCATATAATTTTAATTTCATTTGAGTTAATAAATTGGATGTGTATTGTTAGGGATTTGTGCCCCATTAGCTCTCCATAGTTAAACCACAACTTTAAACCAAGGTTTAATTTAAACCCAGCCGACTTCAGAATACAGGCCTATGTGAATAAGAACATTATCCTGCTGGAAAGAACGCGGCGTCTGACAGTGTGTTCACATAGTGGACAATATTATCCACACTGTCAAATGCTCAATTTCAACAGTGTGGATATATCTTCACACTGTGGAAACCTAGACAATGTGACTGTTCACAGCATGCTCACATGGTCGACAATATAAATGTGTGATTCGCACTTTTGAAATTCTCGAATTTAACAATGTGAAAATTATTTCGCATTGTTTTCCACACTGTGGAACACTAGCTTTTCTTTCCAGATAAGTAATTAAGATTATCCCACATGCCCCAGTCTCCTTTAGGATGCATTGTCTCTTGTAGTTTTTGTTTATTCGAAATAATAACAATTAATACTCATATATTGTGATTAGAAAGAGAAAATAATAGGTTCTGAATGAAAATACAATAGCCATTGCAGAGTGCTGTGGCGTTCGTAACAAAAAAAAAGAAGATTGCTCAGGCTATAATCATTAAACATTCGATATTGGCACTGCGATGAAAAAAAATCACTCTTTCAAATGCAATGGTGAGTTGTAGTTAAAATCAAATGTTGGCTGTCGCTATATCGATTGAAAGTTTTTTCAATTATTATGACGAAAATTTGTAAATCAAAATCAGATTAATCTGGATCTTATGAAACATGTCAAGTCAAAATGGGTTTTAAAAAATGACTAAAACTGAAACACCAAAATAAGGAAGGTAGTCCTTAAAAAATTGGACTGAATAATATCCAAGCTCATTACAATCATTACAAATTTGTTTTGTGTAAAGAAATAGAGCTGTAGTATCGGATATTTTCGTCGGATTTTATTGCTTCTGTTTCTCTCTTTTTCTGCCTCCCCTCTGACGTTTTCTCTCTTTCAATCTCTTTACATCTTTCTTCCTCTCTCTTTATTTCACAACTTACCCAGTGATATACAGAGGGCATACGCCCAAGGTGCTTGCGTCCACACGAGACCGTATGCAAACACTGACTCGGCTGCTCCGTTGATGTACGCACCCCCTACAATGGTAGCTGTTGAGGAACATAAGAAATAATGATTACTTCCTTTATGATGGAAATAACATTATTTGACCATGGACCTACTATCATGATTTGACACACTGCCTTATCAAGAGTGAATTTCTTGAGTTCCAGGGGACCAACCATAACATAATAGACACGTCTAAATCATAAGTTCATGCACATTGCACACACACACACACACACACACCCTTACACCATACCCACACCCTCTGGAAAGAACTAGTGTATTCACATACCGGTACACTGCTAAAACTCCGGTGTTGGTATACCACCAGCCCGGCCGAATATTATGTCCACACCAGAGAAGTATTGAAACAACATCAGCTTGAAATCGGACCGATGCTGTTTTAATACTAATTGGTGTGTTATACAAAGACCTATCTGGTGTTAGACCAAAACCAAACTGGTGTTGTTTAATACTTCTCTGGTGTGGATACCGGGCTGGTGTAAAATAATCACCGATGTTTTTGCAGTGTAAAGTGGACTAAATGAAGATGTGATCCACACGGTTAAAGTGATCAAATTTATCAATGTTAAGGCAATTCAACACTGTGGACATATATGCAGTTTGAGTGTTCCACAGTGTGATCATATAGTTGACTATATGAGGACGTGATGCTTAATTACAACGCGTGAATTAAACAATGTGAAGGTGTTTCTGAAGTGTGGACACCTATACAGTGTAAGAGTTCCACAGTGTGTTCGCGTAGTGGACTGTGTGAAAATATGAGTCACGTGCACTGTGAAAATATTCAAATCTAAAAGTTTGTAGATAGTTCCACAATAGATAGTTCCACCTACGACACCTACAACATAGGTTTTCACAGTTTATTCACAGTGTTCTATATAATATGTGATTCACACTGTTGAAATGCTAAAAAAATAACAGTGTGGGGTCAAATCCACACTGTCGACACATCTACAATGAGAGTATTCACAATGTGCTCACAAAATCAACTGTGTGAATGAATTACTCACACTGTTAGATTTTACAGTGGGGGGTAGTTCCACAGTGTGGACACCCCTACATTGTGTGTGTTCACAGCACGTTCAATGTGACGACAATTTAACAGTGTGAGTCAGTGTTCAGCTTAAAGGGGAATGAAAAATTTGGATCAAGTAGGTTTGTGTCGAAACAGAAAAATCAAAAGAATAAGAACAAAGAATGTTTGAGAAAAATCAGACAAATAATTTGATTTGATTTTATTGTTTACTTCTGCAATTACATCATTCGTATAGAATACATTTTCCATAACATAACAAACATAGTATATTGATAATTTTTTTGGCATGAATCATAACTAAATGTACTAAAATTATCATTACAAACAAAATTGATCTCATACCAAATTAGTTAACATTTACAATTTGCAGGAGAAGGATTGTCATCATAAGCAGATTGCTTGAAAAAATGACAACCCCAGGTTAAAACTCATTGATTAATATAATACATTAATACAGCAGAATCGATACACAGTACATTTTATGAAAAACAGCAGTAATCTAATTTGAGCATTGAAGATGGAGATGATAAGGATGAAGATGACGGTGAAATGGTGAAGATGAAGGTGATGGAGAGGATGATGATGGTGATGATGCTTTAATGACACAACGACACAGAAATTTTACTTCAAATATTCTGATATCAACATGGATTTAACGTTTGCTTTAAATGAGTAAAGGGACGTGGATCTTTTTATAGATTCTGGTAGAGAGTTCCACAAATCAGGACCATGGTGTCTTATGGATCTCTGCGCAATAAGCAATTTGGGGTTAATGAGAAGGTTATGAGCATTTGAATATTGCAATCACTAATGCTGTGGAGATCTTCGCAATGGCAATGATTTGATTTTGATTTGATTTTATTTATTTCTGCATTCACATCAATATCAGAATTACAAAATACATATATACAATATTTACAAAGGTAATACATGACAAAATAATAGAATTACAGAATACATATATACAATATTTACAAAGGTAATACATAACAAAATAATAGTCGCATAGTATAAATATCGTAAATAGATATTAACAAAAAAAAGATGTGTTATATATTTTTTCAAAACAAGGTTATAAATGAATGCAGGAGACCGCCATCGTGAGCGATTAGGCTTGATGATGATGGAGGCCTCATAAAAGGTACGTAATAGTTCTTCATTGATCAAGTGGGTGCTGTGCAGGTGTAGGTGCAGGTGCGGCAGAGAGCAGTTGAGATATTAAGTTTAAGAGGGGGCTGCGTAAGATGTAATAATGTTACGTTTAATATTAGCTTTCAAGGAGTAGATTGTTGAACATGATTTGATATTGTCTGGAAGATTGTTCCAAATATCGGGACCGTAATGTCGAATGGATTTGTGGGTTATTAATAATTTGGGGTTAGTGAGGTGGAGGTTTCCAGATATGCGGGTTGGGTAGGAATGGACAGACCTGTTGAATCTAAACATATTATTAAAAGACTGAGGAAGTTGATTATTAAAATACTTAAACATAAATATAGCAATTTGAATCTTATTAATATCAAAGATTTTTAATGTTTTGAGTTTGTGAAACAATGGGTCAGTATGAGCCAAGTAATGTGAGCCTGTACACATACGGATAGCTCTTTTTTGTAGTTTAAATATAGAGTTTAGTTTAGAAGAGCCACAGTTTGCCCAAACGATATTACAGTATGATATATATGGAAGAACTAACGAATTGTATAATAAGAATAAAGTTTTATGAGGAAGAAGGAATTTTAACTTTGAAATGATTCCAATATTTTTTGAAACGCACATTGTAACATGGTGTATGTGTTGGTTCCAAGACAGAAATTCATCCATAATTACACCCAAAAATTTTGAATTGGTTTTCTGTTCTAAAGGCGTACCGTCAATGTTAATGTAAATCGGTGTGTTGATATTATGAGATTGATGTCTGAAATACATAAAATGAGTCTTTTTTGTATTTAAAGAAAGTTTGTTGGCCTTAAACCAGTTAGACACCTTGTAAATTTCACGATTTACTACATAGTTTAATGAATTAAGGTCTTGATGAGAATAAAATATATTTGTATCGTCAGCAAATAAGACAAATGACAAAATAGAGGAGGTTTTTATAATATCATTAATATAGAGTAAAAATAAAAGAGGACCTAAAATCGAACCCTGTGGAACACCACATTGAACTAAAAGAGAATCAGAGTCATTATTATTAAAAGTGACATATTGCCTTCGATTATTCAAGTAATCTTTGAACCATAAGAGAGATTGGCCTCGTATTCCATAATGATTGAGTTTGGAGAGTAAAATATCGTGGTTAAGAGTATCAAATGCTTTACTTAAATCACAAAAAATACCAATTACGTGTTCTTTATTTGCTATGGCATTACTTATTTTGTCATAAATTTGAAGTAAAGCCGAGTCTGTTGAATAATATTTCCTAAAACCATATTGATTCGAATTTAGAATATTGTGTTTATTGATAAATTTGTAAAGTCTTGTGTATACTATTTTTTCTAGAATTTTTGATATTGTTGGAAGTAAAGAGATGGGACGGTAATTACTTATTTCGTGAGGATTGTCTTTCTTAAAAATTGGATTGACTTTAGCTATCTTAAATAAATCTGGGAAAACGCCTTGAGATAAGGAGTTATTAAATATGTGAGCCAAGGGGCTAGCAAGAGGGTGAATTATTTGCTTAAGTAAAAACATACTGATGCCATCAGACCCAGAAGATCTAGAACTGTGAAGGGTACGGGCAATGTTGACAATTTCAGAAGGGTTCGTCGGGGTTAGAAAAAGAGACTCCTGATTTGGATCTGACAGATAATCTGCAAAATGTGCATTGGGAGTATTTATTTTATTTGCTAATTCGGGTCCGATATTCGTAAAAAAAGAATTGAATGAGTTTGCATAAAGACTGGGATGAAGTATTTTAGATCCATTGAGAGTAATGTTATCATTAGGTGGAGGGTGGGTTTTTGTACCCAAGACTTCTTTAATAATTTTCCAAGTTATATTTGTATTACCACTGGCATTATTTATTTTGTTAGTATAGTGCAATTTTCGGGATATTCGAATCAATTTAGTTAGTTTATTACGATATATTTTATATGTTTTTAAGGAATTATCAGTTGGATTGCGCAAATGGGACTTATAGAGTCGATTGCGTGTCTGTATTGACTTCAGTAGACCTTTTGTTATCCAAGGATTTTGGGGTTTATTACGTTTGGTTTTAGCTTTACCTAAAGGGATATTTTTTTCATAATAATGTTTTAATTTATTATTAAAGTGATTGTAGGCAATATTGGGATTTACTTCATCGTAAACGTCTTCCCAATCTTCTAAAAATAAATCTTGCTTTAATAGTTCAATATTTTGTTTAGATTCTTTACGATAGAAATATTCTTTTTTGGATTTTGGGTAAGATAGTTTACATTTACAAGTTAAAAATATAGGTAGGTGGTCCGAAACTTCAGAACAGAGGATCCCTCCGATAGCTTTGCTATTATGGATGTTCGAAAAAATGTTATCAATTTGAGTTGATGAATTTAAATTAATTCTGGTGGGTTTATTAATGATAGAAAGGAAGCCAAATGAGTACATCAATTTCATGAAATTAGTTGCATTATTATTATCGATTGATGGCAAGAAGTTAATATTAAAATCACCGAGTAGAAAAATATGTTTGTTTTCATCCCCTATTTTATAAAGAAATTGTTCTAATTCATCATGAAAGAGGTCTGTATTTGAATTAGGGGGTCTATAAATCAATCCTATAATAATGTTTTTGGAACTAGTATTTTCGATCTCTATGAACAAAGACTCTGCATGAGATAATTTTGCATCAGAACGAACTGTGAATTTAAGATTATGTGAAATATAAAAGGCAACCCCACCACCTCTTCTTTCTTTACGGTCAGTCCTTATTAAATTATAATTAGGCAGATTAAAAATATCAGGGGAATTTTCATGTAACCATGTTTCGGTTAAGCCAATTACGGAAAAGGGAAAGTTGTTTAATGAGTGTAAGAGGTTAACTAAATATTCAAAGTTTTTATTTATACTTCGTATGTTTGCATGAAAAAGTGAAATATTGTCTGAAGTATTATTAAATTTGTTATTAAATTCTTGGGGAGTGTAATATTTGCTATCTTGCGAATTCTCAATAATGATGTCCGGGGTAAAGGTATGTGACTCAGACAGGGGGGCGTGAAAATGTAAAGTACCGGAGGTTTGGAGAGAGGTCAACTGCAAGTGTGCAAGTGGTGCAGGTGATTGTGTGTGTGCGTGAAGGTGTGTTCATGTTTGAAAGTGGTGCTCGTGTATCAGCAATTGGAACATAATATACAAGTACAAAATGAATAAGACCCATCTTGGTCAATGATGAATAGGCAGAAGAGCAAAGCCCGACCACCAAAAAAAAAAATACAATAAAACAATTTCAGCAGCAATACTTAGAATTAACAAAGGGGGAATCGAGACAAGACATAATTAACAAACAGAGCTTAAATTCAGCTATATCGAACATTTGATTATTTACAGTGGTTTCTATCGGTAAAAAAAAAAAATCTGTTTTGAAAGGACATGAATTGGTATGCTTGAGAGAGGAATATCAAGAAAAATGAAAAGAAGGGAAAAAAGCAAACATGATGTCAGATCCATTAGCCAGAAACGATTAGGTTTCTCACATCTTAGAAAAACAAAATACTGCTAAGACAGTCATAAACGAACATAAAAGTTTGTTTAAGTTTGCGATCATTTAGAGTAGCTGAAGTAAATGTTGAAGTACAAAAACAAACAATTGATTAAAAGGATGATAAGCACTGTCAAAAAGACTGGTGGGGACGACAAGGTCAGTGACTACACGAACCCGCCAACTATTGTTTAATCGAAAGTTTCATTGAGGAGTGGGAAGTGATCAGTGGTGCATAACCATGCCTTAGTGATTGAAACCTGGGGATGAGATAATGCAAATTGATTACATTGAGTTTACATGAAATGAAGGTACAGTACAAACTTTTAGCATATCTTCACCAGCAGACCGTTTACAAGTCAAATAATGAATTTGGTTATCCGCTTTGAGACAATGCTTAATTGGATAGAGACATTGAGCGTTTGGTACACAAAAAGGTTCTTGTAAATGTGGGGATGAATTCGAGGAGTGGCGGGAAAAATACTATATGGAAAAATGTTAAGTACGTGACTAAAGATAATGGTACAACCATGTAGTAGAAAGGACATTATAATGCACAGTTTATACACTTGTATCAGCGTAATCAACATGCATAAGAGGGTATATTTTTCCCCTTCTGTCTCCCTTTCTTTTAATCAAAGGATAAAAGCAATTGAATTAACAAATTTTCGTCTAATAACAATATAAACAATAAAAGGTTGTTTTATGAATACCATTGAAGAATGTAATTACAGTGCAAGTACAAAAAAGTTCACTTGCGGTATTCTGGTTTTGCTAGCTGTACATAAACTTCATTACGTAATGATTTGTAATTGTAAAGGGACAGAGAACAGAACAAAAAATGATTAGGCAAATGTCAATGAGGTTTGCCCATGGTCAGTCTTCATGTTCTTACATGCTCACGTATCGACCAATAATAATCATGGACAATTTGGTAGGCGGGGAATGATCGATGGTGCATGATAATCACGCCTACATGAAACCTGTGGATGCGATAATTCAAGGTGATTGCATGCATTGAGATTAAATAATAGAGAACAACCTTTTATGAAATAAAAATATGCTAATCGTATCTTTCCTGACAGTTTAAAAGTCCAAGAATGAATTTCGTCATCCAATTTGGGACAAAGCTTAATTGGATAGAGAAAAATGAGACAAGGATGTGTGATGTCACATGTGAACGACTTTCCCTGTGATAGACTATAAAATACCCCCCAAATTTCTCTTTTTGCTCTTTCTTATGGTGATACATACTCTCTATCCATGATGTATTATTTAAAAATCTGTATGCCCTCCTATAGAAAGAAAACACAATCTACTGATAGATGTAATAAAAGAGGCAGTTTAAGTGAAATATATACTAAAGTAATGGGGAGAGTTGTTCACAAGTGACATTACACGTCTTTGTCGCATTGCCAATGTGAGGATCTCCAAAGCATTAGTGATCACAATATTGAAATGCTCATAACTTTCTCATTATTAATGTTATTTGTCCGATTTTTCTCAAATTTTCGTTGATATCTTTCTTTGATTTTTAAGTTTTCACCCAAGTTATCTTGTTCCAAAGGTTTCATTCTCCTTTAAATACACTGTCCACACTTTGGACACTTCCACAGTGTCGGTGTTTACACTGTATGAAGAGATGTGATCTACTATGTTAAAATAGTTAAATCTAACAGTGTGAGGACATTTTGGGACACACAGTGGCGTACAGTGTGAGACAATGTGCTCTTTCCATTAGCCACGGATACGCCCTTATCCATACACTTTTAGTCTCAAGAGCCGCGCTACAGGGGTCAAAGGCTGAGCTCCGGTGGACCTCTCCATTTCCAACATGTTATTGTCAGCTACACAATAATTTTTCATGATCCATCCAGGTTTCAAATATATAATTGAGATATATATATTGTCATACATGTTTGTGAATTATACTTCAATTGTTTATATTGCATATTTATGGATTTTGAATACTGTGCTGTTGGAAATGAGAAAAGAAAAGTGAAACTGAACAAAAGGGCGCTAACCGTTCGGATTTTTTTTAGTGGGAGAGGGAGAAGAGGGGGGAAGGGAAGAAAGAAGGAAGAATATAGACGGAGAGGTTTAGACCGTGTAACTGTTTGAAATGATATCCCCCTGTATTTACGACGTTCTACCCCGCCCCCATCAAAATTTCCATACACCATTACCTGCAGTCGTCAAGACTCCAACGAAGAGATTCATATCTCGGCTAGCTACGAGCACGCTGTCGGGATCAGAGTCGCCCTTGGATTTCTTGGACGCCCACAGTCCGATGGCGAGGATGAGGAGGTAGAAGACCACGATACCAGCTATTCCAACCCAGTTGACCGCCATGATGCAGTGAAATTAATCTGTAATAGATATAGGAAAGGGGAAGAGCGAGAAAGGGAGAGAGATGGAGAAAGTGAGCGAGAGATGGAGAGTTAAAAAGGGGGGAGAAAGGTAAAGGGGAAGAGGGACATGAGAGGACGGAGAGATAACAAAAGAAGAAATTAAAAGATGGAACGAGAATTTTTTTTAAATTGAGTTTTGTTATGAAAATGGCTGAAGATATTAAATAGGAAGGGCTCAGAAGATCTATTTAAAATGATTTCAAAAATATCGATAGAGAATTTTTGATGCCTGTGTGTTAATGATATTTTGGTAAATTATCATCTATATCTTCTTTTAATTATTCTTTGGAGAAATGAAACATATACTGTCCTAAGAAGACTCGTTTTGCCCTCGTCTTCAGCTCCGTATAATACAATTCCACTCACGACAATTAATAACGTGTCTCCCTCAAGGAAACTCCTCAAAACGTTATTTGCCCCGGGCGCCACAATAGCTACGATGAAATAAAGCCGTTATCAAATCTATGAATTGTTGCTTCAATCCATTTTAGAATCCAAGTTCTCCTCGCAGTCCTATACGATCTCTTTCAACGACATGAAAACATTCCCGCTTTTTCTAGATGTAATGCTGGACGACGTCAGGGTACTTTAGCAATACATCTTCGTTCCCCCCATGTAACGGTAGAAATGTAATTGAAAACATCAATATCTATTTGAAATGATTTTCCCAGGGGTGGAACGGGAGAAAATATATTTATGACCTGCATTACGGTAGATCCATGCATCATTTTGGATATTCTATACACCGTAATTTGGCACCCATCCCCCCATGTATACATCAACTTATCATTTTGCGACTACATGAGGACAATGATTCCGAGTCCGTTCAAATGTAGCCGAAATATATTCACCAATATATCTCTACTAAATTGTGAAAAGCCGTGGCCAAAACATAATAACAGCGAGACATGTTTTTCTGCTTGTCTTATTTTCAAGGCCAAAGATTTGTTGTTGATGCCAAGAACGGTTTGTAAAAACTTGACTCTGGGAATGGCTTTAGCAAACACAAATATCAACTGCTTTGAGATGCAAAGTTAAAACTATTTATCATTAACATGCTTAACTTTTAGTTTCGTAATGTGTAATTAGACAGCTATAAAACTGGACAAAGGGGTCTCATCAAGATGAATTTCTATCCCAATCAATTTCTCATTTTGCGCATATAGAGGAACTCCCTTAAAAGTTTGTTGATAACATGTGCATTATCAACAGTGGCGTGCATTTATCATTAATTTTGTTCAATTAACTCAGATTGTTGAAGATTCGCGTATCCCACAGTAGTTGATAATATTAACTCACCTTTACTATGATTCCCAAAACACGTTCTAAAATTTAAAATCGGAGTCTTAAGACATCCTTGTCCATTTCGTTACAGCTTGATCAAGATTGAACATATCCATGCATCAAAACGATAACATACACATTCACGAAATACAAGGTCACGTTTGGTATATATTCCGATAACAGAATCACAGATTTGAAATTGTCAGAGTTGAACTTCCCCTTCCATTTAAACGCTCACACAAAATAATTGGTGCATGCACTTTCTGCATGCATCACGTACACTACTTCGCTTTCAAAAGAATGAATTAGTGCGATTGTTTAGACGAGACAATAGCTTCATTTTTTAATCTAAAGAATAAAAACAGCTGTTCGCAGCATTTGTAAGAATCGATATCCATGTTTTATTCATTCATTTCCTCATATTATCAGGTTGTCTATATATGTTTCATTAAATAAGGGGGTCATATGCAGTAACGTAATGAGCCCAAAATTTGAGGAGCCGAATATGATATATGGAGCGAATTATTTCCAAAATGTCCCGAGAGAGCGAGCTACACCTTTGCCCCTCGCGATACGAAGAGCTAAGTTTCGTGACAAATTTAGAAATATATTTATAAACCAACATCACGTTTCACTTTCTTTATTTTTCTCATCTTAGTGATGGAGGTTTTGGGGGCCCCATGCCTTTTTTTATGCGTCACTGAGGTGTTTTATGACAAATCCCCGAAGGCGAAAAAAAACTTTTTGCCCGTATTCCATAGTCGGGTTTAATTTGAACTCTGATCTTAAGTTGTGAGTTCACTATGGATAGCCAATCGTGACATAAATACCTTGCATTAGAGGTTAAATTCACAAGTTCATTTTACACTCGTATCAATGCAAACTTCCTGGCGATAATAGATAGAATAGCTGTCTCTCAATGAAAGAACGCAGTTAGAATAAGAAACATATAATGTGTAGACCATGGTCTAAATTAATTAAGAATTTAAAAATTTTTTTTTTTTAGTTAAGTTTCAGCTCTTATCCGGGCAGCGATGTGCTCTTCAAGGGCGGCTCCACCGGAAAGAAGACGGGGGAGGAGTGATGGAATGCGTGACCACCTCTATGGAAACGACAGAAAAAAGGGGGAAATAATAATTTCAAAAAGAGAAGTCTGGGTCACGTAAATCTGTACTACCCCATTTAATTCATTGAGAGAAAATTGAAGTCACATTTCGATAAGCCCCCACCCCCGTCAAACTACGCTGTCAAACCACTACTGTAGAAGGTTACCATAATAATCGTTATCATGTATGGCTTCACTTTCGAAAAATCGAGCAAAATAAAGAAACATATGTTCCGTTTCAAAACAATAACAATCATTTCAAGGCTGTTGAAATAACATATTCATCTGAGTCCCTGAGTCAAATACATATACAGACCTTGATGTTGTTATTATTTTTCGTAATAATATAAGCTTTGTCCCTTACAGTTATACAAGAGCCAAATAGCTACTGTCTGATATGTATGGGGTTAGGGTTAGGGTAAGGTTGAATTATCAATAACAGTGAATATTACATTATAAGTTTTTGCCTAATAAAACATAAGTATAGGGGCGAAGAAGTTTATTTTTATAGCAGAAGAATGATGAGAGTTCATTTTGACAGGGCTCATTACACTTTGAGGTTCAATTCCTGAAAAGTTTGCAAAAATAATAATCGCATTCACTTTTATTATTAGAAAGTCAAGTGAGAGGAAGAGCGCTGTATGCTTTGTAATGTTGTAACATCCGTTGTGTGTGTGTCATTTCACTCAGCCTCTACCCGTATTATTATTCTCCCCAATATCCCAGGGAATTTAAATATTCACATGACCGAGCGGTTTTCTTATGGAGACACGACATATTTCATGCAGACATTCTGAATTATGTAAAAGCTTGCCACTCTCCACCCTGGTGTAGTAAATGCGTACCCGGTAGAATTCCTTGAACACTCGAGCTCCTGATCAAAGTAGCCATGCATAAGCCGGGGTAGACGCTTAGAAACATGGCATATAGTGTATATAAATGTCGCATATTATTGTTATTAAGGTAATCAGAATGTGTAAATATTGCAAAAAAATGTGTATGAAAGAAAAAAAATTTGTAATCACTCTTTCTCCACCCTTTTCAAGTGCATCTACTGAAATAAAAAGGGGAACCAAAGTGGAAGTCAGAAACAGGTAATCATAAAGAATGTAGTCAGCGCATCGTGAAATTCCCACCTCCTTTTTGCTTGTAATTTTTAGTGGGAGGATTTTTTATGAAGTGAGAGAGAGAGAGTGTGTGTGTGTGTGTGTGTGCGGGTGTGTGTGTGTGTAAATGAGCAGTTTTACAAGGAGGAGGCTTCGGGAGCTGAATTTCCCCCAAATAAATGAATGAATAAAGATTGACGGTAATGTGCAAAGAGTGGCTGTTACAAATAGGCCTATATTTTCAATTCTTGAAAAAAAAATCATCAACATTGTAAATACATTCAAATTAGAATAATTATGTACTCAGTATACATAATTCATTTTGAAAATCATCTGTCTGTGTAGCTAATATTCTTTCTGAAGTTATTGGTGACCGGATATCAGTGTCGCGTTCCTCAGGCCACACTGGCCTCGTTGCCATCCTCAAGGACAATATGGCCTCGGCCTTATCTTCGTCCTCAGACGCCGTCTAGTCCTTGGGATTCACCTAATTGGCCTTGGCCTGGGGTTAGGTCAATGTTTTTTTTTCGTTAGAGACAAGATCGTGGATTTCCTCCTAAGAAATGAGACTCTCACATTAAAATCAGAACCTTGTAATATCGCCCCAAGGACTCTAGGGAATGCTGCGTATGTCATACACCATAGGCAGCACCCCCTGGAAAATCAGGTTGGTATGCTAAAAAGTACATATTTGACCGAAGTCACCTTCATTTTGGAGCAAGAAACTTTTTTTTCTTCAAATTTCATAAGCAGCACCCCTTCTTCAAAAATCGATCCCAGCGCCCTATTTCAACGGAAATCTTGGAAGTTTCGGATACCGGTGAACCTAGTCCACTCACCTACAATCATATCACAGACCTACACCAATTTGTCACATGCCGGAATCATGGTTAGTAATTTTACAGATGTTCTAGTAAACTTGAACTCACTGAATGAATAAAAGTACAAATGTACTTTTAGTCTCATTACGGTCACACCGGCGCAACAAACTCCTTGGCCCCGTCTTACAGAGAGTTACATTTGATCCGATCAACATCAAGTCTATGGAAATCTTCAAATCATATAATATTTTCTTCAAGAAATTTGCACAATTTCCTTTGAAAAGAAAGAAAAGCAGACTGATTGTCAAGAAACCAGCAGTGAATGTATTGATATACACCAAATCGATTTAGAATCAATCGGCTGTTGGGGAAAGGGGTAGAGATGTTTACGACATATGCACTGATGATTTTAGACCCTTGCTCGAGCACAAGTGATTCCATTTGGCTTAAAATAAGTTAACCACCTATCATTATTGATAAAACTCAAATTGCATACAAAGTCATGTATCGATTATAGCAAATAGAAATAAGTTTTACTATAAAACATGTGTCTTTAAAAGTTTCAAAGGTAGAGTTTGACATCTACATGTATAAGGGCGTTCTCAAATTTATAAGGATTTGAAACGCGTTCATAATACAGTTACATCAAAGACACCGACTCCAAGCCGAACGATGAATAATTGTCTATGGAAAAAAAGGTTATATTATATTTGGCCAGCTTGGAGTTAGATCTTGCCGGTGTCACTGTGGCTTGAACCTATTTTTTTCTCCAAAACGTGTGATTTGCGACAGGTATTACCTATCAACGGCGTGGTCATGATGGTCTGGCGCTTGCTTTCGTTTTCTCCTGTCGTTGAATGTTGATATTTGTATTTTTATTGCTATAATTATCGTTTAATTGTTTTTTTTTTATTGTATGCATGTATGTAGGTATGTACGTACGTGTGTGTGTATGTATGTAAGGGTGTGTGTGCGGGTGTATGTATGGGTGCGTGTATGGGTGCATGTGTGTATGTTTTATTCATGTTCATTGTCATGCTCTTGTTCGCCATGCTTAGTCCTCCGTGTTTGATTAATGCTCTTATGGACTTTGAGGCCCACCTATTATAACTCATCTCATCCCAAAATGGGTATACTGGTACTATAATTACTTTAACCTTTACTACTTGTACACTACTGTAATTCATGTACGTTAGCAACAGGGACTAGGGAGCGCGTGGGCCCTATTACAGCCCCAAAGTTGTCATGTTAATTGTATGTCACATTGATCAACAATAACAACACCAACATACCTATGCTGAGTGAGGACAGTGCACCTTCCCACAAATTGATGACCTTTGTTGATTACTTCAACAGACCTTATGCATTGATAGCATTTCGCCGCTTTCTTAGAGGCTGAAACTATTGTCAAGCATGCATTGATGCTATCTATGACAACTCAGTTTTATTCAAATCCTCTGAGGGAGGGCGCTATGAAATTATGACCTTATACGCATAAGGTCTTTTGTATAAAATGACGTGAAAAATCTTCCGGAAATGACGATGACCTTTTATTTGTTCTTTTTTTGTTTTATTTTTGTCTAATTATCAAAACGAATTAACAAGAATGTGCTTCCAGAAATGATGAAGGGATTATGATATTTTTATCTTATTATCTGTAATGATTTATTTTTTCATTTATTTTATTTTCATTTCTTATATTTTTATTTTGTTATTTATCTATTTATTTATTTATTCTTTTTTTGGCGGGGGTGGGGGTGTTCATCAAGAATTTGACCTGAAATGACGGTGACCTTTGATAATTTTTTTTAAATTCTTCTTTATTTTTGTTGTTGTTGACAGACTTATTCCCCCCCCCCCTTCTCCTATGACATATGATTTCACGATCTTATGGAGAATAGCGAAAGTTGATGACTCCAATTTAGTCGGGAAAGGATTGGAGAGAAAGAGGAGCAAAAGAGTTAGGCGAATAAAGAGAAGCAAAAGAGTTAGGCGAATAAAGAGAAGTTGAAGATACCGTATATAGGGAGGAGAGAAACAGAGAAAGAAGGGGGAGACTGAAAAGGTTGAGAGAGGGAGAGCGTAAGAGAGGAAGAGGGGGGAGACGAAACTATTTTCAGGTTCACTTCAATCTCACTGGGTGTACTCAACGTTCTTTTCATGGATATAGAATTACCGTAAATTGTTAGTTTAAAATTCCGTCAACAAAACAAAAATCTTCGGCTTAATGGTTGCTACAAGGGAGGCGCATTAAATCTGAAGTCGAGATTGCATTAGAACCAAAATGTATACCTTTTCATGAAATGATATAAATGGACTCCTCTTAAAAGCTTTCATTGCCCTTCTTCAAATATTTCGCTCCTTTGAATATTCAAATGTTCACGGTTCTAGTTTCTGTCATAATCATCAATCTATTAGGATTTTTTTTATTTCAGGTGTCAGACACCACTCTGTCATTTGGCCTGTATTGAATGCGAAGTTTTGATTTTAGGCTCGTCGGGCAGACTGAGCAAATATACTTTATTTCCTTATTGTGTGCCGTTAATTGGATGCTCACAGGATGATGGGCGAAAAGGGAAAGGAAAGAGAGAAACGTGAAAGGATGAAAAATAAGTTGAACTTCGAATTTTACGGATTATCATAATCCGCCACTCTCATTTACCCCCCCCCCCCCCACACACACACACACACCATCATACCCCAAACAGTGACCCAAATATGAATTTATTGCAAATTGCCTCTTTAAAAAAATCTGAGAATCATACAGGTAACAAATTTTCATAATTTGCTCGGTAGTGAGTAATACATAACACTCTTTCCCTGCACCATTTTCCCTTCAGAAGTATGTGCGTAATATAGTACAAACTTAAATCTATTGCTTTATCTCACTGGTGATAACTTCAAAGTGTCTGCGCTTCGCGTTGGTTGGAAATATATATACCCCCCTCGGATCCACCATATACATCTGAAGTTGTGCGTGCTGCGTGTTTAATATGGCTGTATAACAAGCTATTTCGTTTTGCAAATGTGCAAGCCAACATTGAAGTATAGACGATAAAATGTCCCCCCCCTATCATTTCTCTCATCTCTCTCGCCCCCCCCCCCTACTCTCTACATGCTCCAGCTGTACGTGGTCTCCCCCTCTCGATCCTTTCTCTCCCTCCCTCTCTCTCTTTCTTTCCCTCTCTCTCTCTCTCTTTGTCCAATTCGTAGGAACCACCTCTTAAGGTTCGCGTGCTTACTGCCGCCCCCAAAGAAAAAAACCCTTTCCTCTGGTCACCGTTGAGTTGTGAAAAAGCACCAAACTCCTGATCGAAATTGGTTATTACAGCATAATTGAATCAGGAATGAAAATATTTCAGAGCGTGTAAACAGATTGATATCAGTATCGTGCAAACATCAATTTTCTCTACATTAGATGAGGAAAACAGACTGAGGCACCTGGGAAATTGCCTTTTTTCATTCTCCATCATCATGATCATACACTTAGAATCGTTGACATGTATCCGGTAAATGATCTTTCATTCACCAACAATGATGTTATTATTAATATTGAATAGAATGCACTTTTTAATCACTCTGTATTTCCTGCCGTATATTTCAGTAAAGGTATTCCCCAAGGATTAAAATCCATGTCACGTTTAGATCATCATGTTTAAAAAAAAACATAATCAGATTCCCCTCAGACTGCAGATTTTTAACGATTGAGAGTTTTAGGTAAATTCAATAATATTTAAAGAGGAAGGCTTAGAATGCGAGGTACTTCATTTATGAAGGGATGATACGCTCATGACTGAAATTGCATTTTGACAACAAAGGTCAAATCGAACAGCACTTATTTTTAAAAGGGTTGGAAAAAATATATTTGTAATTGCGATTTGTTATTTATTGATTTAATCAATTTGTGAAACCGTGAAAAAGTAAGATGGTTTACTCAAATCTCATTGCAAATGAATTCAGAGAGAAAAATCGTCAAACAAGACGAACCTATTTTTAAATTTGAAGTAAAATCCTGAGCGCAAAAATAAATTAAAAACATGCTAAATCGCCTTAAAAAAATGAATTGATTATCTTGGTTTGTCCTGTTGGCATGAAAGAAAGAATAATGTAAGGTTAACACAAAGAAATGGATGAAGAGAACAATGCTATGCGTAGCTTAAATCAAGATTCCCCAGAGCTATCTGCCCTTTGAAAAAATTGGTGATGCCGAAAAAATGTCTCTGCCTGTACTCGAACCCGGGCCCCCAGCTTTAAACGCCGGTGCCTTAACCACTAGACCACAGAGACGGGTTAGTGGCTAGGGCGACCCCGATTCGATTGACAGTCAATTTTAATTGATGAGAAAATGTTGTGGTTAAAATACCGGAAAAAATAATGAAAAATAGTGGTGAAAGTTTGAGGAAAATCATTCAAAGATGAAGAAAATTATTAAAGTTCATGATTTTTTTTTATTTGTGACGCCATATACGAGCATCTGCCCCATTAGTTATGTAATATAAAATTTAAAAAAAAAATGATTCACGATGATTATTTTATTTCATTTCAGGAGCGGGTGTGAAATATGTAGTCTATTGAAATGCTGAAAACAAAACATTTTCATTTTCATGAGAAATTTCATTTCATTGATTTTTTTTACTACACGACATAATGTGGCAGCTACTCGCATCGGACATCACAAATAAAACAATGTTTAAAAAATTAATTTCCTCGAGCCTTCGTCAATATTTTTCATATTTTGTTTTCTGTTTTTTTTAATATTTTTACATAAACTTTTTGTCAGGATGAACTTCCCCTTCAATGTTTTGAAGCCATCGATTTAAACTTTGCAGAATGGAATTTTGGATTGTTGTTGAAGTGCAATAGGAAAAGACTTGAAATGTTTCCAAATAACCTTTAGGCGCGTAAATCAGACGGCTTAGATAAATAAATCGATTTGGCGCACCTTTCCCATTGTTACACGGAGTAAATCTTTCATGTCCTTTCGAATCCGAGGACCCGTTTCACAAACAGTGGCAATCAAACGTAACTCCAATAATCAAGCGTAACTTGAGTTTGAGCCAGTCAGATACGTGTATCTGAGACTAGTGCTGTTTTTTGTGTGTAGTTGTAGTTTTCTCTATCCTTCTTCATTTCTAGCTCTCTCTCTCTCAATTTCTACTTCTCCCTACATACGGACCCCATCCTCTCTTCAAAGTCATTAAACCATCAATGCTTCATCATTATACACTATGTTCGAAAAGAGTCAGTAATCATCTTGAATAAAGATGATTTATTATGGACCATTATCATCAACACTGTATTCGGATGAGTCATATCAATGTTTCAGAAATACATACGAAATGAATAAAATGCTAAGATGGTTTTTGAATGTTGAAGCAAGGACATGAAATAATAATGTGTTCCCGCGAGTGTCCGGTCACATCAAACAACTTTGTCTCTAAATCTAAATCAAATTTAAATAGTCTCTCAAAAGAAGTTAAATGTGATCTGCATGACACTGTGATCAAGCACATAGCAATAATGAAAGCTCGATAACCTACCTGTAAGTGAAAGATATTTATACTCCTGATGAATATATGCTTGCGATCCTACGTTATTCATGAGCGTCACCACCGTTCTGGAGCTGGATGTCGATAGTATTATTCCTAAAGTCATTCAATGCAGGTGAATTTAAACATCCTTCTTTGAGGTTTAACTAAATAGTGTGGCAGGATCAATGAGAGCAAGTATAGTAAAGAGGTAAATTCGAATAACTCCCTGTCCAAACCTGGTAAAGAATCTCCCAGGAACGGGCGGACGGACGAGGGTCTCGCGGACGAGATCAAGTGCAAGAATACCGCGGTTGAATTGGCAGAGCTCAGAGCCCCTTGGAGCTGGACGTTAAAGTCACACCATCAAATCCGAATCGAAGTCGACCGATAGCATCGCCATTCGAAATTAGCTTCGATCGGCATGGATTAAGTTCAATTGGTGTGACTGCAGTCCCGGACTGCAGTATAGTCAATAGCAACCACTCATAGCGTTGTTTTATTGGTTGCTTCACTGGCGCACTGATGGGAGGGGGGCTTGTGGCTCCAGCCCCCCCCCCCAATTTTTTCACGACCAATAAACAAAAAGAGACGAGGAAATATGATGAAAGTGAAAATATGACATTATTTTCTGAATGTATCAATATTGTATATCACAAAACTGGATTTTTGTAATAAAAAAATAAAAATAAAAAATGAAATTTTTACTCGTTGGCTTCGCTCGATCTAAACTTTTTTTTCTTAGAAATTAATTTTACGCGACATACTATCTAGCCCACTCAAACAATTTGGCTCATTGCGCCACTGGGTTGATTGTTTGTTGTTATAATAATGAATACCAGTAGCACGATGTGATGTGAATTGTGGCACATGTCCATCCGGTATAGAATGGAAGAGAAGCGGAATAAAAAAAAGACGGAAGAATTTCATGTTTTGACTTTTGTTATTGGAATTTTTTCAAGAGAATAAAAAAAATTAATTGGAGAATTATAATTCATGTGACTGTGTTAATCATCATTATTGTTTACTAGTGTTTTCATCATCATAAACTGATTTACCGTAAAAGAAGTATTTCAACTACAATTATAATAGAAGTGATAATGCACAATGTCGTAATGAACAAAAACAGTTGACGGGGAATAACATAGTACATGAGCACAAATTTCTTAATATTTTTTTTTTCTTTATTTTCCTGATCACTACAATCTTCTGTATATATTTTGGTTCATCCTTGATTTTTTATGTAACTTTTGTAGTGAAATTTTATGTAAATGATTTGTATCTTGATGATTTCTCAATAAAAACATAAATGAAAAAAAATCTTAAACACTTGGACCAAGTGAAGTAAGCGAAAAAAATTGTTAATGATAATCGTATTTTTAATACGTTTGACCTAACATTCAACAAATGATGTTAGATTTTACATTTGTTCTTCTTCATTTACCGTTGTCCCTGGTCATGGAATTTTGAGGGCTATAGTGACCTCAAGCAGTCGTCTTTTATTCAGATGCCGGTGGATACTACTGATAGAAAACAATTATAACAATAATAATAGTAATGACAATTATTGTAAAAAACAACGATAACCCTCAGGTTTGAAGAGAGAGGAATAAAGAAAAGAAAAAAAATACAGAAGAAAGGAATAATAAGAAGGAGAAGAGGAAGAAGAAGAAGAAGGAAGAAGAAGAAGAAAAAAATAGAAGAAGGGAAGTACAGATAACAAGGAGAAAACAAAGACAATAAGAATAAAACGAAGAAAAACTGATTATACGAAGAAAGGGAGAGGGGAAAAAGATGGGAAAGGAACAATATTTTCAATATTTTGATTACCCATAATAGGATTTAGATATTCTAATATTTTTCCCATCATAATCATTTGAATAATGTTTAGCATTATTATAATTTAAAAAAAGATCAAAGTTCATTGATTGATTCACATTGAATTGCATTAAATAGTAAGAAAACAAAACAAAACATGACTTTAACAATTTCTAAAAAGGATTCTAGAATTCGACAATACCAGGGACCCGTCTTACAAAGAGTTACGATTGATCCAATTAATCTCAAGTCTATGGAAATCCATCAATGTCATAATTTTTACTCTTAGGAAATTTGCTCAATATCCTTTGAAAACGAAAAGAAACTTACTGAATTGTCAAGAAAACAGTGAATATATGAATTATGGTCATTCGTAAAAAAAATATTTTGAACAAACATGATTGTATTTTAGATGTTGACTTGGCTGGCTTTCCATAATTGCGATTGATCGGATCAATCACAACTCTTTGTAAGACGGGTCATAGAAAGACCAACGGAGAGAGAATGTTAACTATGAACATGATTTATGATATGTCGACGGAATACCCTCTCTCCCTCAACCCTTTCATAAAATTGGGTCACAGTCAGGAGTGAGAAAAAGGAGCATGGGGTCACAGTTCACTGTCAGAGAACCCTGTAATTGTGCACCTCGTGAATTGATGCCCCGGGATAGTGACAAAGTTCAATGTTTATGGAAGGGCTTTCTTCGCAAAAATAGGAAAATCTCATCTGAGCGAAAATCACCCTGCCAATCTGCGCGTTCATAATACTACACTCATTTCAACGAAACCAACTTCATGCTGATCAAAGTTGTGGCATTATTTGGAACGGTATTATCATAGGTCGCTTTGGAGTTGCTTCAATAGGTGTGACTGTACATAGCACGAGACAGGAAGCAGTTTTGCTATTATTCTTTTCATAAACGTATTCTATTGATAAGCTTATACAACGAAATAATTAGCTAATTTTTAAGCGTTCACATCATCGAAAGTCCTAATTAGAATAGATGTACATAGATGGTTCTAAATCTCTGCTTGTTTAAAGTAACACATCTATTAACATTTCCATAATTTAATTGATCGACTGTCTGTGTTACAAAAAAAAGACCAGTTGGCAAAAGATCTTATGCACAGTTGATCTTCAACGAAACAAAGAAGAGAGTAAATCAAAACAACAGTTACTCTGCTTCTTTTTGATAGTTTGTTTATTTAATACGTCTGTGATTAGTGAAATCGTCTCAAACAACTATTGCTTTTGAACATTACTGAAGTATATAATTCATGGGACTTTTGAGTTGATTGAGGTGTCATTGAATTGCAGAGTATAAACTATTTAAAATTTTAGTTATCCCATTTACGTACGACAGGAATTATGTTCTGAGGTACTACGTCGGTAACATGACATTTGCTCGGGTTTTAATATCTCAGAGGCATAGGGTTAGAGTTAGTATTTTAAGAGATTTTGTTTAAGAATAATGTCAAGATGAGGATTAGGGTTCAATTAATTTTTGAGGTTTTAAGTTTTATATTTGGCTCAACGTGCCAATTTCCCATCGGAGCAATAATTGCCGGAGCAAATGTCTTGGAACCGCTACGTCAACTACTTGAAGTATACAGCGTATATCACTTCTCACAAGAAACATGTCCTATGTCGTGCGTAAAGCCACGCGTAACTTACATAGAACTTTGTGAAACTGTCTCCTTGATCAGTACAAAGCGGCTCTCTGTCCAAAGACATACTAATGTATAAGAGAAACATCTATGTCAGAGTAATTGAATAATTTGAAAGATGGATTCACGGTATAGGCTTTTCGATAAACAATCAACAAAAAAAGAGCGTTTGGCGTTGTTGATAAGTGGAGTTGATAAGTGTGGGAAAGTGACCAGGAAAATAAAGATTGTGAATGAGAATGTTAACATATAAATATGAACTCCTTAATCTGTGAATAACGATTCATACTAATCATGTTTTAATATAACTTGAAGAAAAAGTTATATTGATTCAAATGATGATTATCAATGTTTTACAGAGGGGGGTTCGGGGGCGCCCCCCAACAAAAAAAATCACGGAAAGACAAAAAAAGAGGGAAAAGGAAAGAAAAGGAAAGAGAAAAGGTGGAATATGATATCATTTTCTGAATATTATATCAAAATCTATCACGAAATTGGATTTTTGTTATAAAAATGTCCAAAACAATTATCGCTTGCTTCGGTCACTCGCAACTCTTTATGAATTTTGGCCGATACACTATATCTGGCCCCCTCAATTTTTGTTGGTGGGCCCCATTATGTCATTGGCTTCAATTCATTGTAAATGATAGAAATAGGGCCCCAGATGTGAGGAGGGAGAGAGAGATGCAAAATGCAGTGAAAAACATAATTGCAAAGAAAAGAAACAACGGAGAGAGCATTAAAATAGTGCGCGAGTTGTGGGTGTTGGTTTCGTGACGCTTCCTGGCAGTATGTAAATATATGAGTGCATGACTGGATGTGTGTGGGGGGATGGGTAGGCCTATAATGTGTGAGTGGGCGAATGTATGTGGATGTGTATTGGTTTGTGGATATCAGGGTTTGTGGGAGGGAGATGATGTGTGTATGAGTGTGTGCGACTTTTCATGTGCATAATGTGTATGCGCGCGTGTGTGTGCGTGAGAGAGAGAAAACAAAAATATGGGTTGGAGTGTGTGTAAGAATCACACGAAAGTACATATCTATGTGCGCACAAACGTGAGGGTGGTTGCGCGTATGTGAGGGCGTATGTGTGTGTGAGGCTTTGAATGTACATATTGGTCGGGACATTGGTGTATATGTAATAGTGATCGTGAAATTATCTGTCACTTGCATTCAGTTTGACAACAATTAGAAGAATATTTGACTGAACGGGTCATGTTTTCCGGGTTCAATCTTTTTCAATTTTCCAACAACAACAAACATTCAGCTCGTTATCCCATCATCGATACGGCGACACGAGTATCAAACAACAACTTGGACGAAATCGGACGTTAACCCACACTTCCTATGGGATTTGAAAAAACATACAAAGATGAGACACGGAAGATCTCAAAATCAGTGAACCCGCAGACTGGCAGGATATCAGAGTCAAAGGCCAAGATGAAAAACCAAACTGTCGTATTTGATAGATAGTTCATCTGAGGTAGCAAGTAACTATACATGGATGGTTGATAGACACTCCCAAAATGAAGTGATATTCTCTTCGAGTTGACGTGATAGAGCAATAATTTGACGAATGTCAGGACCGTGTCATTGTCATTGTATGGAAGATATATATGCCACCTCTGGTAGGCATAGTAGGTGGAATACAATATCTCGAGAATCTATCGAAATACCCTTATTTCATTTTGCTGATTAAAAAAAAAGTTTGGATTGACATGGTAAGACTGCTTGTGATTGATGGTAGTGATCTTTTAAAGATGATTGCTAAGAAAGCGTGTTAACATTTAAGCGAGCGACCAGATGACCTAAGGCCTACTGTCCATTCCGAAAGACCTGGTAATGAGGATAAAGCCTAAAATACCGCTGGACACTAGTGCACAAAATGGAAATCGAACCCGGTTCACCGGTTTGTTAAATCAGCGCTCTACCGACTGACCGATCAGCTTGTAATAAGGGTTCCTATATAAATGATGAAAATGAAATTAATTCTTCACAAATTTCTAGGCTTCTTTGAACTAGAACGTCTTGAAAATCAAACAGAAGTGCCCCGCCCTCTTAAAGAAAAACAGCAAAACGGGCACACGAGTGTAATTCATCTGCGCGCAATGCATGCCGGACAGGCGTAAGTAAAGATCACATGACTTTGTTGATTAAAATAATTCATTAAAAATAGATCAAATGTTTGTATATCAAAAGAAAAACGATAGACATAATGCTTTGTTCATACTCTTTCATAATCAAGGCGTTTGGGAAGGCTAGACTGCATTTTTGTATTTCATTTTAATCATTATTACCCACAATGCAGTTCTGGTTTTTCTGGCGATGAACTGGCCGAAATTATGGTTAGTCTTATTTCAGGCCATTTAACTTTTGATTGAGCTGGTCAAGTACCTGATTAACATATCAAGTCTTAATGCACTGTTAATTGTGACTAATGTCAGTGAATTAAAGCAAAATCTATCGAGGGATTGATTTTTAATGATTTTTTGATGAGCTATGATATAACACGTGAGTGAATGGGGGTCTGTATTACTCATGTGTGCCCTATATCGCGACTACACTTCTACACTGTCGTTGCTATGGCTGGGCGTCGTCTGCTAGAAATCGGTGGTGAGAATGCTTCAAACAGTTTTATGTAAAGTGATATAGGTTATGTTTTGCAACAGATGATAAGTATATTACTCGGCATTTAGTGCATTTATCGCTTACTATGCTGGAATGACGCTTTCAAATGTATATTCAATGCTTATCATTATTTTATCATGCAGAAATGCGAGTTTCTACTGCCAATAGGAGATCTGGTTGGTTTGAGAGTGTGAAATGAAACAAGTACTAGTAGGAACTTCAAAATGATGAATAACTTCTAATTATCATCAGGATTCCTATTTTCAATATTTAGAGCACGCAGAGAAAGAAAGATGAACAAAACATTAAAATGCATAAACTTGTCTCAGTCAGATACATCATAGATTGCGCACTTGAATACTATTCACTTCGTTGAAAGCTACAGGAGAGGGGGGGGGGGGTGCTGAGTCGGGGTACATACCCCCATCCTCCTGGCTTGAAAGCAGGGCGGGGTTGATGCCTATAACACCCCCCCTTCTTCATCCAAATTAACGGTTATAATAGGGAAGAGTGGCGAATGAGCAAAAGAAATGCTTACAATCTTTGTTTGTTATCAATTTTCTTTTATTTACTTTGTTTATTCTTATGCGAATACATAGGTAATAAATCACCTCGAACGAAATTAAACATGTAAACAAGGAGTTGTAAATCCACACAATACATATTTAGCCAATTGATGGACATCAAGCAAGTAGAACTTGTAGCTGCAATACCATAGGAAGCGCACAAAATATATGAATGGAACACTGCATTTTTACATTAAATTGAGGGGTGTCTAATGAGACGTTTTCTTTTCTTTTACGCGTTTAGTCAGATTAGGTATTGAATGCAAGGTATCAATCTCTTCAGGAGAACTCACTCTTTCTTTTGAGACCAAAATTTTCAACTTTTCGTCATTTGACCCACAGTATAGGGCACACGAGTGTAATTCATCTGCGCGCAATGCATGCCGGACAGGCGTAAGTAAAGATCACATGACTTTGTTGATTAAAATAATTCATTAAAAATAGATCAAATGTTTGTATATCAAAAGAAAAACGATAGACATAATGCTATGTTCATACTCTTTCATAATCAAGGCGTTTGGGAAGGCTAGACTGCATTTTTGTATTTCATTTTAATCATTATTACCCACAATGCAGTTCTGGTTTTTCTGGCGATGAACTGGCCGAAATTATGGTTAGTCTTATTTCAGGCCATTTAACTTTTGATTGAGCTGGTCAAGTACCTGATTAACATATCAAGTCTTAATGCACTGTTAATTGTGACTAATGTCAGTGAATTAAAGCAAAATCTATCGAGGGATTGATTTTTAATGATTTTTTGATGAGCTATGATATAACACGTGAGTGAATGGGGGTCTGTATTACTCATGTGTGCCCCAAAACGGGCAAAGTCAATTCAGCCAGCGAAGACGGCGCTCTTCAAATCATGTATAGTTCTCAAGATTGAATGAGTTATGTATATAGTCTCCTAGGAAGAAAGATGTACTGAGGGGGGGGGGGGTGATGACCGCCTTATGATCTCGGCCTCCGTTAGCTCGATCGTGCCGAAATTTGGCACGCACATTCTTTACAGTAAATTGTACGAGTCTTATTCAAAAAAGTTTTTAAAATTATTATTTGTTAATGATTATGAATAAAAATATGCAAATTTATCCATGAAAACATAGTATTTGCATATTTAACACCCAATCCCACTGAAGACTTTTTTTTCGAGATTTAATCTTTGTTATCTTATTTATAAGTTTTTTTTACTAATTGAGAATGTCACATTTTCGTTATGAATTTCTTTGTTTCTAGAAACTTTTCTTCTCTTTTCTATGATCTGCTTTTCATTGTTCTTTGATTACTTACTTTTACCTCAAATCAATATAGAACACTAATTATAATAATCAACCTTGTATGAATTCTATCTGTGCCACAAACATCTTTCAAGGGTGGTGTAATTATGGGAAAGACTGAAAACCTTTACAAAGCTGCTTCAGTCATTGAAGATATTTATATTATACAGAGAACGAATAACGGTCACTTATCAGTAATAAAATGAAACCTCAGAAGAAATTCACGATCCATAGTACATCTTAAAAGAGTTTGGGAGCACATTCGTGGTAAATTGAATCGCGTATTTTTAATAAAACCTGGTGAAATTATTTGTCGGCTGTTAGATTATTGAAAAGGCGATAGATTCTATTGTCAGGGGAGTAAAAACGCGCCAAAGCGAAAGAGTTGGTAACTATGGGGCATGAGTGAAAGGCGGAGAAGGAAAAAAGGAAGTAAGGAAGTAAGAAAGAAAGAAATAATAATGATAATAATAATAATCCGCTTTTATATAGCGCTTAATCCATCGGAACGACGTGTCTAAGCGTTTTACAGATATATTATTAAAGAAAGAAAGAAAGGAAAGGAAGGAAGGAAGGAAGGAAGGAAAAAAAAGAAAGAAAGAAAGAAAGAAAGAAAGAGAGGAAGGGGGAAGGAGGGGGAGCGAAATATACATGTACAATGTAAAAGAGATGGCGGTGCAATGCATTTTAGTAATCAAGATCCAAATCACTGCTCTCTACCGTGGCGCCATTACCTCATGATTTCACATAGTACAACATCCACGCATCGATGAAGTCGGGAGTAATCCACCCGTAGGCAATGATCTCCTTGTCGCCCCTTCTTAGAGCATGAAGATATTTATGCAGAGCGCTCTTCATAGTCTTTCCAGCAGTATAGCCTTTGGCGCAGCTATCCACTTCAGAAGGAATGCTATTAAAATGGTTAGAGACGACTATGTAATAGCCATAACTCCTGTCGCACATCATCAAAGTCATGCTCAGTGACACCAGCAAAACCGACTCCAGTCCGATCAAAGTTATTGCGTTCTTTCCAATGGCGTAATCGTCTGTAGGTTCGGAGTTGGATCCGTTGATGTGACCGAAGCATCATGTTCGTGGAGCTGGATCCTTGGGCTCTAAAGAGATTAACGAGATTGGCTCCTTCATGTGAAATGGAACAAAATTAAAATCCGCAATGAATCGAACCAAATGAATTTTCATTCATTACCGGCATGGTTGCATGAGGATTTTTTTTTCGTTCACACCGGGGGCCCGTAACACAAAGGTTAACGATTAATCGTACGCTTGATTTTTTACGATTGATTGTACATTGTAGTCAATGGAATCAATCGTAGAAAAAATTGTTCTACGATCATTTCTAAGCTTTGTGTTGCGGGCCCCGGGTGGGTGTTTCATAAAGCTGTTCGTAAGTTAAGAGCGAATTTAAGAACGACTGGTGATCCTTTCTTGTGGTAAAATTGGCGATGGTTACGTGCGTAAGCAACGATCACCAGCCGTTCTTACAGTCGCCCTTAACTTACGAACAGCTTTATGAAACACCCACCCGGACTTTTTTTCAATTGAATAAATAAGGATATCGTCAAAAACTTTAACTACAGTCCTTCCATGCTTTCAAAATTGTCTTCATTTCCCCCTTTTTATACTTTTCTTCTTGTTATCACTATGAATGGGGCGGTCGTTCTGCCCCCCCCCCCTCCCCTCCGACGCAGCTTCTAGTTTAAGGAATAAATTCCTGTCATGTACCTGAGTACTTTATCTTAGTTGAAGGTATAGCAAATGAAGTTCAATGTCGTGCGAAATGATATAGAATCTTACACAGTGATTGGTACGTTACACTCTATATACTAGTAATTGTCTAAAGGAAAATCATCGACCAGTACAAAACACACCCTCATTTCTCGCAAAAAAAGTTTTCTGGTCATAAAAAAATGGTTCAGGCAGTGCACCCCGTTCCTGTACGCTCGCTGTTTCAAATCTTATACAACAATAGAAAAATATGTATTATACTTTCTTGAATGAACGTATAGGTAAAGACAAGCCGTTAACCATGGTGGTCATGATTCAAATGAAGTTTTCAGGTCATGGGGTTTTACTTCTTTATATGAGAATACTGCCAGCTTACGTTCTATACAATATACGTCGTTGTAATACTTTTTTTTATTTTGATACATAAAACGTCTCTTCCCAGATACGATGATACATGTATGCCAATGTGGATGTGGATATGTGTTACGCTACCAGTATCTGATTGTATGTGTGTGTTCGTGGAAGTATCGCTCTTGACTGATTAGAATAATCACCAATATTTAACACGTTAATAGAATCGTAGTTGTGACCCCCCCGACACACACAAACACACACAACACTTATTTCATCCCATTGATAACATCATTTAATTTCCATTGCTCTTTATCACACACAACCCCCACACACACATCCGCACACAGACATCCTCCCCCCCCACCAAAAAAAATGCTTTTACCACAAAATAAAGAATTTCGTACCAGAAAAAAAAGGAAAAAAAAGGCCTTTAACCACAAATAAAGGATTTCGTATCACAAAAAAATATTGACAAGCAAACAAAAAAGAGGGATTTAAGTTCAAAAGAGGGGGTCACTTGTGACTCTTCAGGGGGGGTGGCAGTCTGCCCCCCTGCCCCCCCCCCTCAGGTACGCTAGTGCCCGCAACCCCATTAATATGTCACTCACACCAAATGCCCCCACCCTCCCCCCCTCCCATACCCCCATGGATCTCTTCATTGTTCGAAAATGTAAGTTCCTTCACCTGGCCGTCTCTTGTTTTTGTTCCAAACCCAGAGCGAGATGATTTGAAGCGCATCTTTCCATAATCTGATTTCGGTTGCATCGCAACGAGTCTATCCTCTTCAGAAACGAACTATAATCAGATAAAAGCCGAGTCAAATGTATACCTCTGATTGTGCAGTGTTCTATATCATAGTGAGGACACACGCATGGATGAATGGTATTCTGCCGTCGTAATGTTTCTTAATGCAGGAAAATGAATTGAAAGAAAAAAAACCCCGCCATGTTTGTTCAGAATAAGTTGTTTCAAATACTTATGACTGTATATTGCACATGGAATAAACTGTATACCTTTATTCTGCCCCGATGCTTTTTCATCTTATCTTGTTTTCAACCGTTTTTTCCAATATAGGGCCTATTGTATTATCATAATTGTAATCTTTACTATGAAAATAGCTAACTAACCAACCAAAATCTAAATGTGTCTAAATTTAATGCAGCATTAATGCGTGAGAACGTAGAAAAGATGATTACAACAAGAAAAAAAAACTAAAAGAGAAAATTGGAGAACAAGAATGGATCAATAAAATAATCATGGTTTTAAAAAAATACACATTTAGTATTCACTTTGTGTTTCGAATCTACCAGTTATTCAATGAATATTCAATCAATACAGAGTGATGCTTTAACAGTTTAATAAAATATATATTATGAATAAAATCATTATGGATATAATTTCACTAGGTTTGTATCCGTTGGTTTGTTACCATGACTACCAATAGGTCTAGTTCTCAGACCCTCTCACACCTTTATGGCTAAACTCATTCGGTCTGCTATCAATTTGGTATTATATCTCTTAAATTGGTCTAATTGTTACTTAGTCTAAAGGCAAGATGGTCTAATTTCTACTTTGTGTACATACTAGTTTGCACTATGTCAAATGACCAAACAACAATTTGCCCTTCCCGCCATTATGTGCTAAATTATGTAACATTCTCGCCGTCACGATTATACCAATTATTATTTTCATTAGTCATTATCGTTAAGGTCACAACGAACTCCAACTACAATGAATTCTATTCATGATTGGATAATGTCTTGACCCAAAAGAATATGAATATGATAGAGCAGCATGGACTTGTTTTGATTTCGGCCCTCAAACCCGGGACAAAATCCACCCGAATCGTATTTATTTCAGCTGATAATATTTTGTAAAGATGAATAATAGCAATGGCTTCTTCTCAACCTTCACATGGTAAACAATATTTGCTCAGAAATCGTGCGGTTGTGTCGGATTCTGGTTCTGAAGATTCAACCACTATGTCTTCAACGTCGACGAACACAACTGAGGAGGCGCTTAAGAGTCTACGTACAGATCTTGATGGTTTCGCTCAGCAAGTACTAAGTAAGTTAGATACATTGAGTAGCGGCATTTTGAGTATTCAACAGCAGATTAAGACCATTAACTCAACCCTAGCCGATTTACAAATCTCAGTACAAGATACAGCAGATAGAGTGACTGAAATAGAGCAAGTGAAAATACCAAATGTTGAGAAAGAGGGAAAGGATGTTGCCAAGAGACTGACTGATGCCATTACAGCATTGGAAATACATGACCGTAAACAGAATCTATTGTTTTACGGAATCCCCACCACAAGCACCAACAAGTCCCAGAGGAAAGCAGTCACCGAATTACGCAGCGCCATTTCCAAGCTTGGATTTTCGCCCCAGCAAGCGGAGGATATCCCGATAGTGAACGCCCACCGCATACCCCGAAGAATTCAAGCTGAGAAGGCTCGATCTGATGCGACACCGTCAACACCGGATCCGATCATCGCAAGATTCGTAACGATGTTCGACCGTGACTCCATACTCCAAGCATACTACGAACAGCAGCGAAAGCTTCCCCCTGGAACCAAGATGCCTTTCACTCTTCGCACAGATCTTCCTCCCAAATTGAAAGAGAAGCGTTACAAGTTGGAGATTAGTGCTTATAGGCTTAGGAAAGAACAAGGAAAATCTACCAGAATTCGACTAGTAGGAACTGATCTTTCTCTTGAAACGCGTAACAAAGGCCAAAAAGAAGCACCATGGGTTAAACATGTTATCTAAATTATGGCAAGCCTGTGCCTACCGATAAGCTGACATACTACATCTGGATAGATAGTATTTTCGTGACACTTTTTTATAGACTATACCAAGATTTATTGATATCTTTTGAGTTGAATTTCAAAGTCAGCTATTATTCACTTTAAAGTGAAAGAACTTATTATTTCTAAACCATATCAATAATATTTTGCTTTCATTTGATATTACATCAAAAATCGGTCATGTTTTTTTTCTGATTCACTGTTGGCTTTTCGGCCGGAGAGTATAAAGCTCTGGCTGGGGCAGTTAATGGTGGGTCGGGTAAATGTGACTCATGCATGGTGTATTCTGGTTTATAACAACTTTCTTTGGTCAAAAATAAAGCAAACTGGGATTTTATACAAACTTATGCAAATAAACTGAAATTTGCTTATTGCTGTTCATGTACATCTCAGTGTGCCTGCATGTAGATGAAAAGAAAAAAGTGTTAAAACTAGTCAAAGGACCAAAGTAACATGCATGAAGTAAGAAAATTGTTAAAGCTAGTCAAAGGACCAAAGTAACAATGTCATGTATGAAGCAAGTTGTTAAAACTAGTGAAAGGATTAAAGTAATATGTATGAAGTAAATAACTTCATGTTTTCAGTTAAGAAAAACAATGGTTTAAAAAGTTATTTTTAGCTTTAATTTATTCATTTATTTTGCGTATGCATTGGAGTAACCATGGGTGCATGGGTAAGGAGTACCTACAGGTATACGCATGCAGTGAAAAGTATTCAATATATTTCAGGTCTGACATTAGAGACTATACTATATTTGCAAATTCTTTTTCAGGCCTCACCTGTTTTTAATGTAATTTACATTATTTGAAATTACTAATGACATGTCTTGTGCAGTGACAAAACGTAAACTACTCTATACATGTCTATCTACACATGCATACCATTTTCTTCTCCTTGCTGCATATTGCAATGTGAAGGCCAGTATGAAATTGGAAAAGTCTTATGAATTGAGAAGTTAAGAAAGTTACTTATTATTTCAGCTGTAAAGTATTATGAAAAGTTGTGACTTTAAGTGGGTTGGATACCTTGTCACAATGTCAAGTTTTATGGAAGGATTTCACATGTATGTTCGATATATTGTCTACGTACATGAATTTGTAGATGTCTTTGTTCTATGTTCGTATAAAGAAAAAACCCACAGTAGATGTGTTACAACTTTAGGAAGAAATGTCTTGCAGAAAACATTTTATGTTAAGCTATCGAGTGTTTTGTATAAGGAAACAAGAATGTTGTTTTATTATGGCTGATGTCAAAATAATAACGGTAAATTGTAGAGGACTAGGTGATAAGAATAAAAGGAAGGATGTGTTTGATTACTTATGCCGTAAAAATGGCTCAATCTATTGTTTACAAGATACTCATTTTGATGCAGGATTATCTGACATAATCAAACAAGAATGGAATGGAAAAGGATTTTTCAGTTTTGGAAATACACAATCAAGAGGAACTGCCATTCTATTCAATCCTAAACTTGATTTTACAGTAAATCAAACAAAAATAGATCCTGAAGGAAACTGGGTAATTTTGGATTTGGTAATGGTTTCACTGAAATTCACATTGATATCATTGTACGGACCAAACGAAGATAATCCTGATTTTTATGAAAAGATAGGGAAAATTGTAACTGATTTTGATAATCCACATATCATTATATGTGGTGACTGGAACTTAACACAGGATCAAAATATGGATAACTATAATTATGTAAACATAAACAACCCCAGAGCTAAGGGAGTGGTTGAAGAATTAAAAAATAAATTTGAATTAATTGATCCATGGAGACAACAAAATCCATATGTTAAACGTTTTACATGGAGGAGAACATCTCCAGTAAAACAATCCCGTTTGGATTTCTTTTTGTGTTCAAAAGAGCTTTTGTCTATTTTAAAAGAAACAGATATATTGCCTGGTTATCGAACAGATCACTCAATGGTCACTTTAAGTCTTAGATGCTCTGATTTTGCAAGAG
This sequence comes from Lytechinus variegatus, assembly GCF_018143015.1. Taxonomy (NCBI): domain Eukaryota; kingdom Metazoa; phylum Echinodermata; class Echinoidea; order Temnopleuroida; family Toxopneustidae; genus Lytechinus; species Lytechinus variegatus. Next base: position 28,261,459 of record NC_054751.1, read on the forward strand.
GTAAGGGATACTGGAAATTTAACAACTCCCTCTTAGAAGATCAAGCGTATGCAAACTTAGTAGTTGAAAAAATTATTGATCTTAAAAAACAATATGCTGTATCTCCATACATAAAAGAGAAAATTCAAGATATACCAAGTCAAGACCTGCAGCTGACTATAAATGACCAGTTGTTTTTTGAAGTCTTACTAATGGAAATAAGAGGTTCAACAATATCTTATTCTGTGAAGAAGAAAAAAGACATGATTGAAGAAGAGGATTTGTTAGAAAAGAATATACAAAGATTAGAAAGTGAACTGAGCTTTAATCCCAACAGTGATCTAGAAAGACAAGTATTAGAAAAACGTATTCTACTTCAAGAAATAAGAAATGTGAAATTGAAAGGTCAAATGATAAGAGCACGTATAAACGCCATTGCATATGGAGAAAAACCTTCCAAATTCTTTTTAAATTTGGAGAAGAAAAGAAATGTTGAGAAAACTATGTCGTCTATAACTTTGAGCAATGGATCAGTTGTTGACAACCCAAAAGAAATAACAGATGAATGTAAAAAATTTTATTCAAAATTATATTGTAACAAAGATCATACTTTAGACACAGAAAGTTTTTATGACAGGTTAAAGAATTTGGAGATAAACAAATTAAAAGACCATAACATGAAAAGACTAGGTGGTCCTTTAACCTATGAAGAAGTGACTGAAAGTCTTAAAAAAATGAAGAATGGGAAGGCCCCTGGTTCGGACGGATTTACAGTAGAATTCTTCAAGTGTTTTTGGAAAGAATTGGGACATTTTTATGTCAGAGCAATTAACTATTCTTATAAGACAAAGAAGCTCTCAAATTCACAAAGATTGGGAATTATTTCTTTAATACCCAAAGGAGAGAAACCTAGACAATATTTACAAAACTGGAGACCTATAACTCTTTTGAACACGTCATATAAAATTGCATCTTCTGCTATAGCCAATAGAATTAAAAATATATTGCACGAAATTATCCATGAAGATCAAAAAGGATTCATGAAGAATAGATATATTGGAGAAAATATTCGTATTATTTATGATACTCTCCATGAAACTGAAGAATTAAATACTCCTGGGATGTTGTTATTACTCGATTTCGAGAAAGCTTTTGATTCAGTTTCACATAATTTTTTATACAAAGTCTTAGAAACATTTAATTTGGGGCCTTCCATTCATCAGTGGATTCAAACGTTTTATAATGAAAATATGTCTTCAGTATACATAAATGGTCATTTGTCAGAACGTTTCTTTATAAATAGAGGCTGTAGGCAGGGTGATCCCCTTTCCTCTTATTTATTTCTGTTATGTGCTGAAATTTTAGCAGTTATGCTTCGTCAAAATGATTGTATTAAAGGAATTGATATTAAAGGAAATATTCGGAAAATTACTCAGTATGCAGATGATACAACCCTCTTTTTAGATGGTTCGGTTGAATCTCTGAACAGTGCCCTTTCTGTTATTGCGATTTTTTATTCACTTTCAGGATTGAAAATTAATGAAGGTAAAACTAAAATTGTTTGGATTGGATCGAAAAAATATAGCCCATACAGAATTAAAACAAAAATGAAACTCTCGTGGGTCGATGATGGCTGTTTCACTTGTTTAGGTATAAACTTTTCTTTAAATTTAGATAACATTGTATCTCTTAATTACATACCTGCCCTAAACAGGGTGAAGCGCCTAATTCAAGTCTGGTCAAATAGAAACATAACCCCACTAGGTAAAGTAACTCTTGTTAAAACTCTTTTTCTGTCACAATTTAATTATTTAATTTTGTCTTTACCAAATCCATCACCTGTGTTTATAAAAGAGCTGGAAAGGGTTCTGTTCAGTTTTTTGTGGAATAAAAAACCTGATCGTATCAAAAGAATTCAGATTTGTAATTCCTATATGGAAGGTGGTGTGAAAATGGTAAATATTGAATGTTTCTTTATGTCGTTGAAATTAACCTGGATACGAAGAATGCATAATGGATTCATGGATAATATATGTTTCAATTCTTTTTTGCATGCCATCCCTTTTTCAGACTCCAATTTTTTACTTTATAGTCATGGCTATTTAGAAAAGTTTGTTAATACAATAACAAACCCTTTTTGGAAAGATGTACTTTCCTCATGGTGTATTTTTCGGAAAGCAAATAGATGTTCCAGTAGAAGAGAATTCTTTTCTGAACTCCTATGTCATAATGAAGACATAGTTATTAACAGAAATCTAGTTAACTTTAGGCACTGGAGTCAAAAGGGTTTAAGATTTGTCAACGACTTAATAGGAACAGATGGTCGGGTTTTAAGTAGACAAAGAATTATTGAAGTGTACAATGTTTCCATTGATTACCTTACATATTTCATTATAAAACAAGAGATCAGTGAAAAGTTAGAGAGTTTTTCGCAACCTGATAACGATTTTGTGAAGTTAACCACTCCATTGAGACCAAATGTCATTACTGTATTGATGAAGCAAAATAAAGGTTGTAAAAATATTTATGTTCCATTGGTGAAAAAAAAGGTATCTAATAACTTTCAAAGAAAAAAAAAATGGGAAGAGAGAATCGGAAAACAATTCTCACTGGAGAAATGGCGTTGTTTTAATTCTATACCGTTTCAAGTAATGACAGATGTTTCAATCAGGTGGTTTCAATATTGCTTAATTAACTGTATTATTCCAACGAATTTGTATTTGTGCAAAATCCAAGCTAAAGCAAGTAGTACTTGTACTTTCTGTACCTCCCAAGTTGAAACTATTGAACATCTGTTCTTTGAATGCCACTTAGTTAAAAAAGTATGGGCATACTTTGAAAGGAGACTGTTTGAAAGATGCAAATTAGTATTAAAATTAACCATGGAAAATGTTCTTTTTGGAATTACTCCCATTAAATATAATAGAGCCTTAAATACACTGATTATTTGGATAAAATGGATGATATATAAAATCAAATTAGCTGGAATTCGTCTTATGCCACAGAAAATCCTCAACGAGTTAAAGAATTATTTTTCGTACGAAAAAGCTGTTTCATGTGAAAATATGCAGCAAGCATCTTTTGAAAAGTGTTGGTCAAATTTTATTAATCTTTTCGACTAATGTCGAAAAGATTGTCAACTAATGTCGAAAAGATTTTCAACGGTTTGCGAGATACAATTTTGCATCTTTTTCTTTCGTTCTCTACATAAATTAAAGCTATGTTTTTGCTTTTGGTACCGTAAATGATTCATTTTGTAATAAGACTGTATTATCAGCTTTTTATACTGTTAAACACTCACTTTCTGATTATTTTTGTACATTGACTGAAAACAAATGTAAACTGAAGCCATATTGATTGTGCAAGCAGATCTACATGTAAACTGATTATATATTGAATAAAACACCCTACTGTGGGTGAAAAAGAAATTGGAAAAAAAAAAAAAAGAATATGAAGAATCGGATTTAGCTATTCAACAGTGAATGGTATCCATTTTCTAAATCAATCAATGAAACGTGACTCATAATATTATTGTCATCACTGATTTATAAACTGCATCGATTCGATATCATATGATCATTTCGCAGACGACAGTGTACTAATGTCCTATTCTTACTTTTTGCGCGCGCTTTTTTTCTGATTGCGTTCGTTTCCAAGGAATCCTGCCAAACGCTTCAGCGAGCGAGAAAGGATTGAACTTCTGTCGAACGCCAATCAGTGAACATGGTCATCCAGGGTTTAATATCCATGCTACGCTTGTTATTGATTTCTTGTTAACGTGTGGAAGAGATCGAGTCTGTAGATTCGGCGTGTTTTGATTAGTCGTAACCGTAGTGGATGCCTTTATATTTGGATGCTAACGAGCACCTTGGCGTTGCCCAACCAGTTGAGGCATATTAGTATGGACACATCTTTCTCCAATGCTCCGCATATGTGGCAGTGTCGTGTGGTCAAACCGATTGCCGCTGGTGCCGGTCACATGTGCCTTTTATGCAGTTTCGAAGAGGTTCCGACGAATTTATTTTGATTTTATCGATTTCATAAGTAAATAACCTCTTTCCCGGATTTTCAGAATTTCGGAGTGAAATGTTCAATATGCCTTGTTTTCGCTCTGACTAGGAGAAATATCATCTACAAATGAGGTGACGTTGACTGCAGTGAAGATCGTTAATTGATAAATGTGTATGTACGTCTTGCCGTTTGGAATTATATGGATATGTCGTAACTGCTTTTGATTTGAATGCTTTTTAAAACGTGCTTCTCAGAGTTTTTACACAACTCGTCGTTCTCTTCGGAATCGAATCTTGTATCAACGATTTATTTTCGCTTGAAGCAGAAATATTGAAGGATAAGTCTTTGTATCGAGATGGGGAACTCTATGTGCTGTCGAAGGAGGTGCCAGTCGCGGAACGTTTCATCGCCGAAGAAGCTGAAGAGGGGCGAAAGCGTCTTCGACCAACATCCATGGCTTCGGAAACTCCAAAGCGCCCTCGTAACGATCTCCTTGCTCGCCATCCTCTTCGGCTACGCCTTCATTGGCGCTGCCGTGTTCGTCGTTCTCGAGAGCAACACTGAACTCGAGGCCCTCCACCGGTATGAGGAGGCGCGACGAGATTTCCTTGGACACGTCACGAACGTAACGCTCAATTTTTCGTCCATAGAAGGTAGATAGTTTGCTAAAATGTCGTCGACAGTTGTCATGTTTGTCATATAGTCAATACTAGCATCTAATTCAATATGAAATACACGATACAAACGAGAAATGTAGCACTGTATACGCAGGCGTCGATATATACACCAATCATACTCATCCAAAAAGAACTTATTTTATACGAGGATATATGTAGGCTCGTATCACCAGACGAGGGAATAAAATATGAAGGGAGAAACATAGAAAGAAACAGAGAGAAAGACGAAGAGACAAACATACAAAAATAGATTGAGAGGGAGAGAGAGAGAGAGAGAGAGAGGATGGTAAAAGCAAAGGTGTGTTTAAAATTTTAATAAGATATTGCCTATAACTTTGGTAGTAATATTGTGTGTGGTATGATAGTATCTATAGTAACTGCACAAAGCATGAGTTGTGTTACTGAATAATAGAATTTTCGTGGGTTTTTTTTTCCAGGGGGTTCCGGATGTATTGCCTGAAACCTTCCCTTTTTTCAAATTTCCCTGAAACATCAGCATGTATTGTTTATTTTGTAGTTGATTGATTTGTGGACAAATAAATGAAATGAAATTTCATGTCACTATTTTCCCCCTTTTCCTGTCAAGACCCTAGTGACATCGACATCGATGACATGAAAATGGATCTGCTTCTCCTCGTGGACCAGTACGAAGATGCAATGGAAGACGTCCTTTGTAAACACCATACCTCGGTCAAGACACGAAACGCGACCGGCAAGCCCAGGTGGAATTTCTTTGGAGCTTTGTTCTTCTCCGCCACCGTCATCTCAACCATAGGTAGGAAAAATGTTTACCTTTGACACGCAATCATATTCATATTGTAATGAATGTATCATTATTTGTTTCATGATACATATTGGAAATGTGTATCCAACATACTAGCATGACTAGACCAAGGAGTGGAGGATGTGTGGCCAAATTTCCTTGTACTTGGTTTCATTTATATTTTCAAAACAAAACAGGATCGGATTTCAAGCAATACTATAGAAAAAAAATATATTTAAAAGCAGCGGAAAACAGTTTTCAAGATGACTATTTCCATTCAAAATCTCAAGCTCAATAAGATATTGAACGGATTGAAACTATCCCGATATCAGCACCTTATCTGTTTCCTAATACTTATATCATATGCAGATATGTCATACCTTCACACCTTGTCTACATGCCTTTAAATGAGTCACTTCACCGTTGCATGCTCAACGATTCTGTAATGACAGACAATTTCCTGCAGACTTAAACATGCATATATCAGTTTCAAGATTGTATATTAAGCCTTGATGGGGATCATTCATAAAACATCGGCAATTCAGGTTGCTATATACCCCAGTAGTATTTGTGGCGTAATTTCCGGTCTAAAGCTGAATTTATGGTATATATTTCCTTTGTAGCAGGTGGTATAATTAGGAATATCACACATTGACATTAGATATTAAATACTTGTATATTAGGTGAGCGGAAGGTATCAAAGTTCATCAAACTTTCAAACGAGCTTATACCACTAGTCACATTGGCGGTTAATTGCCAATTCGCCTATACTGCCAACTAGTCCACTCACCACATGGTCTACTTTCATTAGTCCAATGCCATTCCGTTTCATCAACAATTCGTCCAACAACCATTTGGTCCAATCATCATTTGGTCTAATTACCATTTCGTCTATGACCATTTCGTCTAATAAACAGTTGGTCTAATATCCATTTCATTTTCATTCATTTTGCACAACACTTTAGACCAATTAGACCAAATGGTAATATGGACTAAATGGCTATTGAACCAATTGGTTATTAGACGAAATGGCATTAGACTAAATGGAAGTAGAACATACATGTGGTGAGTGGGCGAACTGATGGTAGACCAAATGATAGTAGACGAGTTGGCAAATGGACAAAATTGGCATTATGACGAATTGGGAATAAACCACACTGGCGATACCGACTCCAGACCAACCAAATCTGTGACGTCATTTCCAATGACATACCAGCGGTTTCGTTAACCGGTCGCTGGTATCCGAGTTTAAATGCAACCGTCACATCAACGAATCCGACTCCAAACCGACCAATGATATGCCACTTGGTATGAGGTAATAGTTTTGATCGATCTCACGTCGGTTCATTTGGTGTAACTGTTGCAATTGCCCTTCTTTAATCACGTGTATTTGCTGATGATTTAAGTAATTTAAGCTAGTGAACATGCATTTCCAAGGTTAGGTGATATAGGCAAAGCTCAATACCTGATGCACAACGAGTTGCAACGGGGAAAGTGGTAATCAGCAACGGTTACTCTACACCGGGAAGGGGGGGGGGTCGGTATTAAAGGGTGACGAGAACCTAGTTAATGGGTCCACACCAGAGGCATGGGCAAAAATCCGGGGGGGGGGGGGGGCGTGTCCCCCTACTCAAAATAGTAGGGGGACACAATATCAAATGTCCCCCTACTATTGTGGTCTTTTATGATGGTAAGAAATACATCTGATTCCTTCAAATCGAAATAAAACATGTATTTTAGGACGAGATGACCTTACTTTGGGGTGATAACCTTTTTTTTTTTTTTTTGCTTTTTCCGCCCCTGACCAGAGGCTCTCTTTATAAAGGTCTTTACACATATGGTAACTTTGGCATGATGGCAACTGCCATGGTAACATGGCTCAGCAGCCAATCAAAATCAATGTTTCTATGGTAGGTACGACAATGGCAAAGTTACAATATTGTAAGTCTTTATGAAGTGGACCCATGGACGTTTCAGCCGGCGAATATCGACTTTCTTTAGCGCGAGTCATCTAACCCTACTTCTCAATATATAAATGGTCGGATTTTTATTTCAAGCATTTATTTCTTAATCAAGATCGCGAGGATATTGCATTAGCATTGTATGAATGTAAAAAAGACAACATGAGAAAGAATTGAAGAGAAAAAAGAGCCGATACAAATTTGTCATGTAGCATTGATATGAGGCTACTTGTAGCATGGCTCTATACTATAGACATAATATGCATAGTGGATAATTCCTAGCATAATGATCATGACTTTCCAATTAACTGATAATTAGAGTATTGGTTTAATGGGTTTGTAGGTTGCATAATTCATGATCTATATGGTGCTCCAGCGTAGGATTTATCTGTGAATCAATATTCTCAAAAATAATGAGACTAGATGAAGCAAAAGATAGAAAACACGACAGAAAACAAGAAATTAAGAGGGGGTGAAAGGGGGGAGGAATATGTGAATGAGATAGAAAGAGAGAGAGAGGCGGACAGACCATGAAAGATATATAGAGAGAGGGAAACGAGGAGAGGAGTAACGGGAAGAAATCGAAGAGGAAAGTGGAAGAAATGAAGAAATAAAAATATATATAGATTTCGAAATCCATTAGTTAATGACAAGAAGTCGATGAATAAAACGAGAGAAAAGGAACCGCTAATTAAATAGCGAGAAGGAAAGATAAATCTAATTAATTTGACCAAAAAATTAACAAAGACAAGTACGATACCACCCCCCCCAAAAAAAAAGAATAAAATTGTAAGGAAATTGGGATATTACAAGAGATTTCGTTGCTATGGTAACCTTACAACCACGCTTCTTCCTGTCTTCCGCTCTACGTACTTGACCCATTTCCTAGTAAAAGTTCACTGGTAGGAGATGATTTTCATTTCGGATAATGACTACCACTGTCAAATCTGTCACTGAGGAATCCACACTCAACAAGCCCTGCTTTTTAGTGGATCCCTCCATTTCCTCAACTTTTATTTAAACAGTAATTTAAAATGCATGTAAGTTATATGCAAAATGCTTTGTCATAAATATTCTATAATTATTATTATCATGATTATGTAGTTAGTATCTGGTTCATTGTAAATATCATCATTAATATGATTATCACATTGTTTAGTGTCTATTGTAAATGTTTATCTATTGTCATACTGCATATATTTGTATGTTCAGTATATCTTTGCAATGATGTCTTCTATTGTTAAATTTACCTGAGCTGAAATTAAAATAAACCAAACTGAAACTTTACCAGGAAGAATCTCAATTTGGAAAAGGAACCGCAGTACAATAAAGATCATAGATCATTAAGATTATAAATTCATTCTGTTTCATCTGCTTCTTCAGGTATAATCATATTACGCAAGATGTGGGACAGTTTTCATAAAGGATTTTGCGATTATTTTATTGTAACTTTGGCATGCACGGTATGAAAACAGGGCTTAGCAGCTATTTGAAATAAATGTTTTGGTAGTAGTTCCCATCATAGCAAAGTTGCCATAATCATTATCAAATCAAATCAAGTTACCGTTATCATGATTACCCCATATTCATATAAATTGCCCCAAAACTAAATATAGTCAGGTTTGTCCATTTCTTTATATTTCAATTCTCAGTTTTCCTACATGTCCTATGTGAAATGTTATTTGAAATAATGATTTATATTTTTGTCTATTTTGAATTTATTTTAATTTGTAAATATTTTTTAAAAGGACCCATGATGAATTGCATTGGCATCAGTGTAAAACCACGGTAAAACGCAGACCATATCCTATAACAGGAAACGGGAAAGAGGGCGGTTCGTTGTGTTAAGGAACCGAAACCGGTGTTGGTTATATCCGACGTTATCATAAGGGAACGTTTACGAAAATTAAAATTTAACGGCAGGTCATTAAGGCATGATGTGTAAAAATAGAAACAACGCGAAAAGTTCATTCTTCATATTTTTTAGTAAATAAACTTGACTAAAGTATTTAGGCCTACACGGTAATGTTTCGTCATATTCATTCAAGGATGCAATGTTTTGATACTTTAAATTATGTTGGCAAGGTTTTGTGGATTTCAAGGAATATCATGATTTTTTTCAAGAGAGTTGTTGTCATTGGATAATGATCATCGTGGCAATCAACTTCCTATTATCCATTGTTATTACTCAGCAAAACTTTCAAGGATCCTTTAACATAACTCCCTCGAGTCAATGGATAGAGTCAATTGTTTAGAAGGAAAGTATTTATTGGACATTATGAAATTATTGGTTTTTTTTTTCAATTTCATAACAATTTAAATCACAGTGAACAAATTTATTGCTTCAAAAGCTGATAAAAAGTGATGGCCGATATCGAAGAGACATTCAATGGCACTTAACATTCCAGAACGACCAAATTACAGTATAGTTGAACACCCAATGTCTATTTATACGCATACACAAAGTTATGTAAGACGCGCAAACAACTTGCGATGACTAATACAATATGTTCTTATTTACAGCAAGTCACATCAATGAACCCGATTCAAACGATCAACCGGTTATGCCATTCAAAATAACGTAATAGCTTTGATCGGTCTGGCGTCGGTTTAGTTATTGTGAGAAAGTATGACTGTACTTTGACGCAGGTGTGATACATCTTTCTTTTATACACATTAAGATGCCTAAAGTTGTAACATGTTTCTTTCCTTATCTTGAGGCATTCCCCACCCAATTATAATGGTTTTTAATCACAACTTGATGCGAGACTGAAGCACTTGAAGGGGCATGTTAATTGCAAGGGAGAAATATTTGATTTGTGTGTGTGCGTGTGTGTGTGTGTGAGAGAGAGAGAGAGAAAGAGGGATAGAGGGGGGGGGGGAGAGAGCATGTGTGGATGTGGGATGGGATGTGTTTATTTTTCATGACCTTGATGAAGAAGAAATCAAAGTTTGAATTTTGACATTTATTTACATTGAAATTGTTCATTGTATTGGTAAAAGATAGGGGGAATACGTTTACATGATAAGTATTTTAGGAAAGCAAACTGGAGCCCGAAATGATGCAAAAATCATCGAAAAATGATAGACACCCTCGTTTAATAGCACACGCGAACACATACACATATGCACGCGCCCACACCCATTCTCACGCATTTCCACCCATTCCCCCTACCCAAGTCCTCTCACACATTCCGATTTATCCAGTTTGTGTTACTTTATATTTTCCAGAAACATTCAGCATGTCCAGTACGCATGAAATAACGAACGACCCATGATATCCATTAATTTACTAGTTATAAATTTGAAGTTGGTGTCGGTCATGCGTTTGTGGGACGGGGGCGTGAGGTACAGCTATTGAGATGAGAGCAAACCTTCAAAGCGATCACACGTCAACATTCTAATGGCATGTTTTATCGGTCACATCTGCTCACATATAGCAGTCATTGTAATAGCACTTACTATTTTATGGGTCTGTCATTTTCAAGGTGGTCTGTTTATGCCTACCTTAAGGATATACTTTCATTTTATCTTTGGAAGAGAAATTAAATTGTTTTTTTTATATAATGTACAAAAGACGTTGATTTTAGATCCATCTCGTATCTGACGTTCCGTCGTGTCAAATAAGTGTCAAAATTTCGCCGCAGTTTTAAAAGGATATCAGATGCGCTTGTTATGCACTGGACAGATATTTTGTATCAACATGATCAAGGTCACATGCAGATAACTCAGCCCCATTCTCATGAATATTCATCAATAAATGTTTTTCAAATGCATATTTCATTTTCATGAATAATATACACGATTTAACGCGAAAGGAGCGTTTTTGTTTAGAATGTTTGTCAACAGATTACCATATTATCAAATTGAAAGGAACCCCGATGGACGATCGCATCAACACCTCCATCACTCTTTCTTTAGAGCTGTTGCCACGGTAACAGCATCACACTTCCACCTCAGCTGTCTCAATCGACATTGGACATGCTACAGATGAGAGGGGAGAGGAGCTGAATGATGGCAGACGTCACTCGGCAGAATGCATGATCGCTATAGTCCCCCTTTCAATTCAAGTTCCATTCCCGTTGTCATAGTGACCGCACCTCGGGTTTAAAAGACACCAACACGTCTAATGTCCATCCAGGGGCCGCGGAACGGTTTTCAAAGTGGGGGGGGGGGCTGACCATGCAGAAAATCACAATCGTATGGTCATTTTCACGTTTTTGTACATGGTTTTGGAAAAAATGTGGGGGCTGAAGCCCCCCTCCCCTCTTCCGCGGCCCCTGCATCGTTCCATGCCTCGATATATCTTCTCTTTGGATTTGGTGATGAGGCGAGTTATTCAATTATGCTTGTTTTAAGCTTTCACTAACTAGCATCATCTGATGCCATGAACTATGCAAATTGGGACTGAAAGGCCATGGGTCGTGACATAAACTGTACCGAAAATACAATTGACAGTATTTAGGATGATTTCATCATTTCTGAAATCGTCAGAGCGCAAATGAAAAGGATAAGCAAAACAATCTCGAATAAGAGTTTTTATTTTCTTAAATGTTGCGAAGAAAAATATGGTATAATATACAACAAAGGAAGCAGACAACAAGAAGTTGTAGTCGGAAAAGATTCGTTAGGGAAAAAACAATTTACTATAGATGCTTCATGGAATCCCTCCACGTTGGTAAACACGTACATGATGAAGACGGTAACATGCAACAGTCTGGGGACTTAATTACCTTTGTCAGTCTTTGCCACTGTCACAAAGGCCAAGACGACTCTTGACCGGCAAATCTATCACATTATTTCAAAGGACACACCATCAGTCGGATTGGATTCCGTTTCGATGGTATGAATGTATGAACGGAAAGTAGCGGACATTGAGGCTGTGTCTGGAAAACGCGTGAATTAAACTTGTCACTTAACATATCTGCTCAGTCAATAACTAATGTGAATAGCTGTAAATGTTCGTAACTTTCATTCTGTGAATGCTCGGCTTTTAAGTGTATAGTTTTAAAGGTTATTGATATTTAAACGCAGTTCAGACATTCATGTAGTCGGAATTGCACTGAATTAGCTTTGCTAAATACTTCAGCTTAACGTTTTAATGTCGAATGATATTTAAAAAGTGGCGGATCGAGAGGGGGAGGGGCATTTCCAACCCGTGCCCCCTTTTTTGCTTGTCATATTGTACGCGGGACAAAATAACCTTCATTCTTTAGTGACAACCTTTTTTTTGTCTGGTCAAATTTTCTTTGAAAAGATGTATCTCCCTTTTGGAATAAATATGGATTTGCCCCTTGTATTTAGATATGAAGATACATCTTATCATTCTTCTTCTTCTCCCCCTATTTTTAAAACTTTTGTTCAATAATGTACTGGTGTAGGATTGAATACTTTTCACATAATTAACACAAAATGAATAAATATTGCTAATTTTCCCGGCACACATTTACTGAATATCTCGACTTTTCGTTTATTTATTTCATCATTTCAAGGTTCGAGAAAAATGCATCAATATAATGGATGCACGTCACCCTTGATAATATTGGATACTGTACAGTTCTTGTAAAAATGTAACTGATATACATTTCTTCTACCGTTCAGATGAGATTACATTATCATTAATGTTATTCATGACTTTTACAAGTCTATTTTGCCACAACTCTCCACACAAAAGTATCCTTTATATCATGTAATGGCACATGCATGAAATATCTATGTAATTCTATGGAATGCAATTTCTTTACCCTCAGAGAGTGTAATGAAAATACGAATACAGGGGAGAATCCAATCAAATGTTCCAAATGGAACAGAAAATTAGATTCATGAAATTGAAGAGAAACTGTGAACAAATTTTGTATAGTCTGGTGCCAAGATTTTCAAACGCATTCACGAACTAAAAACTTATAAATGAATATAAAAAGAATGGCTTTCACACTAAAAACACTGTTTAAGATTTTATACAACGATGATTACTTTATGAACCTTACAGTATTTGTTTAACCGTTTAAACAATCATGTTTAATTTATTGAAAATTAAACTTTGTTGCTTAAGATTTAAACACTTGTTTAAACAGTGTTGTGTATTTTTTTTACTGTGTAACGGTACTACACAGCTGAATGGAAGATTTAAACTCGGAGTTTTGAGGGACAAATTATAATATCAAAATAGCAATTTTTTAGGGGTTAAATGAAAGTGATAGCGAATGGTAAGGAATGACAGTAATTGGTATCCATCAAACACTGTAAAATATTTCTAACAAAAGAGTTCAACAATATGCACCTTTAAAAGGTGCAACCAATGCCAGACTGAAAGTAACTTCGCAGGTGCAACTCTGCGACCTCCTGGTTTTGAAGTCCTTTTATTCAACTTTGCACCTTTCACTCGAGAAAGGTCCTGGAAGATGAACTTTGTGTTTTTCTCAGAGTGAGGGGATATAAAAAGTTATAGTTAACAACTTAGCATAGCATTTGGTTATGGAACTCCAAAGACTTGACCCATGTGTGTAACTGGTGTGTTGGCTCAGTTGGTAGAGCGTCCGTCTCACAACTAGGTCTGGGGTTCAAACCCCGGCCGCGTCAGACCAAGAGACGTTAAAAGATGGGAGTTGCTGCTACCATGTTTTACGTTCAACGATTAAAGGGATAGAACCTCGTCGATCTGGCGCTGCACAGCGGCTGCCGGGTCCACGATCATTTGGGCAAAGCAAATTTTAGGAGTATTTCATTTCATGTCTATTTCGAACAATAAAATATGGATTTTTATGTAAATGTGTGATATCAGAAGAGATATTTGTTATGTAATGGCGTAGAACTCTCAGCATACAATGTTGTTATACAGATTTCTGAATATGATTTAGGTAATTAAACAGTTCAATGAGTTATTGTTGTTCGCACTTCGTAGTTATTCCCTTTGTAACTCCTAGTAAAATATTTCCTTTATCTTATATCTCCTTGATAGAAAAAAGGTAAGAATAATTATTCTAGACTCAATCAACTTAGCGTTTTTTGAATAGCCACGAATACCTGGAAGAGGAAGGCAAAGTTCCTTCTTATTCCTTTCCAAGCAGTTTTAGACATCACGTGATGTTGGTGTGCCTGAGTTGTACCCATTCAAGGGCAACGGAATGCATCGTTGACCGTCTGATCTCTTGTCAGAAGCAGCTCCTCTCAAAGTAAAGGAGCCTCTCCACAAAACTGTCTAGATTAGGAGGATTTCAATATACAGTATATCTAACTTTATTATTCGACCTAATTCCCTCAAAGATTTATTCTGTTTTCTTGCTTATATGCACAAACCATTTACTCACTGCTGAATAATCACAAAACTCATCATTACCAGGCTTTCGATAATCAAATTTCCTGTTAATATTTGTACCAATTCTTAATTTTAGTTGAACACTTAATGTGTCTCATCATAATTAAGATCTAGTCTCCCGGAAATTAAACATGGATAAGCTAAGCTGGAAATGTAGAGCTCATGAATATGATCGCAAGAGCTTGTTATAATGTTGAGGTCAGTGACCTCATCTCATTTCAGCAATTAATCTTGTCATCATGGTCATCGTGACAGCTCGACCATGAGATGAACTAATTGACCAGCCCGTTTGATTGAAAGTAATATTTGGTTCAAGTCGGGATTGCACATTGACTTATTTCAAACATGGTGTTGAATGCCAGTAGCGTACATGTAGTAAGGCCACTAATTTCAGAGGGGCGAAATATACATAGAGCGTAGGCGTAAGATTTCTTTAAAATAGCGAGATAGCGGAAATTTTGACCATTTGAAAGAACAATCTAATTTTGTGATAGATTTTGATATATTTAAAAAATGATATGCCATTTCACCCATTTTCTTTCTTTTTCTTTAATTTTCCCGTTTTTTTACTTTGTTGTTAGTAAAACTCCGAAGGTGGGGGGGGGGGGGGCTCTAGCTCCTAGGGGCTTCCAGTAGAATATCTATACGCCATTGCACTGGAAGCTTACGTTGGTCATGCTTCGTCTGCTGAGCAAACCCTTCACTCGAGATAAGGGTCTGAATGTGCAGCCTTCTCATGCCTTAGTTGTGTACCGAAGGCTCTATTGCTCAGGAGCAAGTTTTGTATGTGCTAGTCTTTGCGTGGAGGCACACTTGTTGATCAAAGTTTCAATGTGGGTCTTTGCCTGCAGACTAGGTCATTCTGGTGTTGACCTGGTAAAGACATAGCAAACACTTGCTTCAAATCCCTTTTGTGTTAGTGCTAATGTCATTCGGTGTTAAGCAATAAACGACGAGATTTACCCTTTCAAAACACAAAGTATTTTACTCTTTCGAAATCATTTCATATTATGATAAATAATGTTCCTAGGGCCATCATAACAAACAAGCACCAAACACGGTATTGACGACACCGAATCTTGAATAATCGCATGTGTAAAAATCACTATTATCCTAAGTGACAAGAAAAAAAAGGAGCACTGACCTTAAATATCCAGGTCCGGGGTCCACGTACAGAGTAAGAAATGCACAAGACTTGTACAAAAATATGCTCTGCGAATAATTCCGTTACAACAGTTCCTGTTGGATTTTTCTTACATTGTGTTTATGATTTCCCCCAATAATATTCACTTATACTTTTTCCGTTGCCTCGGTTGACTCTTTTTAATTTCTCGTCTTATTCTGCAGGCATTCATTATGATATGGTTATTATTTTTATACGATTCATAATTATGTGGTTTGAAAAAAAAATACAATTGCCATCTGGCACCTGTTTTGTGGCTAAACTCTTGTTATTGATAACGTGAGCAAAGATATAATTATTCTTATCATGTCTCTATAACAGGGTCGTGCAAAACGGGGGTCCGGAACCGCACTAATAGCGCGAAAATGCACATTTACCCACCCTCCCACCCTCACACATTTTTTTCAACGTGTTTTTATTAGGATTTCATTCAAATGAATAACATGTACATAAATTACAGGTAAATACAAAAAAAAATCAAAGTACAAATCTTCATTTCATATCAACAAGGATATGCAAAAAAAGTACATATATATTTACCAAGAACTGAAGGAAATAAGGACGGAATGAAACTCCATAAAATTATACTTTTATATCTGAAAAAAAGTCCCCAACCCTCTATGTATTTTGATAATAATTAATATTAAATGGATATATAAATGATTTGCAGGAAAACATAAATCAACCTAAATATATTATTATTGTATCCCATTTTAAATCAATCTTCAACATAACTTTACATAATCATACACACATACACACACCCACCTTAACACCCATACAACCATGCACATACCATGCATACGTTAACAAATACACAAACTCACGCACCCTTGCGCACCCTCGCCCTCCCACACTCACACACACACACATATTCCTCATCTTTCTATTTTTCTCTCCTCCCTTTTTCCTTAGGTTTGCCCACGACGTCTCTCTCTCTCTCTCTCTCTAGCCTGTATTCTGAACTCGGGTTTAACTTGGAAGGTGGTCTAAATCTGTGCTAAATTTATGGGAAGCCAAACGTGTCAAAATTTAAATAATAAGTTTTTCATATTTCTCGTAACACAGCAACTGCTGCGTGATGCCTGACTATGAAGAAGCGATTGCTGTGTTACCCTTATACAGTTGGGGGAAACATAAAGAACTTATTTATCTTTATCACCCAACGAATGAATCATTTCATTTGAATTTCAAAATTTGTTCCTATGATATGTTTCTTATGTTTCCTGTACTCTTCTAATTCATCTTTTCCAGGAAGTTAAGAATGATTTGAGAGTCGCATGAGCTGAAACTCTGAATATCTAGTGGTAGTGCTAGAGATTTATGTCACAATTGGCTATCCATAGTTAAAAAACACAATCTGTGCTAAATTTATGGGAAGCCAAACATGTCAAAATTTAAATAATAAGTTTTTCATGTTTCTCATAACGCAGCAACTGCTGCGTGATGCCTGACTATGAAGAAGCAATTGCTGTGTTACCCTTATACAGTTGGGGGAAACATAAAGAACTTATTAATCTTTATCACCCAACGAATGAATCATTTTATTTGAATGTCAAAATTTGTTCCTATGATATGTGTCTTATGTTTACGGTACTCTTTTTCTAATTCATCCTTCCCAGGAAGTTAAGAATGATTTGAGAGTCGCATGAGCTGAAACTATGAACATCTAGTGGTAGTGCTAGAGATTTATGTCACAATTGGCTATCCATAGTTAAAAAACACAACTTTAGAACAGCGTTTGAATTAAACCCTACTTCAAAAAAGGACCCCCCTCTCTCTCTCTCCCCCCCCTCTCTCTCTCTCTCTCCCTCTCTCCCCCTCTCTCCCTCCTCCTCCTTCCTCTCTCTCTCCCCCTCTCTCTATACATGTATATACATATACATGTGTGATTTAAATGTTTTCTTTATGTCTATGTGTGTGTGTGTGTTTCTCCCCCCTTTGTTTCCACCTACCTTTCTCTGTCTCTTTATTCTTTTATCTCCTTTTAATGGATAATCCGTCCTCCGTCCCCCTTTCATTCTCTATTTCACCCAAGCCTCTGTGATATTCATATCAATGAAGCATCACCGCTACCCCTTTTCTGTCTTTGTCTGTTGTTAACGCCGGTAATACCATTAAGACACATTTAATTAATTTTCATTTGCATCACACAATGGAAAGTCTGTATAGTGTCTCCATAGGATGGAATGAAATGTGTCGTTCTATCGTACAGTCGAGCTATAACCAAGAGCAAATTGATCAATTGATGCTTTATTTAATCCTTATTTCCGCCAGACCTAAGCCCTGCGTGCATTAAGATACTATTATAATATCGACACAAATTTTGGTGCGTCGATTTAAATCAGTTATTTCAACAAGGATTTTTTTCTCCACATATCTAACATGGATGATAGTTCTACATTGTTATCAATGCCGTGAAATTTACATTTCCATTTACATCATTTATTCATATTGAAAACAGATATATTAATGCAAATGTAATCACGTTCTTTCTGCATTGATAAGTGGAGTGATTTTTCACTGTTATGTTCTTCATCAAAGAAATATACATATCTTATCGTTATAAAGTCTTATACAGATATGAAGTCATTATTTGATTTTTTTTTCTAATTTGGACACTCATCCCTTAGAGTAGCCTGGTGGACAAGGTTGTCTCGTCCTACCCCATAGCATGCACCGGCAGTGACGGTTAATCTTAGGAAATCGTCTCGCATGCGCATCACATTATCCCCTTCCCTAAAAGGGGAGGGGGTCACACATTCCGGTTAAGATCCAAACAACGAATCGAATCGGATATTTTGCATATGCCGCAAGGACGTTTTCTATATCACGAACTGACCCGACCCAGGTTACATAGCATCGTTGACATACTCAATGTAATTAAAAGTTCATTAGTTATAGAGAGGAATGAGTTTATTACGTTAGATTACTATCAATTGAGTGGCATAGTGTTTGTTTTTATTATTACTGCGCGCCCGTGGAACAATTGCTATGCCAAGTGGTGCTTAGCGATATACATGGCTACATAGGAATGGTGAGTGAGTGGGAGAGAGGGAAGATAGATGATGGCGATGTGTGGGTTATTAATTACAATTTTAATTTTGATATCTGAATAGTAATCTTATGGATCCTCCGTCATGATGAATTTGTGATTTAATAAAAGGCCTTATTCAGGTGAATTTGATTAGAAGGATCAATTATTTTAAACTTGCTAACACTGGCGATGTCTGGGAACTGTCAGTAGAAAGAACTTCACGCCGAAAGCATCATGCCAAAACGTAGTCTTTCTTCATTAATTTGGTTTACCGTTTGGTTGTACCATAATGTACCATGATGCAATTACTTTTTATACCTCCAACAAACACTGACTTATCCTATTCAAAATACACAAATAGTCGTGAAATGGTAGTGATGTTTTACCTGATTGCTGAGAAAGCATAAATGCTTGTAAGCAAGCAACTAGAGGACCGACGGCTTAAGATCCTCTCCGAGGGATGCTTTACCAAAGGGCACTAGCGCACCAAGTGGGAATCTAAATAGGAAATCTATACATCGCGCCTCATCAGTTATATTCATCGAATCATCATATTTCTAAAACATTTGTGTCTACTGCATGTTGCTTTATATTCCTCATTATTTATGTCAAACTTAAGCGAATTATTTTCTAATATCACAGTAAATACGTTGTTTAAAATTTATACAACACTGTTTACTCACTCTCCTTCGCAACGTCCACTCACGCCAATCAATTTCTCTCCCACTTTATTATGGGTCCATATTTTCTACATATCCCTGTACCTATGTGTTTATTTTGTATCTATGTCTTTCCAATTTCTTTCTATATTTCAATCCTTCTTTCTTCCTTCCTTTTTTTCTTTCTTTCTTTCTTTCTTTCTTTCTTCCTCTTCTATTTTTTCTTTTTTTCTTTCTTTCTTTCTTCCTCTTCTATTTTTTCTTTCTTTCTTTCTTTCTTTCTTTCTTCCTCTTCTATTTTTTTCGTCTTCCATCTCTATTTTCTCAATTATATTGTCGGTTTTCTCTTTCCTAACAGAGTAGTTTTCTGTTTGATTATAAACAGATTTTTTTGCTCGTCTCCCTAATAAATCAGTGGAAAATGCCATCAAACGAATTGATACGTTGCTGTTTATCGTTATACCTGCATGTTTATTGATAAACATTGGTTATCACAGTTATTTTAGAAGAATCATAAAAACGCAAATAATTTTACTTTGTTTCATGAAACACGATATAAGAAATTCCATATCACATTTTTTTTTTTGCTGTTTTTCTTTAACGAAAACCATTCTTATTTTAATGTCACAAGCTACCATGTAGAAAGTGCTATATCAATCGAGTCGAAAGTTGTAGGTTTGATCTATTTCAATTATTCGTTTATATAATTGTTATTTATTAAACGCCTCTAAGGACAAATTTAAGTATATGTAGTAAGCAGCGATTTTGAGCTAAAGTCTACACAATATGCGTAAGCAGGTGTTTTAATATCAGGTGAAAAGGACCCGTATAATACAGCATAATCGATACCGCACTAATTTTACTGATCAATAATAAGCATCCGCTTTTAGAAATATTTGTAAATGCTTTGATTTTTGTACATTCTTTGTATCATGAATTATTATTCGTCCCTATGGACAGTGTGTTGTTGATTTATATTGTACATTTTTCAACGTCCAAATACTTTTGTGTCTTGAACCGAGTGAATTTAATCAAGATCCTTGCAAAAAAATGCGGAGTTATATCAGATTGAACTTTGCATTTTAAGTAAAATGGCGTTTCTGATTTTCATTATCGTGGATTCCATCAGAAATTGCTATTCATCTGTTACCACAACTGGAATTCGACTTTCCTTGCGCTGAATTTTGAAAAAGGGTAGATTTCTCCTTCTGATAATTTTCATCTCAATAACAGACATTTTCAACCTACTTTCTTTAACATGTTTAATATGACTACAACGAGATTTCATGATCCCAGGGGTCGTAATTTTTTCATATGATGTATCCATGGCAACCATTCCGGTATTCATAAATGAAGATGTTGAAAGCATTCTCCTTACACGGCGATGTTGCTGCGGTATCTATATATCTATATATTGGAAAAAAAATCATTTCCCATTATTGTTCACATTCGTCCTTGATAAAATGATTTAAAAGAAAATGCATTATCATTGCACAATAATGTACGTTTGAGGTTGCATTCCTGACTTTCAAGGCTTTTTGGGCTCCCCTCTCATCCAAGCTACTTTGGAGAAGTTGCGGATTGATGAAGAGGTTCTTGGGTCAAGCCCTCATCACATCGTTAGGGTGGTGATGTTAATCCCGTTCCCAGACGTAAATCTGATTGATACACATCTGTAAATAAAATCACACACGATGATAGCAGCAAGGCAGTTTGATTTTGTTCAAAAGGTGTAATCGCTATGTTATTTTTTTTCTTTCTTTTTTTATTTTGCCAAAATGAATCAGATTGGGTTTATGAAATGAAGAGTGTAATAACAATAGACATTATGATTAATATATACGATTTTGATTTCAACTGATGATAGCCTTTTCGAATAAGAATATTCTTTCAGTTGCATGGAACAAGACTTGTGCTGAATTCTGCAATCGATGTCCGTAAAAGCTCATTTACTCAGAGTCCAAAGGAGGGAAAGCATCTAAGTTCTTATTTGCAAATGAATTATGTGCTGATCTTTTATTTCATAAATGGTGGTATTTGTTGCATTATTATTTGTACCAATTTTGTCACCATGGCATCTGGTAATCTATACTATTTTGTTGAGTAATTACTTCCTGCCGGTACCCATTGACCTCACCCGGATTGACTGCATCAATTACTTTCTGCTGAAGGAAATTACGCCATGGCTGGGAGTCGAACCCATGATCCTCCGTTTCAAAGTCCAAAGACTA
This sequence comes from Lytechinus variegatus, assembly GCF_018143015.1. Classification (NCBI taxonomy): domain Eukaryota; kingdom Metazoa; phylum Echinodermata; class Echinoidea; order Temnopleuroida; family Toxopneustidae; genus Lytechinus; species Lytechinus variegatus. Next base: position 28,283,275 of record NC_054751.1, read on the forward strand.
ATCTACTGGCCGTAACGCTCCACAGGAACAATGGAAACTACTGATATTTGAAACAAAACTGATGCCAATGTAAGAAGACAGGAGCTAAATCATTCATACATTTTGGTATTTCCCCGTGGATGTTATCGATCGAGTCAATTACATGGCAGGTGCAATGTTGTAAAATAAGGAACGCCTCATGCAATCATGGTAATGACAGTGCTTATATTGGAGATCTAATCAATACAGGTCGACCCCAAGGGCCATTTGATAGTTAAAGCTTAAAGAAGGATAAACTAATGTTTCACCTCTAACAAACTGCAAAAGGATTCAATGAAGTTTCCGAATGATAAATCCAAATGTTGGCCTATTGAAGAACAAGACTACAGTAATAACATTTTCACCATATTTTCAAAAGTTTTTAATCAGATTCTGAAATGAAAAACATGTAATCAGAACCCTAATTTTGAGTTTAAATCAATGTTATATAACATCCATTCGAAATATTTTTCCATCCAATGTTTGAATTGAATCTCAGTGAATCATAAATATATTTAGTATTTATATCCCTTCACAGTCCTGCCAATAATTTCCCAATTTACGACGCTCATCATTCCCTAATCCTATAAAAGTTCATCCATTATATTTTGCCCTTGGAGTGGTAACAATTATTAGCTTTAAAAAGCCAATATTGCCAAGGTCGTGTGATGTGACTTGTTGTCGCTAAAATAAATTGAAACATCAGAGTTGTTTGGCACACAGAGTAGAGTGGATGATTTAAGAACAATCCTACCTATTTTATCAATAGGAAGATGTTTCCAGGGTGGAACTTTTTGACAAATGACAGTTTGGTATGACTAAACAATCAACTTTTGTATTCCCAGAGGTGTATGAGAGCTATGATTTTGTTTGATTGGATTTTCAATTCGATTATAAGCCTACATGTACAAATAAACTCAGTAAAGGTAAATGGACATAATGATAGAGCTATTTCAATAATGGAATTTTACGGAGATGTGTTACTCAATAACTTTGAAAATAATTGCATGGAGGTTTAAAAATAAAACTATTCTCAACGCTAAAATCTTAGTGGATTAGTAATAGGTTGAATTTGTGACATTATTTGATTCTTACTACAGGTATGAAGTATACTTAAAACGGTTAGTTGTGTCGGTGACGCGACATTTGCTCTTGCGACAATTGCTCCGGGCTCAATTTCGTCTAAGATGAGGGAAGGGTTTTAAGGTTAGGGTTGCAATAGGGTTTTAGTTATGTTAGATTTAGGATTAGTTTTGAGGTACATAACCCATGATTGAAGTTTGCCATTCCATTAGTGTGTGGAACGTAAAGAGGAGCCATTTTCGCCGGAGCATTATGTCATGGAGCCATTGATGATAATGTTAGGATGTAAGTGTATAGGGGTAACATATAGGTATACGACTGACTTGTGTGTGTGGAGGTGTGTGTGTATATTGACTGAGATGTATGTTGGTACACACACATGACTAAAAATCTTGTTATGGCTTGAAGACATGTGACACTTGTCATTGATCACAAGTCTTAAGTTCGCTCTCTTGATTGGCTATAAATCAAGTTGCGATTGATTCCCCCGAGTTTCGTCCGACCACATGCATGGTGTATGCAACAGGGCGTGATAAATAGGAATTGCATTGGAAGGATGCTTGCCAGTAGACAATAAAAGGAAAATGTGTTTAAAACAAGATCAAGAATATATTTCATGAAATTAATTCCGTGTTGTGTCGTAGGCCCTATTTTAAGGCATTTTTATACACAACTGCATAAAGGAAATTTCAGTTCGTTTCTTTATTTTCATCTGTTCTCGAATATTTCATGATAAAGACTTTTTTAAGAGACCAAACTAGAATAACTGGACTCTAAATTCCAGCTGGGATTTGAAATAAATCCACATCTGCTGTGGATAGTGACCAGCCGAATGTTGGATATATTTCAAATCTTTATCAACTTTCAAATCTCAATAGCCGATCTTGTTTTATTTCAAATCCTTGGAATTTAGAGTGTAGTGAGATCCTTCGTACAAGGAATAACCTTTAAACATCTACAGAGAAATATTTTGTCAACATAGAATAGATGAAAATACAAATAGCAAACTTTCTCTATAAGAAATACATGTACATTGCTATAATGAAAGTGGCTTCAGGGGTAGTTTGTTCTGGATGAATAACTAAACATTTCTACCTTAAATTTTGAATAAGCACTTACCAATCACTCAGGCCCATTTTATTCAACCTTACTTCATATTTCGATCAATCATTTAAACGAAAAGCCAATTTTCATGCTGAAAGCTTTTAAGAGAACTACCTCGCTGATTTTTTTCTTGCATAAGACAGGTGAAAGCAGATGCTTATTTAAAGGTTATTCATTTCTAATGTACATTGCTTTATGTTTTAATCCACATTTTGAAAAGCTTAAGTACGATAGCAGCATTAATGGAAATATAATCAACCATTTCGTTTCCATAAAAAGATAGATAATTATCATGTATCATATTTTTTGAAACTGTGAATAACTTTTACTTTAATCAGCAAAAAATTATAGATTAAAATCAGGATCAAAATTTATAAAAGTATATGGCACGAAATCGGAGTTTCATCTAAAAAAGTGAAAATATTTTGATCGCAATCTCCGTCCTTCTCTCGCAGTTATTTAGAAATCTTTCTCCCTTATGCCATATTCTGCCCCCTAAGACTATGTATTTACTGATTACTCAAACTGTGATAAAGCATGGAGCAAAAAGCCCCATGAAAGACGGTGTATTGTGAATAGACAGATAGATACAAAGTAGCGTAGATCATATGACATTGCATTCAGAACTCAGTAGCGAAATGGCCTAAAAGTGTTTTGGGTGTCAGAACTGCCGTATAGGGGGATGTTAGACGATATATAAAAAAAAACCCTTTTGACATGAACATCCAAATTTGTGATATTTACGTACTATTATATTTTTCATTATTTTTCTTCCCGCTTTGCTTTGCCAACTCGTCTACTATCATTTGGTCTACCATCAGTTCGTCCACTATTCTCATGGTCTATTTAGTCTAATTACCAGTTGGTCCAATAGCCATTTAGTCCATTGACCATTTGGTCTAATGTACTAAGTGTTAATTGGGCGAAATGAATTAAGAGAAAAATGTGTATTAGCCAAACTGGTTAAGAGACGAAATGGTCATAGACGAACTGGTTTTAGGCAAAGTGATGATTGGACCAAATGGTTGTTAGACGAAATGTTGATGGACGGAATGGCATAGACTAAATAAAGGTATACCATGTGATCAGTGGACGAGATGGCAATGGACGTATTTGCAATTTACCTACAAAAGAGTGACATGTTACTTTAATACTACGACGAATATGGCGAATGGACCGTTTTCAATTTCAGCTCTCATCATCATTTCATCATGGCATGCTTATATATAGGGATCTCTCTCAGTACTTTGTTGTTATGATCGGGCATAATCACACGGTCTTTAAATCTAAAATAACAGTTGAATCCCCAATCTAGGGAAGATTTCTGGTTTGTATTGGTTCTGTGGATTAGGATTTACATTGAGGATTTATCATAATGATTGTATAGATCCGCCATCGTACGACCGCTTTCTGCCATTCTATACGTATAGTCACTCTCTCTTCCCTTTCTTTTATTCATGTTTTATAATTATATCTTTTTATCTGTGTATGTATGTATGTATCTATCTATCTATCTTTCTATCTATATCCATCCACCCATCTATCTATCTATCTATCTATCCATCCATCCATCCATCTACCTGTCTATCTATCTATCTATCTATCGATCCATCTATCTATCTATCTATCTATATTACTATCTATCTATCCATCCATCTATCTATCTAATCTATACATCCACCTACCTATCTATCTTACTATCTATCTATCCATCCATCCATCCATCCATCCATCCATCCATCCATCCATCTATCTATCTATCTATCTATCTAGTTATCTATTTATCTATATAATCTATCCATCCATCCACCTATCTATCTATCTTACTATCTATCTATCTATCTATCCATCTTTCTATCTATCTATCAATCTATCCATCTATCTATCTTTCTATCAATTTATCTATAAGTGTATCTACCTACCCCTCCCTCTTTCTATCGAATTTATCTTTTCTTTTTTGAAGCCTCTTCCACTTCTACACCCCCCCCCCCCCCCTCTCTCTCTCTCTCTCTCTACTATCTCCATCTCAGTCTGGTCGATCTTTTCTATTATTTTCCCCATATGATTCTCCTAATTTCAAACTTGAAAAAAAAAGACCGTTGCCGCGCTTTCCCATTAATTACCATCATAACCCACCTGTTCATACATGGAGCTATATATCACACAATACATATTGGGATGCGGTGTATTTCCCCACTGCTGCAAATCGTACCCTTGTATAAATACCACCGTGACAGAAAGTAAATTTCGCTGTCAGTGCATTAAGCTGACAAAGACATATATCATAATTTGTTCCCATGGTCGTGTAACGTACATGTATATACATGTATTTAGGGCAATTCGGGGGGAAAAAAGATGATTTCTCGTGCGTGTGGCCATAATAGAGCAATTGTTAGGCGTACAATTCGGACTTAAGCTGTCGAGAAAATATCCCTTTTTGTGTAGTCATATTTTTTAATTTTCTATGAATGATTCTGAGACAAGATCTGGTTTAAGGTAGAAAATGATAAAACTATATATTCATTACCAACAAATTGCCAATCATTCAATATTCCGTTTGAATCAATAATAAACGATCTGAAAAGCGGGGTTACTTTTATGAAAATGGGTATCATATTCTTGAATATCATGATTTTTTTATAAAATTTGTCTTTAAGAAGATGACTAGTTTCATATCTTCAGTAGATCAGTCAAAAATGATAGTTAACGTATTGGTTTACAATAGGGTGATTACGCCTCCATGATGCACGACGGATTCAAGAACATAGAAAAACTATTGTCAAATGTACTTCATGACAAAGAACAACCAGGAGGTCTTTGTCGAAATGTAAATTAAAACAGCAGTTTCGTCTTTGACTCGGGACAAACGACATACTTGCAATTTGTCGTCAGCTCCAAAATTTAGGACGTTACGGGTGTTTCGGCTCACCATTATTCGACAAAGACCTCCCAGCTGTACTTTGTCATTTTGACGGACATTTTCAATACATTTACTGTGTTGTTGAGTCCATCCCTGTTGCAGTAGCGAAAATTCCTTATTGATGTAGAACCTGAAAAGATATTGCGTCTATTAAATCACAGTAGGTCGTGTCTCTTGTCTGTTTGACGGAGGTTTAAAGTCGAAACGATGCGAAAAGCTTTATGACAGATTCTGCATGTTATTTGATGGAAAATATTGAATATTAATGGTAATGTTGGTATTTCATGAAGGAAATTCCCTTTTATTTCATCTCTAAAGTTGTAAAACGCTAACATACATTCACACATCACTCTCGTGCACATCGTTTTACCCACACTCATGCCCCCACCCGCCACACACGTGCACGAACGCACAATGACACACAAATATACACACGCACAACACCCACACACACATGCACTCCCCCCCCCTCCCTCACACACACGCTTCCACTAACACAATACACATAATGCCTTCATTACATTATTTTGACGCTGATAAAATCTTTATGATTGGGTAAGGAATGGTACTTCGTTGACCCATGCAGTCTTTTTTTTTTCGACCGACATCGCATGCATTGTTTATGCAGCACAAATTATAAAGAAATGAAACAGGACTTTCCATCTGCTTATCGAAATGTAAATTCATTAGTAGTCACGATGGTAATCTCCCACTCATTGCTCTTGTAGCAGGGTCAGCTGAGCAAACGAACCGAGAGGGGAAGCGAGATCAGTTGATCGTATTGAGTTGCAAAAAAAATAATGTGCTATGTGACTTGACCCCATCGTATTGGGTGTCAAGTTATATTGGGTTCGTACAGGATTTGGGATTCTGGAGGGACGCAGTCACATCGACGAAAATAGACCAACGCTGTGTGCAATCAAATCTATACGCTATAGATGTGTCCAGTCTGAGGTTTGTTTCTTGAGTGTGTATGTGACTTTTAGACTAATATACACAACAAAAACACCGGTATTTACCAAACCGGTATATATCTCAAAAAAACACCAGGGAAGTGTTAAAACGACACTATGTAGTTAAGAATCCAACCGAATTGGTTTACACTGATTAGTTTTGGTTGTTTAAATGTATTTCGGTGTTAGCCTAGAGCGAAGGTGGTGTTGTTTCAACACCTCTTTGGTGTTTCCAATATAGATACCGAGCTGGTGTTATATTAACACAGGTGTTTTTGCAGTGTATATAAATAAATATATATATATATATTATACAGATATTGACTAATGGGGTGTGTAATATAAACATTCTTTGGACCGCCGGATTTGTATTTTCCCGAGGGGTTATATTTTCCCGAAGCGCGCAGCGCTGAGGGAAAATATGATCACAAGGGAAAATATTAATCATTTAGGTGGTCCAAAGAATGTTTTTTTTACACATCCCATCAGTCAATATCTGTTATATTAGATAGCCTTAAATGATGAATATAAAGTTAGGCTTAACGATGCGTGCAGCATGTTTATAATATTCACAGTGATTGATTGAACTGGTATAGATCTAACGTTAGATCTTGATCTAAGTAACGTTAGTCTAACGCAGTGAATGACCCTTTTCTATTCAAATCAACTTTTTTTAGGCCAAGCCCTATAGATCTAAATCGAAGTTCGAGCCCAGACCAGGTCCAGGACCCAATGCAGGCCGATAATGCATGGCAACATCTAATCCACAAGAGGGCGCCATACACGTAGAAAAATATATTCATGGACCGGTTGGTCAATATATTCATCGAAGGTGGACCGGCTGGGAAAATACTTTGATATTGATCATATCACGTGACGCGTTATGGACCAATCGCGCTTGGCTATCTGTCTTAGCTATCTAATATATATATATATATACATGTATATAAGCATTTTTGTTTGATATATGTTAATACAACACTCCCTCTATTATAATTATAATTACACCAGCTAATTAGTACAATTGCAGAACAATTTTGGAATTCGTTCAAACCTTCGACCTTTAATTCAGATTATCTTCACACTGCAAAAACACCAGTGTTGATTTAACACCAGCCCGAAATCTTTATATGTCAACACCTAAGAAATGTTAAACTACACCAGTGTGGTTTCGGTCTAACACCAGATATGTGTTTATACAACACCAATTGGTATTGAAACAGCATGGGTTGGATTCCAAACTGATGTTGTTTCAATACCTCTCTGGTGTGGACATAATAGATTCAGGGCTGGTGTTAAATTAACACCGGAGTTTTTGCAGTGTAATGATCCATAATGAGTGTCCATAAGAATTAACTGATGATGATTTTATAATGTCATGAATGTTAAGTGAGGGGGAATGAGAGAGAGAGAGAGATCATCATAGTCTTGTGATGGTTTGGTGTAATCTGACTGGAAATGTCTTTGTCATTTATCACATTTCACTTCCCTGACTGTACAGTACACAAAATAAGCTGCTTATCTCAATATATTTCTGAGGAGGGAGATGGTGATTAATGTAATAAATTGGAATGAAAAAATGGAAAGATCTTCCCCTGAGATTTTGAGTGAATCTGGGATGATTTATCTCAATCTATAAACGTCCCTACCAAGTAAAAACTTTAAACGAAATTTCTCCTTCTCCATACTGCTGTGGAATCCGCCATTGACCTTGCAGGCGTCATACCCTCAGGAGACTTAATTCAATTCATTTCGGAACCCTTCAAAAATGACATCAAGGGACCAAATGTGATCCTTATGTTTGCTCTTATGCTTGTTATAATCGTCGTCTTATGCTACACCGAATCCCTGGAATAATTTTACGTTTTGCTCTGCCTCGCCGCTTTCTTCACTCAAGTAACCTGTTAAATAAACACCAGACTACCAGACGCACCCGACCGCGCGCATTATCACTAATAATGTATGTTTACATTCATCATAAGTCATCTAATCTCCTTCGTGTAAGGAATCCTTTATACATGTAGTTGGCCTGATTTTTTTTATTGCATAACACCTGTAAAATTTTGTTCCAATATACTTACTGTTCGTATTAATAGCGTTAATGAAAATTAGAATATGTTTTTCTGTTTCTGTATGTGGTATAACTCGGCAGGACAGCATTTTGCTTGTAAACGTCAAGCTGGTATAAAACCAATTACCTATGAAACATTTTACGTCTAGGTTAATCAGTCATAGTGGCTGACGTTATAGACGACAGATATCACTCTCGGGCCTTTTTATCAAAGTGGAGGCAATGGCAGAGTTGGGATTCGAACTCACAACCTTGCGATTATGAGTCCAATGCTCTAACCATTGGACCACACGATTTGATTGCTTATGTTGATCCTGATCCTGGACCATGTGAATGTTTTTTTAATACGGGGTGCTGTGTATTTTGTTGAGGAGATTGTCGTCAGAAAAACAATTGACAAGTCATTTTGGGAGCAATAATTGTTTTTTTTTAATTCATTTATTTATTCATTCATTATCTATTTCATTTCTTTCTTTCTTTATTTATTTGCTTGTCGACCAGGGGGTGCTGCCTATTGTAAATAACATTAGCTATAGCAGCACCCCTGAACAGTACACATAAATGTATGGAGTATTATTCATAAAGGACATAGAAATATTAATTATGACAGTTTTTCCACAGCTCCAAAATAAATTTCCCGAATTTGGATTCCAAATTTCCTGAAATTCATAAATATTTCCTGAAATTTTCAAGTTTGATTTTTAACGAAAATTGGGCAATAATATAACGAGTGTAAATTTGTTCCAGGTGGCAAAAATCAGGGAATTTAGCATTTTTTTTTGTCCCCGCCCTCTTTGAAAATAGGAACAACATTACGAAATGCGAGCGCGGAGCGCGAGCGAAAATTTTTGAGTTACGTATGGAGGTTAAAATCATGTAAATATAACATGAATATTAATAGTTGCTGTATTTAATTGTTGTTTCATTGTAATTTTTGGATTTCCCGGAATTTCCTGGATTTCACACAAGTGGTCTGTGATATCCCTTTTCATTTTTAGCAAACAGTAAACAACCATTCATAGATATTTTTAAAATAATTTTAAAAGAAACACTCACGGTACACTCTGACAAATGTTTATTTAATATTAGATAAAATGGGAACATGCATGTTGGGACTGGATAAAAAAAACAAATATTTTGTCAATTTTACGCAATGTTGTATTGAAATTTTTCCAGTATTGGGAAATTTTACTCAGTGATTTTAGAGTGTAAATAGCATAATTACAGATAAAGCAAGGACGTGAAGCAAGGACGTGAAGCAAAGACACCCCGAAACAATTGTCTCGAAGAAAACTATTACAAGCCTACATGAATTTTGCACCAGAAAAAAATTGACCAAAAATAAAAAAGATCTTCAACCGCAAGTAAAAAACATTTTCCACCAGAAAAAAAATAGGTGCGCTAGTGCTTAGACCAAAGGTGATGTGGTATAAGGCCCCTTAGACCTGAAAGTAATAGGTTAGATACCTTTACTCGGGAATAAGCCCCAGTGATCAACGCATTCAATCCCCTTTCGCTCTATGGGCCTAGATGGAAATGCTATAAGCGTTATAAGTAACTTGTGAACGTATATATTTTGAGGGTTTAAAAAATGCTTTTGAAGATGAAGCTAAATAGACCTACGCTTTTCTTCGGCTATACCAGTGGGCTGACTATAGTACCTTGTCAAAGGTTATAGCTGCGACTTTCCCTCAGGATTCCTCACTGTAAAATATGTGGTGTTGAAACTGACACCAGTTGGTGGTAATAGAGGACCACACCCTGAGGTGTTAAAAATCACACCCTAAAGATTGAACATAACACCAAAGAGTGTAAATGTAACAACCAAATGTGTTGTAATAACACCTATAGGTGTTAAACTAACACTGTCAATTTAACAGCGGGGTAGAGTAACCGGTGTGGTCCTCTATGTACACCGGTTAACACCACAGTTTTTGCTGTGATGCAATCAGCTTTTCATTAAAGATCATCACAGTCACATAGACACAAAATATTGCAGGAAAGCTTCAATACAAAGGTGCTTCCTTAAGAGCACCCTGAAGCATCCTTATAGCGAGATTCCTGCTAAAGGACGAGCTACAGACTTTTGGCATGTAGTCTGAAAGCCGGGCTGAAACCGTATATCGAGGCTATATCCCATAATGGCCACACAGTTAGAGAATGTTTATAGATACTTTGACATAATCAAGAACCAACCATTGTTGTACCTCTATTTCCCTAAGGATACTGAACCAGTCAAAACCCGCAGATGCGTTAGTTAATGAATACTGACAGGCGCTGATGCATAAGAGCGTGAAATCGTCACAGCACGCCATCTTAAGTAGGTTTGATATGTCACACTACCTGTGTGTTTATATGGGGCACTGTATACAGTACTCACTTGTCCTGATGGCACAGTCACATCTGCAAATCCGACTCCAGACCGATAAAAGATATAACATTATTACCAATGACATACCATCTGTCGGCTTGGAGTCGGTTTCGTGGCTGTGAGTGTAGTTCATAATTTATGTCGTGATTTTATGTCATGATTTATGTCATAACTCATGGCATAAATCATATAATTTTAATGCAACAGGACACAGTTCACTACGTGAATGTATATTGATTATCTGAATATGGCGATAGATGATATTACCGAATTGAACAAATATTTTAATTTGATGATTACAAGACAATGAATGTTGATTTATTTGTTAAGACTAAAAGAAAAATGATTTAAATAGTTTTGTAGTTGTGGGTACAATTTCATTTGTATGGTTATTTAGCTCATAGCAGTTATTTGATGTCAAGACTATACTTTCTTTGGAAGAAATTTTAACATGTGTAAAGTTTGCATTATTTGATAAAGGAACTTTGAGGAACAGTTCTGAAACGCGTATTTGTAAGGTTTGTAACAATAGGAATATTTGGTAATTTAAGGAAATATTAATAGGTAATTAAAATGTGCACCTGCCCGTGTCAGTAATGACATGGCACATGTCCCACCTTGTTGTCCTGTCTCATGTCATTAACAGTTAATGCAATCTTGAACACGATTGATTAATGTTTGACGGATACACACAGATGGTTGGGAAGTAGGAGGTCCCATTATTAAATCTGATAATGTCTTTATTTTGTTATGAAATTTAATTAATGTTCAATGTTTTGACATTAATGTTACCAAGCTTGAAGTTTGAAAGTTTCGTAAGAAAGCGTGAAGGTTTACTGTTAACATCGGCCTTGAAATCAGCGGGACGGTGTGTCATGGAAATCGAGTCTCCGTAAAGTTTTTTTTTCTTTCTTTTAATTAGAAATGATTTTTATGCCAAGGTCAGCCTTTATCTTGTGAGATTACAGTAATCCAAGTTAATTTTCCATGAACTTTTGAGGTAATGATTGGGAAATAATCCCTGTGACTTGCAATGACGGCTCAAAGAACTTTATGATTGAAAAGTTTTTGATTCTGGCAATGCACATTTGGCAATAGCAGTTTCTTTTTTCATTTGATGGGATTTCTTCATCCTTCAGCCCGCCGCAATCACACGCAAAATCTCTCATTTAGAGGTAAAGTTCTATCCTAAACATGCACCCTTCTATCATGTTGTACTTCATGAATGTAATGGTTTTGGTGCTTTGTTCGAGCAAGCCCAGCCACACCAAAATATCTTATAGCACAGTTCTTTGAACATTGGTCCCTCTGGATGTCTACTCCTACACACAGAGAAATGTTTACAGAAAAAAATGTAAAAAGTGATGTAAAATAGGAACTCCATAACTTCTGTGTAATTTTTACCTAACAGTAAAGTTCACAAATATTATGTAAATCATTATGTAAACTACAAAACCCAATTTACTGCGTAAATAATACCTAATTTAAATGTTTTACAGAAATTATGTAAAAAGTGATGTTAAATAGGAACTCCATAACTTTTATGTAATTTTTACCTAAAAGTAAATTCCACAAATATTATGTAAATCATTATGTAAACTACAAAACCCAATTTATTGTGTAAGGCTGCAAGGTATGATCATCTATGTTAGTGGCTGCATGGTATGGTGGTGTTCGTCCTTCGCTAGCTAAGATGCATACCACTTCACAAGTTCGTGTGGGTTCGTAGATCTAAATAAACCAATCTTCGCCAGAAAAAAGCCTGTTGCAGTGTCAACATGCAAGAGCCGTCAGTGAGGCTGGCACACTGGTGGTGCTTGTTCTGTCATTTCGACGCTTGTGTTTTTGTCTTTGCTTGTCCACACGTGACGTCTTGACTCGTAGCCTGACACACCAGCCCTAACCATGGTGCGTCTGTCACACCAATGAAACGGACGTCATACCGCTCGATGACATACCATTCAAAATAACGTAATAAATTACTTTGGTCTGTCTTGAGTCGGTTTCGGTGGTCTGACTGTAGCATTTTAAAACATGTGTTGTCGGTTTATTTGTGACTGTACTGTGGTCATGGCGGTGTGTGTTTCCATTACAAGTATACATACTGTTAGAAGTTGAAACGAAGAAAAGAAAAGATCAACGCACTTCGCTCAATATGTGCGCTGCCTCGCGTAATGGATTTATAGGAAGGTGAAACAATATTGACTAGATCCATTATGACGACGACAATTCGCTGACACTTCTATTTTTGGATGTTCTTTATCACTGGTGAACATCAAAAGGACATGTGGGTGCATAACACTCTCTAGAAACAAATACAAACAGCGTGTCACTCTCAAGACGAATAACGCAGCGATGTTGAATTCTGATATTGATAGCTGAATTCAAACCAAAATAAATGACAGATTATAAAAATGAAAATTTCCACCTATGATGACTGCTTGAGTACCACTCCCAAATTATGCATTATTATGATAGTACAGATCCACAACAATTGACCATTAGTATCCAAGTCATTTCCCCTAGGAACACCCTTTGAATATCACAGTTTCACTTTTTAAAATTACTGTGTCGATCAAACGACTCAAATGTTGGAGGCTTTGATCTCATCATTTTTATTTTGTAATGAGACAAATTCATATTGCTGATGATGGATTGTACTTACAAAATGGTAAATTAATATCATTATGTTACAAGAGGAGTTGTTTACTTAGTTACAAAGCACAAGGTTCAATAACGATGCGATGGATAAAGTGTGAGGATAACATCAAGGTATGATGAGTTAACTAGGATTTTTTACATTTTGCGACAACATGAGCATTATGGCTGCGGAGAACACGTGTGCCCAGAGGAATAAAGATTGTCGCTCATATTCATTAGTTATAAAAGTCATCCACTGTATAATGCCGACAAAATATCGTCATCATAAATCAAAGTAATCTATCTATGATTGATGTCCTTTTGACCAAAAGATAAATGAGTCACCGTGAATGTTTTACGTCTCCTTTAGATATGAGTATAGGTACCGTATTATTATCATCGGTGTGTTAGCACTGATAGTAAAGTGCATTAAAGTGCATTCGTCCTTTCATCACACTCTTGAACTTTCGACGCCTCCATCTCTCTCTCTCCCCTTCTAGTCTCATCCCAAGTTGTATCATTGTCTCACTCTCCCCTCTCTCTTTATCTCCCCCCCCTCTCTCTCTCTCTTCCACTTAACACTGTAAAACACTCTCTAAATACTAGACTTAGCATACATCATTAAAAACATGATATATTTACATTCTGTGCTTTTCCTACTGGAGATATAATGTAAAACATGAATGTTAAATTTTCATACTCTCTAAATCCGGAGATTGAAAGTTAATATACTTAGTAATGTATTGTGGTCAGGGACCAATCCAAAATTTGATCGAAAGATTCAATCGAATACAACTTTACGTTTAGATTTCGAAAAATGTTCTTCAAAGGAATAATTCAAAATGATAAATAATTTTGCGGGGTTTTTTTTCCAAACTTTTAAACCCTGAAATTGAATGTGACGGGTAATATATCGTTAATAGAAACACGTACACGATGTAAAAGCAATATTGTTTAAATAACACATGACTTGGGTCAAATGCTAATGACCGAGTCGTTTGCCAATAACACAATTACTGTGAAATAATTTTATTATAACACGACCTTCTACGAAATTATCAAAAAATTAGAGGATTACTAATGCTGGATGATGGAAATGGAAACAATTATACAGATGTATTCTCCCGATGTAGACTATCCCCCGAAAAGTTTTCAAGAGCTATGCCTCCGTCACAACGGCTATAAACTGATCAATACCGTTAATAGTAATTACGTTATTACTAATGACATACCATCGGTCGGTTTGGAGTCAGCTTCATTGATATGATTGAGGCATTGCATATTGAACATGCAACATTCACGAGAAATTAAGCATTATAAATGTCGATTCTGATATGTCCCACACTCGAAAAAATTGTTTTACCCACTACTGGGTAGAACGGTACGTTTTTCATGGCCCTGGGAAGTGGGGTGCTGGAACCCCCCCCCCCAAAAAAAAAAAGGCAGTGCCCCATTGAGGAAGATATGTAAAAAAAGGGAAAATGTAACCAAAATGACCTTCATTTTGTACTGAAAACCTTTTTTTTTGCTTTACAATTTCTCTGGGCCAATCTGTTTTGAAGTGAAACCTTTTTTTCCCTTTCCAAATTTACATCAGCATCCCCACTTGAAAAATCGTTTCCTAGGCCCTGATGTTTGCTGTGTAATTTTACGAAATGTTGCAATGAAATTTACCTTTAAAAACATGAATTTTGCCCAATGTGGGGGGGGGGGTAATAAAAATGCATGTTTCCTTTCTACCCAATATTGTATAAATTTTACTCTTTTTTAAAGCAAGAAAGATGGGGTTATGCCTATTCCTCGTTCCTTTGCTGTTTCGTTTCGTTATTGCAGTTTTTAGAGTGAACCATTTTTACTCTCTTTCAATATACTTTATCTCGCACCCCCCAGAAAAAATCATCTCGCGATTATTGGAAAAAAAAATGTATGTTATGGTTGATATTAATTCCCATACGATACCTGTTATTTTATCACCGTGATATATTAGGGTTTGGGTTTGATTAATAACAATTTTGTAGTTAGGGGTCCAGCTTAAAGGTATCATTGCACCCACTTGATCAATGAAGAAATAAATTTTTGTACAATATTACGAGGCCGCCATCATTTTCAAGCTTAACCGCTCACGATGGCGGTCTCCTGCATTCATTTCAACTGGTATTTTCTTTTGATTGAATATTGCTTCTTGTTGATATTTATTTTTCATTGCTTTATTATGACTATTGCTTTATTACTTTGTAAAACTTAATTGTCTCACCTTGATGTTATGTTGCATATATTATCTTGAATGCAGAAATGAATAAAATAAAATCAAAATCAAATCATTGAACAATTTCTTTCTATGATCCAAGCTCAATCCCTCTTCAAAAAAAAACTAATATGGAGTAGGCCTATAAAGTGCTCCTTTCACAGACACACTGCTATAGGTATACTGTCTTGTATATCAACTGCAAGCAATTACAGCCGTATGGAAACTATTGGTATGTAGTGTAGAACTAAGACTGGTTATTCCATTAGTAAGTTGATGATTACCTCTTGAACTGGGAAGCTGACACCGAGAAGGGGTTCCAGTCTTTGGAATGGGGTCCTAAGGAATGACTGGCATGTAAGACTATATGGACAACACTTTCAAGGAGGCTGAGGAGGGGTATGAAACCGTCTATGAATGTTAAAGGGGTGATCCTTGTGTCGTTTATGGTTGCTCGGTCGACAAAACTCAATCGAATTGTTTCAAATAATTTGAGGAAATACCGGCATTTTTTTCTATGTAATCTGTCCGGTAGAGACACTTTCACCCAGGAAAGTCTTAGGGGTGCTTTAGCACCCTGCTTCCCAAGGCCATGCCCAGCACTCCATCTCTGAAACTGAAGCTCCTACCCCCTGTCAAAAGATAGACGATTCCGCTTTAATTTGGACTCCTGTTTTAAATTCCATGGTGGTAAAGTTATGAGAAGCCAAGAATTTCAAGATTTTGTTTACATTGAACCTTTCTTGTTGATGAAGAAAACTATTTTAATCATGAATTTAATTATGAATAAATGGAGTGCAAATATAAGCTGAGAAGTTCAATCTGTACTGTCGGAGACTTGTTTTACATTTGGCTTTCCATACTCCTCCGACCAGAGTATGAATAAAACACGAGTCTTTTACAGGCATGTGTTTTCAGCTTATATATAAAAAAACACGGTGTTTTGAAGTACAATGAGAACTTCCGGATGACGTGTATTTTTACGGTGGCAGTTTTCGACAACTTGTACCGGGGGCCACAAAACGATTTTTCATGATACACGTTTTTGTACACGTTTTACTGACAAAAGTACCGACTGAAGCTATTGTAGCCCTCTCCCCCTGTTCATCGGCCCCTCTGTAGGTTCATACTTCATCACATTCAGAAAATGTCTGGTCATCCAACTCACATATGAAAAAAGAAGCCCCCAAATCACTTTTAAGGTATTATGTGCCCATTTTTTCTTTCCCTGAAAAAATAAATGAGTCTGCTTTTTACGTGTGATTGCATTGAATATATCCTCTCATGACTGTCAGTGACTAAATGTACAGTATGATTTAGACATGAATAAGAATCTCGTAATCATACCACGAATCAGCGGCGGAACCAGGGGGGGGGGCACATCCGTCCCGTGCCCCCCCCCCCTCCCAGCTTGAGAGTCACAGCAAGTATTTTTAATGGGAATATGTCGTCCATACACAAGTGAGGACCCTTTCCTTTTTGTGTTTATCATATTTTCCTTGGGGAAATGTGCCCCCTTTGGAAAATACTGGACCCCCCGGCCCCGTGAATGAATATGACGCGATGTATCAATCTCCACACACGTAAGGAGATATAATACCATGTCAGCACTGATAAATCCCGGTCAGCAAGTACCCCCACGTGTAAAATGGGGCTATTGGCGGATCTTCATTGAGAACACTCTCAATTTCAAATATTTGAATATTAATCCAGATCGGCTCTGAATGGTGACCATCAGATTTAGATCTAAACCTTTCGGATTTGAATTGAAAAGCTAAAAAAATTAATCTTAAATCTTTTGACATTTAAAAGGTAATCCTTAGGATTGAAAATTAATTGAGTATTCGACTGCTTATTGTCAGCCGTTTAGACGTTGCTGATTTGAATGAAAGTTAAAAGATTTAAATCAAAACCTTTTGAGATTTATAAGTTAATCTCTAGGAATGAAAAAAACATGCAAAATTAATTTTGGATGGTCACTATTAACAGCAGATATACATTCATTTCGAATCCTTGAAGTTTAGAGTGTAAAAATGAATGATCTTCACAGTTACGATAGAATGAATTTCAGCACATAAATTATATAGGCCCTGGCGCTTAACTACTAGTTATAGATTATGTATCAATAATTTGAGATGATAAGTTTAAGCAACGTGTTAAAGTTCTTGACATTGTTTTCTCCTGGTGCTTTCTTTCTTTTCATTATATCATCTACATGTTAAAGGAAGTGAAGTAAAGATTTTCTCGCGCTTTTTGTGAAAAATATCACTTATAAAAAGTGATATTTGGTATTTGAAACGGACTATCAAAATGGTGCATTGTGCGGTCGTATGAACTTACATCACATCCAATGTCATTCCATAATTCCTCGGTAAAAGACATTTTATATCAGCTTCTGGAAATTTGATTTCAAACTTGGTCATGAAATTGCAAGAAAGTGTCACGTTAGTCTGTTGAATTATAAATATTGATATATCTCCATCACAGAGGTGGGTGATACTCTGTAGCTCTCTGCACATATTATGGTTAGTTCGATTCAGTCTTATTATTCCATTAGCATTAATAATGCAACAGAATTAGCTCCTACATTAAAAGGATTTACCCCCATATACAAAGATTCTCGGGCTTTTACAAGGTTTCAACAGCAAATAGTTTTTTTCATTCATGTGTCGTAATCCCCGAGTTGCCTTCTTTATACAATTTCCTCAAACAACCACGTGTATCAGAAGCCTATATCGCGATTTATGAATTTTAGTTTATGTTTAGTGAATGAAATTCAAGTTATACCCAAAGAAAAGTAAAAACAAAGATCTCATCTACATGTATCTACTTTGTAAAATCTACCTTGCAATGCTCCTAAATTCTTCACACCTTTCTTCATCCTCCTCTAAGTCTTCTAATTCCTCCTCTCCCCTTTACTTTCTCCTGTTATTCTTGTTTTGCCCCTCATTCGCTTCCCGTTCTTGAACTGATTACTAGGGATTAACGCCCCTCGACACACGGAGAATTTAAGAACACAGTTAATCCATTACAAACGTATGTCAAAGTACAGGTCTTTGTCGAAAATTGGTGAACCAAAAATCTTTTTCGTCCTAGGTTCTGAAATTTTATTTATATATTAATTTATTCATTTGTTGTTTATTTAAGTACAGGGAAGCATTGACTGAGTAAAAAAATATCATAAGTAGGCGGATTGGCCACTGGACCAACTGGGCATAAGACTAAATTATAATTAGACCAACCGGAAATTGGACTAAATGAGAAGTAGACTATGGGATTATGAGAACAAAATGTGTAGTGTAGACCAAACGACAATTAGACAATATGGATTTAGCCCGTGTCTAATTGGACTATTGGAGATGTTGAACATGCAGCTGCTTGTTTGGACCAAATGAATCATAAACCCTACTACCTTGCTTCTTTTAATTCATGAATCATCAACTTCTTGGAGATGATGAGATTCCGTGCGTTACTTCTAGACAGCTAAAAGCAACCTTCATTCTTTCCACAAACGGCCATTAACCTCACATCTGCACATGATGCGAATTCCATGCATTTCAGGTTCCTGAGAATATTCCTTCTTGCCGATTGATCTTTGGCTATTTTGATGAGGATATTAAGCCAAGACATTGCCATGTCACCTTCACTTTCAACGTCAAAGACAATAAAATGCAACGGTTACGAAATATGAATTGATGTAAAAGTGTATTGGCGGGGAATTGCCACTTGGTCTACACCCGATTCGTCTACTTTTCGCTTGGTTTATTCCGCATGGTCGAATCCTAGTTCGTCTGCGCATCGTTTGGTGTAATTACCATTTAGAACACATTTACCTTTTGTGTTTCTCTTATTCCAAGTAGGCTTCAGCCATTTTGTTTAATATCCACTAAGTCTAACACCACTTACTAGACATGTAGTCTGTATGCTTAAATAAACGTTTTATGAAACAAATTTACATTTGATTGACGAAGTACAAATAGAATCTGATGGACATTACACTGATTGAGAATTTTAAGAAATGGATATAGACCAAAGTGTAGTAGACCAAATTTAGTGTAGACCAAGAGTAGAGTAGACCAATTGATAGTATACCATTTCTGCCCATGCTACATTAGACTGTCTGAGAAGTAGACTACGTGCTTGCAGAACAACTATTTTGGTTTGATTTTCTCACCTGTGAGTAACACAACTTTCCTGGAAAACACTCTATTCGCCTTAGTCATAATAGTCGAAAGGCAAGATGTTTTTTTTACAACATGCAAATAATTGACAGTATATAATGCTCTTGACACAATGGAAAATATTTAAAAGATGACAGAGTACAATCAGGTATCATCTGCCAGAGTACTCTATATCAGAAAACCGTTACTTTTTTAAAGTTCCCAACATTTCTTGAAAATTCCCCCAAATTGCCGAAAATTCCGAAAACTGTGGGGACCTGGGGACATCAAATACTCTTAAGTTGCTCTCCCCTGGCCCTCAACGGGATAAGCCCGTCAGTCATAAGGACCATAAGTCATAATACTGACTGGTCATAAGGACCGCTAGTCATAACGTGTAAAATCCTATACCCAAAAGCTCGCTAGTCATAATAGGCAAAAGGGGTCGCTAGTCATAAGGTCATAAGGACCATGGGTCATAAGGTCCGATTTTCATAATGCAAGATAAGGGTCGCTATTCATAATGGACCATAAGGGTAATTGATCATAAGGATCGCTAGTCATAATCAACAACGAGGGTCGGTATTCATAATACTAGATAAGGGTCGCTAGTCATAAAAAGGAAGAGGCTACATTAATCATAAGGGTCGCCAGTCATAATAGGTGATGAGGGTCGCCAGTCATAATAGTAGAAGGGGTTCGTCAGTCATAATAATACATGAGGGTCGCCAGTCATAATAATAAAAGGGGTTCGCCAGTCATAATTGTAGAAGGGGTTCGCAAGTCATAATGGTAGATGAGGGTCGCTATTCATAATAGTAGAAAGGGTTCGCCAGTCATAATAGGAGAAAGGGTTCGCCAGTCATAATAATGGATGAGGGTCGCCAGTCATAATAATAAAAGGGGTTCGCCAGTCATAAAAGTAGAAGGGGTTCGCCAGTCATAATGGTAGATGAGGGTCGCTATTCATAATAGTAGAAGGGGTTCGCCAGTCATAATGGTAGATGAGGGTCGCTATTCATAATAGTAGAAGGGGTTCGCCAGTCATAATGGTAGATGAGGGTCGCCAGTCATAATAGGAGAAAGGGTTCGTCAGTCATAATAATGGATGAGGGTCGCCAGTCATAATAACGGATGAGGGTCGCCAGTCATAATAGGAGAAAGGGTTCGCCAGTCATAATAATGGATGAGGGTCGCCAGTCATAATACTAAAAGGGGTTCGCCAATCATAAAAGTAGAAGGGGTTCGCCAGTCATAATGGTAGATGAGGGTCGCTATTCATAATAGTAGAAGGGGTTCGCCAGTCATAATGGTAGATGAGGGTCGCTATTCATAATAGTAGAAGGGGTTCGCCAGTCATAATGGTAGATGAGGGTCGCTATTCATAATAGTAGAAGGGGTTCGCCAGTCATAATGGTAGATGAGGGTCGCTATTCATAATAGTAGAAAGGGTTCGCCAGTCATAATAATAGATCAGGGTCGCCAGTCATAATAGTAAAAGGGGTTCGCCAGTCATAATGGTAGATGAGAGTCGCTATTCATAATAGTAGAAGGGGTTCGCCAGTCATAATAGTAGAAGGGGTTCGCAAGTCATAATGGTAGATGAGGGTCGCTATTCATAATAGTAGAAGGGGTTCGCCAGTCATAATGGTAGATGAGGGTCGCTATTCATAATAGTAGAAGGGGTTCGCCAGTCATAATGGTAGATGAGGGTCGCTATTCATAATAGTAGAAAGGGTTCGCCAGTCATAATAAGGAATGAGGGTCGCCAGTCATAATAGGAGAAAGGGTTCGCCAGTCATAATAATGGATGAGGGTCGCCAGTCATAATACTAAAAAGGGTTCGCCAGTCATAAAAGTAGAAGGGGTTCGCCAGTCATAATGGTAGAAGGGGTTCGCAAGTCATAATGGTAGATGGGGGTCGCTATTCATAATAGTAGAAAGGGTTCGCCAGTCATAATAATGGATGAGGGTCGCCAGTCATAATAATGGATGAGGGTCGCCAGTCATAATAGGAGAAAGGGTTCGCCAGTCATAATAATGGATGAGGGTCGCCAGTCATAATACTAAAAGGGGTTCGCTAGTCATAATAGTAGAAGGGGTTCGCAAGTCATAATGGTAGATGAGGGTCGCTATTCATAATAGTAGAAAGGGTTCGCCAGTCATAATAATGGATGAGGGTCGCCAGTCATAATAGGAGAAAGGGTTCGCCAGTCATAATAATGGATGAGGGTCGCCAGTCATAATACTAAAAGGGGTTCGCCAGACATAAAAGTAGAAGGGGTTCGCCAGTCATAATGGTAGATGAGGGTCGCCATTCATAATAGTAGAAGGGGTTCGCCAGTCATAATGGTAGATGAGGGTCGCTATTCATAATAGTAGAAAGGGTTCGCCAGTCATAATGGTAGATGAGGGTCGCTATTCATAATAGTAGAAGGGGTTCGCCAGTCATAATGGTAGATGAGGGTCGCTATTCATAATAGTAGAAAGGGTTCGCCAGTCATAATAAGGAATGAGGGTCGCCAGTCATAATAATGGATGAGGGTCGCCAGTCATAATAGGAGAAAGGGTTCGCCAGTCATAATAATGGATGAGGGTCGCCAGTTATAATACTAAAAGGGGTTCGCCAGTCATAATAGTAGAAGGGGTTCGCAAGTCATAATGGTAGATGAGGGTCGCTATTCATAATAGTAGAAGGGGTTCGCCAGTCATAATGGTAGATGAGGGTCGCTATTCATAATAGTAGAAGGGGTTCGCCAGTCATAATGGTAGATGAGGGTCGCTATTCATAATAGTAGAAAGGGTTCGCCAGTCATAATAAGGAATGAGGGTCGCCAGTCATAATAGGAGAAAGGGTTCGCCAGTCATAATAATGGATGAGGGTCGCCAGTCATAATACTAAAAAGGGTTCGCCAGTCATAAAAGTAGAAGGGGTTCGCCAGTCATAATGGTAGAAGGGGTTCGCAAGTCATAATGGTAGATGGGGGTCGCTATTCATAATAGTAGAAAGGGTTCGCCAGTCATAATAATGGATGAGGGTCGCCAGTCATAATAATGGATGAGGGTCGCCAGTCATAATAGGAGAAAGGGTTCGCCAGTCATAATAATGGATGAGGGTCGCCAGTCATAATACTAAAAGGGGTTCGCTAGTCATAATAGTAGAAGGGGTTCGCAAGTCATAATGGTTGATGAGGGTCGCTATTCATAATAGTAGAAAGGGTTCGCCAGTCATAATAATGGATGAGGGTCGCCAGTCATAATAGGAGAAAGGGTTCGCCAGTCATAATAATGGATGAGGGTCGCCAGTCATAATACTAAAAGGGGTTCGCCAGACATAAAAGTAGAAGGGGTTCGCCAGTCATAATGGTAGATGAGGGTCGCTATTCATAATAGTAGAAGGGGTTCGCCAGTCATAATGGTAGATGAGGGTCGCTATTCATAATAGTAGAAGGGGTTCGCCAGTCATAATGGTAGATGAGGGTCGCTATTCATAATAGTAGAAAGGGTTCGCCAGTCATAATAAGGAATGAGGGTCGCCAGTCATAATAATGGATGAGGGTCGCCAGTCATAATAGGAGAAAGGGTTCGCCAGTCATAATAATGGATGAGGGTCGCCAGTTATAATACTAAAAGGGGTTCGCCAGTCATAATAGTAGAAGGGGTTCGCAAGTCATAATGGTAGATGAGGGTCGCTATTCATAATAGTAGAAGGGGTTCGCCAGTCATAATGGTAGATGAGGGTCGCTATTCATAATAGTAGAAGGGGTTCGCAAGTCATAATGGTAGATGAGGGTCGCTATTCATAATAGTAGAAAGGGTTCGCCAGTCATAATAATGGATGAGGGTCGCCAGTCATAATAGGAGAAAGGGTTCGCCAGTCATAATAATGGATGAGGGTCGCCAGTCATAATACTAAAAGGGGTTCGCCAGACATAAAAGTAGAAGGGGTTCGCCAGTCATAATGGTAGATGAGGGTCGCCATTCATAATAGTAGAAGGGGTTCGCCAGTCATAATGGTAGATGAGGGTCGCTATTCATAATAGTAGAAAGGGTTCGCCAGTCATAATGGTAGATGAGGGTCGCTATTCATAATAGTAGAAGGGGTTCGCCAGTCATAATGGTAGATGAGGGTCGCTATTCATAATAGTAGAAAGGGTTCGCCAGTCATAATAAGGAATGAGGGTCGCCAGTCATAATAATGGATGAGGGTCGCCAGTCATAATAGGAGAAAGGGTTCGCCAGTCATAATAATGGATGAGGGTCGCCAGTTATAATACTAAAAGGGGTTCGCCAGTCATAATAGTAGAAGGGGTTCGCAAGTCATAATGGTAGATGAGGGTCGCTATTCATAATAGTAGAAGGGGTTCGCCAGTCATAATGGTAGATGAGGGTCGCTATTCATAATAGTAGAAGGGGTTCGCCAGTCATAATGGTAGATGAGGGTCGCTATTCATAATAGTAGAAAGGGTTCGCCAGTCATAATAAGGAATGAGGGTCGCCAGTCATAATAGGAGAAAGGGTTCGCCAGTCATAATAATGGATGAGGGTCGCCAGTCATAATACTAAAAAGGGTTCGCCAGTCATAAAAGTAGAAGGGGTTCGCCAGTCATAATGGTAGAAGGGGTTCGCAAGTCATAATGGTAGATGGGGGTCGCTATTCATAATAGTAGAAAGGGTTCGCCAGTCATAATAATGGATGAGGGTCGCCAGTCATAATAATGGATGAGGGTCGCCAGTCATAATAGGAGAAAGGGTTCGCCAGTCATAATAATGGATGAGGGTCGCCAGTCATAATACTAAAAGGGGTTCGCTAGTCATAATAGTAGAAGGGGTTCGCAAGTCATAATGGTTGATGAGGGTCGCTATTCATAATAGTAGAAAGGGTTCGCCAGTCATAATAATGGATGAGGGTCGCCAGTCATAATAGGAGAAAGGGTTCGCCAGTCATAATAATGGATGAGGGTCGCCAGTCATAATACTAAAAGGGGTTCGCCAGACATAAAAGTAGAAGGGGTTCGCCAGTCATAATGGTAGATGAGGGTCGCTATTCATAATAGTAGAAGGGGTTCGCCAGTCATAATGGTAGATGAGGGTCGCTATTCATAATAGTAGAAGGGGTTCGCCAGTCATAATGGTAGATGAGGGTCGCTATTCATAATAGTAGAAAGGGTTCGCCAGTCATAATAAGGAATGAGGGTCGCCAGTCATAATAATGGATGAGGGTCGCCAGTCATAATAGGAGAAAGGGTTCGCCAGTCATAATAATGGATGAGGGTCGCCAGTTATAATACTAAAAGGGGTTCGCCAGTCATAATAGTAGAAGGGGTTCGCAAGTCATAATGGTAGATGAGGGTCGCTATTCATAATAGTAGAAGGGGTTCGCCAGTCATAATGGTAGATGAGGGTCGCTATTCATAATAGTAGAAGGGGTTCGCCAGTCATAATGGTAGATGAGGGTCGCTATTCATAATAGTAGAAAGGGTTCGCCAGTCATAATAAGGAATGAGGGTCGCCAGTCATAATAGGAGAAAGGGTTCGCCAGTCATAATAATGGATGAGGGTCGCCAGTCATAATACTAAAAAGGGTTCGCCAGTCATAAAAGTAGAAGGGGTTCGCCAGTCATAATGGTAGAAGGGGTTCGCAAGTCATAATGGTAGATGGGGGTCGCTATTCATAATAGTAGAAAGGGTTCGCCAGTCATAAAAGTAGAAGGGGTTCGCAAGTCATAATGGTAGATAGGGGTCGCTATTCATAATAGTAGAAAGGGTTCGCCAGTCATAATAATGGATGAGGGTCGCCAGTCATAATAATGGATGAGGGTCGCCAGTCAAAATACTAAAAGGGGTTCGCCCGTCATAAAAGTAGAAGGGGTTCGCCAGTCATAATGGTAGATGGGGGTCGCTATTCATAATAGTAGAAAGGGTTCGCCAGTCATAAAAGTAGAAGGGGTTCGCCAGTCATAATGGTAGAAGGGGTTCGCAAGTCATAATGGTAGATAGGGGTCGCTATTCATAATAGTAGAAAGGGTTCGCCAGTCATAATAATGGATGAGGGTCGCCAGTCATAATAATGGATGAGGGTCGCCAGTCAAAATACTAAAAGGGGTTCGCCCGTCATAAAAGTAGAAGGGGTTCGCCAGTCATAATGGTAGATTAAGGTCGCTATTCATAAAAGTAGAAGGGGTTCGCCAGTCATAATGGTAGATGACTGTCGCTATTTATAATAGCAGAAAGGGTTCGCCAGTCATAATAATGGATGAGGGTCACCAGTCATAATACTAAAAGGGGTTCGCCAGTCATAACAGTAGAAGGGGTTCGCCAGTCATAATGGTAGATGAGGGTCGCTATTCATAATAGTAGAAAGGGTTCGCCAGTCATAATAATAGATCAGGGTCGCCAGTCATAATAATAAAAGGGGTTCGCCAGTCATAATGGTAGATGAGAGTCGCTATTAATAATAGTAGAAAGGGTTCGGAAGTCATAATAATGAATGAGGGTCGCCGGTCATAATAGGAGAATGGGTTCGCCAGTCATAAAAATGGATGAGGGTCGCCAGTCAAAATACTAAAAGGGGTTCGCCCGTCATAAAAGTAGAAGGGGTTCGCCAGTCATAATGGTAGATTAGGGTCGCTATTCATAAAAGTAGAAGGGGTTCGCCAGTCATAATGGTAGATGAGGGTCGCTATTCATAATAGCAGAGAGGGTTCGCCAGTCATAATAATGGATGAGGGTCACCAGTCATAATACTAAAAGGGGTTCGCCAGTCAACAGTAGAAGGGGTTCGCCAGTCATAATGGTAGATGAGGGTCGCTATTCATAATAGTAGAAAGGGTTCGCCAATCATAATAATGGATTGGGGTCGCCAGTCATAATAGAAGAAAGGGTTCGCCAGTCATAATAGTAGATGGGGGTCGATTTTCATAATAGTAGAAGGGGTTCGCCAGTCAAAATGGTAGCTGAGGTATATGGTAGATTTTGCGTATTGACCTTCAACCCACTACATTTAGCAAATGAATCCAAAATATTTAGTACATTACAGAAACTGGCAGCTGCACCATTGAGAAATAAACTGTGTCATCCGCATTTTAAAGAACTTTGTATTCTTTTAAGCCAACATAAATTCGTTTGGCAGAGTGTGAATTTCGAATTAACAACCCAAGACTTCTAGCGCTTAACAAAAACGAATCTTAATGTCATTTGCCCATTGACTATAACACTAGAAAATGCATTCTGATCAAGTATTTTTATTCATGTCATGAAAGATTTGCCAAATTTAAAAATGGAAAGCGTTTTAAACAAAAAATCATGAAAAATCAGAAATCAGGAATATGTTTCTTCTCCATATACACAATTAAATAATACAAAATTTTCCTATTTTCACCAATAAATCGTCCAGACAAGAATCCTGATTGATTAACATGAATAATTATATGGTAATACTTTTTAAAGTCTGTGAGCAATACAACTTTACAACAGTTTACAAACAACATTCAACAATGAAACTGATCTCCAATTTTTGATGAAATGTCTTACTTTGTCACCTTAAGGAATTAATGTTATCAAGCCATTATTGTTTGTGAGATGGATAATTTTCCAGAAATATAAGCAAAATTCATACTTCGTACCAAGAATATACCTAAGTCCTGAAAGAATGCTTTAAAAAAATCAGTTGTAAATCCATCTCGTCCAGGAGGCTTATTATTTTTCATATTTTTTTAATGCAAAATCAACTTCACTGTAAGATATTTCTCCTAAAGAAGAATCGTTTTCCTCTGTAAGACTATGGAAACTCTCTTCTCTAATAAGATAAAAAAAAGTTCTTCAGCATCACTATTTCCATGATATTTATATTTATATAACTGTTCATTATATGACCCAATTTCTCTTAAGATGTCTGTTTGTTCTTGCAATACTGTACCATTATCATGAATCAATTCAACAAATGTTGAATAGGGGGGGGGGGCGGAATTTTTTTCAGACATATTTTCCCCGATCGGCCACTCGAAGATAATTTTTGGTTTCTTTGAAGGGGTAATCCTAATACTCACTTCTTAGCTTTATTCCTATGAATGAACATTTATAGACAATATCATCTTTATTTATATAATGTGAGCGCGAAGCGCGAGCTAATTTTTTGGAAATCCTTTGTATTTTTTCTGAAAAAGATGTGCATGCAAATAACTACTACGAACGTGAAGCGCGAGCAGAATTGACTGAATGGCTGATTTTGTGGACAACTCTCCATTTGTTTTGTACACATATTTTCAGATTTTCCCCTTTATTTTACATATTTCACATTATCACCTCCTGACCTTGACATATATTGTGTGGATTATATTTTCCCATGACATATGTTGTGCTCAGAAGGAGGCAAGATGCAACTTGAAAGATAATGAGGAAAATCTGAAAATTTGTGTACAAAACAAATGGAGAGTTGTCCACAAAATCAGCCATATTGAAGCACGTTTGCCAATTTAAGGATGCCCTTAGAAAGTACAACAAGAGTTTTCAAACTCCCATAACTTGCTTATTTCATAACCGATTTTGATGAAACTTTTTTTAAATTGATCCTTTCATTTTACTCTTTCAAGTGAAATTGCTTTTCTTCTTGGGTTTTGGTTTCCTTTAATATAGCGAGCGCAAAGCGCGAGCAGAAATTGTTAATATAATATATTAAAAAGAAAACAAGGAAAAATATATTTTTTGAAATGGAAAAGGAAGGAAAGCGGGAAGAACGAAAGAAAAACATTTGAGAAAGAACAAATCATTCTGAAATAGACCTATATAGTGCAATAGCATGATGGGAAATAAATTAAAAGATGGCAAACAATAGCGGGAAATGAAGGTAGAATGGAATTAGTCAAAAGCTAAATTGGAAAATAAAGAAAAGGGACAAGAAATAAAAACTTAATAACACGACCGGGCTGACGAGGATAGAAAATAAAGAGCGAGAAGAAAGAGGAACTGCATACAACATTGTGCTATTAGCTTGCTAAATTTTATGCAAAAAAAGCTACCGGGGCTTTGCCCCAGACCCCAAGCAGTAGGGGCTCTTCATCTATGACCTTCAAATGGCTCTATTACGCCCCCCCCCCCCTTTAGGGACCCTTCCTACATTAAGCTTTACTTTCAATCACTGGCGTACAGGCGCAGGGGGGGTCTTGGTTCAACTCCCAAGAGGAAATTAAAGAATTTATGGGAGACAACGTATAATGAAATGAATGGAAACAATTAAATGTGTTATTTGCTGAATATAATGGAGAAATCTATCACATAATTAGAATTTAATTTCAATAGGCATTTTTTTCCAGCTCGCTTGCTCGCTGGCGACTTCCCCCCACATTGCTATGTTTTGCCCCCTCAAAATATTTGGTTCAACTGGGTTGAATAAATGTGTTGTGTAAAAGCTATATTCTGTATATACCCGCAATTTGATTAAATAGCGGCAATCTGCGAGGTTTAAATGGCTTTGATATCAAGAAGTTCCGGGGGCTACGCCCCAGACCCCAAACGCATAGCACTGCCGTATATGAGTATGGAAGGGTTGGGCCATGGTCCCCAAAAGTTTTACCATGTAAAAAAAGATATCTCAAATTTAGATTCTCATGAAAAGGTGATTTTTTTCTCGCTTCGCTCGCTCGGGACTTATATTAAGCAGCTTTTTTAGCACATGCGCCATACTGCGCCCCTTGATTTTGGTTTTCTTTACTCTGCACGCTACTGCCGCAAATAATCCTGTTAACAGTGGCGTACAGATCACAAAAAAGGGATGGAAAGAGAGAAGAGTGAAATATATTCTCTGGATATCATGTCAAAATCTATCACAAAATTGGATTTTTGAATTAAAAATGTCAAAATTTTTGCTCGCTCGCATCGCTCTCTCGCAACTTTTTTTAACCCTATCTAGGCCGGGGGGGGGCCTCGGAGGCCCCCCCCTCAACGAATCGCGCGATATTTTCGCCGTGCGAAATTTTTTGACCGCGCCGCTCGCTGACTTTTTACTTTCAAGTCTTGCACAACTTTTGAGACCAATTTTGCATCACCCGGGTACGTGGTTCCGAAATTACGCAACATTATGTAAGTGCATGTCAGACCGAAAATTGCTCAAAAACGTGATTTCGTGTACAAAGTCAATGCAAATTGTGTTTTCAACCAAAATTCATAAATGTATGATTATTTATTGTTTTTCTAGTCTAAATGTATTCATTTTATGCTTTTAATGATCACAGAAGAGTCCCCAACAAATTTCATTGAAAAAACAATGAAAAACAAAAGGCCCAAAAAACAAAGAAATACATAAGAAATTGCAAAAAACAATATAATACATAAGAAAATGATTTGATATCACAATTTTTTTCATGTACGCTTGCTAAGGACACCACAAAGAGTTTCTATACCAAAAATTAGTACATTTAGAGCTTTATTTAGGGAGTTAGAGGGAAAAGTATGATTTCGCATACTAATTACGCATAAATTAGCATAATCACTTAATAGCGATTCGCATGAAATAAATTACTATACAATCTTGTAGATTATGCCCCAGGCAACCCGCGTGCCAATTTTCGGCGCGATCGCGCGGTCGACGGCCGAGATCTTAGGGGGGGGGGGGCCTGGGAGGCCCCCCCCCCCGGCCATAGGAACTCCCAAAATACCCCGGCCTAGATAGGGTTAAAAGATAAATTCTGCCTGATACACAATGTCTTGCCCTTTCGAAATCGTCGCCTAATTACACCATTGCGCCTGTTTATTCCATGATATGACCGGGAAATTTTTGTCTCTTGCCCCCCCCCCTCCCCTTGGCCACCGACCCCTGTTACGCCGCTGTTTACACCTAAAAACGGGACACTCCATTCATGTTTTGTAAATCATGAAAAGGATGAGTAATTGGATATCTTTCTACATTGAGCGCAAAGCGCGAGCACAATTTTTTTTTATATTGTGGAATAAAACTGGATAATGATTTATACAGAGAACAAGCTGCGTATCTGAATAAACGCGCGCGTGTTTCAGATTTAGACCTAGAATCTGAGTGGGCATTCTAAATACCTTTTGTCATCGTTAAAATCGATAAAGTGTGAGCGCGAAGCGCGAGCTTAAAACATTTGATATTCCGATCTGAAAAGGGTCAATTTAAGCTCTGTATTTCAAGCACTTTGTAGGAAAAATTGTGAGGTGGATATGGATGAGATTTAAAAAAAAGAGTTTCATTATTTTAATTTCATTCAAAAGTTTCATTATTATTACTTTGAGTTTTGACATAGGACCAGGACATTCCAAGAGCATTGTGTCATCATATGAAAATTATGACTATAAGAAAAAAAGGGACAATTTGATTCTTAAATTAATATCTTATTTATTAACCTAATAAGCCTAATGTGAGAGCGTGAAATCTATTAATATTATGACCTGAAAACTATACATTTAAAGCACTTTTGTATTTATGATTTATGAAGAAGATGCATGAGTTGATAGATTTTCAACAATCAATGCGAGCTATAATCGCGAGCCGAAATTTTTAAAAATTCAGACCATAAAACAAAAAGTTTTGCTGAGCACTTTTTAAAAATCACTTTGTAAATCAAACAAAATAATGAAAGTACGATTTCTGAGCTGAAATATGTTTTCTATGTTGACTTCAAATTTTAATATTTCAATCTCCATATTGATATGTAAATCACCTTACATGCAATGCAAGCGAGAAGCGCAAGAGATTTTTTTTTATAGTGACATTAAGGATTTTAAAAATCATTTTCCTAGGCTTCCCCTCATCTTATTTTATTCACTCGTCTTCCTCTTCTTGTGTTTCCCCTTCTTTTTTTCTCCTCTCTTTTCCCTTCTTTTTTTTTTTTCTCTCTTTCTTTCTTTCTTTCTTCCCCCCTTTTAATATTTTTGCTCCGCCAATGGGGGGGGGGGGTGGGCCCCTCGGACCCCCTAGATCCGCCTATGAACAGTGTATAAAAAAACAACTGATAATCAATAATAAATCTGAGTTTCTCTTTTCTAACAGTTTCAAAAGCTTTACCATGAAGACAATATCAAGATACTGTAAAAACATTTAGCTAACACAATCTCTAAACTGATCATTGTGTGATCGGTACGATATCCTAAATCAATATTTAGGATATCGTGGAGGTGCCGTGGCCGAGTGGTCTAAGGCGCCTGGCTATACATGGAAAGTCCGGGGTTCGATCCCCGGCCGCAGCAGCTATGCCCGTGAGCAAGGCATTTAATCTACAATGCTCTTTTATCCTGCTTTCAAATAAATGGAAATGCTGTATGCATTATTGGTAACTAGGTGTGCACTTGTTTAAAAAAAAAAAAAATAAAAAAAAAAAAAATATCACATTTTCTAACCAAAGAAATAATATCTGAAGATATCAAAAAAATAATGTTTTCTACTTTGCTTCAATGGTGTGGGCTGTCTCCAAGTATAACATTTTGGATTTGGATTTAACTGACGCCATGGATCAACTAAATTAACTCACTGACTCAAAACTTTGGACCAGGTTCCAATCACCACATAGGATTTTATGAGGATCATCATAGTCCAATAAGATACTTTCAATACATCTAAAAAATTTAGGGTCATTTTGCCCATACAATGAAATCAATGAAATAAGGAACATACTTTCCATCAGTGTCGCATTTTACTCTCTTAATAACAAGTTGTATGTTTTTATCAAATAATATAGCATTGCATTAGATGATATATATGAGAAAAAAACCTTCCTCCCACTCCTTTAAGATGCTTTCTTCCAAATCCTTTACAAAATGAGTGTCCTGTAAACAATGAATATTTGTTTTTTTTCCTTTTCAAAAAATGAAATATATAATATGAAGGAATAATTTCATGCTCATATCATATTCAACATCAACTAAAAAAAAGTATAATATAGATAGAAAAGACATTTTTCTTAAAAAAAAACCTCTATTAAAAAAAAAGGCTTTTAGAAAATACTGTGGTACAGGTTTAGGTCAACACTATCTTAAATGCATATATTCAAAGAAGATTTCCTTGTTATTGGAATCATTCACAATCTACACCTTTTCGCCTAAAGATAATTTGATTTTTTTTTAGGGGAGGGTGTCATTTCTAACAACTTCTGCTGGTTATGATGAAAAAAAAATCGCCGTAGGTAAAAAAAATGCCCTTTTTCAAAAGGAAAAAGCCTTTTGGCAAAATGAAATGTGCTCTTTTTTCAAAAGTAATGTCAATAACATGAGATAATTTATCTTTCTAAAGGGTGTCATTTTTAATAGCTCCTGCTGGTTATGATTTAAAAAAAATCCCATTTTTCAAAATAAAAATGTGCTCTTATTCGAAATTAAATACCCTTTTTGAACTACAATATAATACATATTAGGCTTGAAAATCACATTTTTTTGTGTTCTCACGCTTTGCGCCCACCTCAGCTATTATGTAGCAAAGTTCCCTTCTACTGACAGGCGAACCCCTTCCACTATCATGGTTAGCGACCCTCTTCTACTAATAAGACTTGCGACCCTCATCTACTATTATGACTAGCAAACCCCTACTACACTGTAAAAATTAATTGCTAATTCAGCACTTACAGTGCTTGTATAGTGACTGTACTACTAGTGCTGATTTTCTAGTTCAAATTTAAACTAGAAAACCAACACTCCCAGTGCAATCACTATACAATCACTGTAAGCGCTAAATTAGCACCTTATTTTTTACAATGTACTATTATGACTGGCGACCCTCATCCATTATTATGACTGGCGAACCCCATCTACTATTATGACTAGCGACCCTCATCTACCATTATGACTGGCGAACCCTTTCTCCTATTATGACTGGCGACCATTATTATGACTGGCGAACCCTTTCTACTATTATGAATAGCGACCCTTATCCACCATTATGACTGGCGAACCCCATCTACTATTATGACTAGCGACCCTCATCTACCATTATGACTGGCGAACCCCTTCTACTATTATGACTGGCGACCCTCATCCATTATTATGACTGACGAACCCTTTCTATTATTATGAATAGCGACCCTCATCTACCATTATGACTGGCGTACCCCTTCAACTATTATGACTGGCGACCCTCATCTATTATTATGACTAGCGAACCCTTTCTACTATTATGAATAGCGACCCTTATCTACCATTATGACTGGCGAACCCCATCTACTATTATGACTAGCGACCCTCTTCTACCATTATGACTGGCGAACCCCTTTTAATATTATGACTGGCGACCCTCATCCATTATTATGACTGGCGAACCCTTTCTACTATTAAGAATAGCGACCCTCATCCACTATTATGACTGGCGAACCCCATCTACTATTATGACTAGCGACCCTCATCTGCCATTATGACTGGCGAACCCCTTCTAATATTATGACTGGCGACCCTCATCTATTATTATGACTGGCGAACCCCATCTACTATTATGACTAGCGACCCTCATCTGCCATTATGACTGGCGAACCCCTTCTAATATTATGACGTGCGACCCTCATCCATTATTATGACTGGCGAACCCCATCTACTATTATGACTAACGACCCTCATCTACCATTATGACTGGCGAACCCCTTCTACTATTATGACTGGCGACCCTCATCCATTATTATGACTGGCGAACCCCATCTACTATTATGACTAACGACCCTCATCTACCATTATGACTGGCGAACCCCTTCTACTATTATGACTACCGACCCTCATCTGCCATTATGACTGGCGAACCGCTTCTAATATTATGACTGGCGACCCTCATCCATTATTATGACTGGCGAACCCTTTCTATTATTATGAATAGCGACCCTCATCCACTATTATGACTGGCGAACCCCTTCTACTATTATGAGTAGCGACCCTCATCTGCCATTATGACTGGCGAACCCCTTCTAATA
Source organism: Lytechinus variegatus (assembly GCF_018143015.1). Classification (NCBI taxonomy): domain Eukaryota; kingdom Metazoa; phylum Echinodermata; class Echinoidea; order Temnopleuroida; family Toxopneustidae; genus Lytechinus; species Lytechinus variegatus. Next base: position 28,317,737 of record NC_054751.1, read on the forward strand.
TTATGACTAGAGACCCTCATCCATTATTATGACTGGCGAACCATTTCTACTATTATGAATAGCGACCCTCATCTACCATTATGACTGGCGAACCCCTTCTACTATTATGACTGGTGACCCTCATCCACTATTATGAATGGCGACCCTTATGATCAACGAACCCTTTTCCTCCTTATGACTGGCGACCCTCTTCCTTTATTATGACTAGCGACCCTCTTGTTTGATTATGAATGGCGACCCTCATCCATTATTATGACTGGCGAACCCCAGCTACTATTATGACGAGCGACCCTCATCTACCATTATGACTGGCGAACCCCTTTTAATATTATGACTGGCGACCCTCATCCATTATTATGACTGGCGAATCCTTTCTACTATTATGAATAGCGACCCTCATCCACTATTATGACTGGCGAACCCCATCTACTATTATGACTAGCGACCCTCATCTGCCATTATGTCAGGCGAACCCCTTCTAATATTATGACTAGCGACCCTCATCTATTATTACGACTTGCGAACCCCATCTACTATTACGACTAGCGACCCTCATCTGCCATTATGACTGGCGAACCCCTTCTAATATTATGACTGGCGACCCTCATCTATTATTATGACTGGCGAACCCCATCTACTATTATGACTAGCGACCCTCATCTGCCATTATGACTGGCGAACCCCTTCTAATATTATGACTGGCGACCCTCATCCATTATTATGACTGGCGAACCCCATCTACTATTATGACTAACGACCTTCATCTACCATTATGACTGGCGAACCCCTTCTACTATTATGACTGGCGACCCTCATCCATTATTATGACTGGCGAACCCTTTCTACTATTATGAATAGCGACACTCATCTACCATTATGACTAGCGAACCCCTTTTAATATTATGACTGGCGACCCTCATCCATTATTATAACTGGCGAACCCTTTTTTACTATTATGAATAGCGACCCTCATCCACTATTATGACTGGCGAACCCCATCTACTATTATGACTAGCGACCCTCATCTGCCATTATGACTGGCGAACCCCTTCTAATATTATGACTGGCGACCCTCATCTATTATTATGACTGGCGAACCCCATCTACTATTATGACTAACGACCCTCATCTACCATTATGACTGGCGAACCCCTTCTACTATTATGACTGGCGACCCTCATTCATTATTATGACTGGCGAACCCTTTCTACTATTATGAATAGCGACCCTCATCTACCATTATGACTGGCGAACCCCATCTACTATTATGACTAGCGACCCTCATCTGCCATTATGACTGGCGAACCCCTTCTAATATTATGACTGGCGACCCTCATCTATTATTATGACTGGCGAACCCCATCTACTGTTATGACTAGCGACCCTCATCTGCCATTATGACTGGCGAACCCCTTCTAATATTATGACTGGCGACCCTCATCTATTATTATGACTGGCGAACCCCATCTACTATTATAACTATCGACCCTCATCTGCCATTATGACTGGCGAACCCCTTCTAATATTATGACTGGCGACCCTCATCCATTATTATGACTGGCGAACCCCATCTACTATTATGACTAACGACCCTCATCTACCATTATGACTGGCGAACCCCTTCTACTATTATGACTGGCGACCCTCATCCATTATTATGATTGGCGAACCCTTTCTACTATTATGAATAGCGACCCTCATCTACCATTATGACTGGCGAACCCCAGCTACTATTATGACGAGCGACCCTCATCTACCATTATGACTGGCGAACCCCTTTTACTATTATGACTGGCGACCCTCATCCATTATTATGACTGGCGAACCCTTTCTACTATTATGAACAGCGACCCTCATCCACTATTATGACTGGCGAACCCCATCTACTGTTATGACTAGCGACCCTCATCTGCCATTATGTCAGGCGAACCCCTTCTAATATTATGACTGGCGACCCTCATCTATTATTATGACTTGCGAACCCCATCTACTATTACGACTAGCGACCCTCATCAGCCATTATGACTGGCGAACCCCTTCTAATATTATGACTGGCGACCCTCATCTATTATTATGACTGGCGAACCCCATCTACTATTATGACTAGCGACCCTCATCTGCCATTATGACTGGCGAACCCCTTCTAATATTATGACTGGCGACCCTCATCCATTATTATTACTGGCGAACCCCATCTACTATTATGACTAACGACCCTCATCTACCATTATGACTGGCGAACCCCTTCTACTATTATGACTGGCGACCCTCATCCATTATTATGACTGGCGAACCCTTTCTACTATTATGAATAGCGACCCTCATCAACCATTATGACTGGCGAACCCCTTCTACTATTATGACTGGCGACCCTCATCTGCCATTATGACTGGCGAACCCCTTTTAATATTATGACTGGCGACCCTCATCCATTATTATGACTAGCGAACCCTTTCTACTATTATGAATAGCGACCCTCATCCACTATTATGACTGGCGAACCCCATCTACTATTATGACTAGCGACCCTCATCTGCCATTATGACTGGCGAACCCCTTCTAATATTATGACTGGCGACCCTCATCTATTATTATGACTGGCGAACCCCATCTACTATTATGACTAGCGACCCTCATCTGCCATTATGACTGGCGAACCCCTTCTAGTATTATGACTGGCGACCCTCATCCATTATTATGACTGGCGAACCCCATCTACTATTATGACTAACGACCCTCATCTACCATTATGACTGGCGAACCCCTTCTACTATTATGACTGGCGACCCTCATCCATTATTATAATTGGCGAACCCTTTCTACTATTATGAATAGCGACCCTCATCTACCATTATGACTGGCGAACCCCATCTACTGTTATGACTAGCGACCCTCATCTGCCATTATGACTGGCGAACCCCTTCTAATATTATGACTGGCGACCCTCATCTATTATTATGACTGGCGAACCCCATCTACTATTATAACTAGCGACCCTCATCTGCCATTATGACTGGCGAACCCCTTCTAATATTATGACTGGCGACCCTCATCCATTATTATGACTGGCGAACCCCATCTACTATTATGACTAACGACCCTCATCTACCATTATGACTGGCGAACCCCTTCTACTATTATGACTGGCGACCCTCATCCATTATTATGATTGGCGAACCCTTTCTACTATTATGAATAGCGACCCTCATCTACCATTATGACTGGCGAACCCCTTCTACTATTATGACTGGCAACCCTCATCCATTATTATAATTGGCGAACCCTTTCTACTATTATGAATAGCGACCCTCATCTACCATTATGACTGGCGAACCCCATCTACTGTTATGACTAGCGACCCTCATCTGCCATTATGACTGGCGAACCCCTTCTAATATTATGACTGGCGACCCTCATCTATTATTATGACTGGCGAACCCCATCTACTATTATAACTAGCGACCCTCATCTGCCATTATGACTGGCGAACCCCTTCTAATATTATGACTGGCGACCCTCATCCATTATTATGACTGGCGAACCCCATCTACTATTATGACTAACGACCCTCATCTACCATTATGACTGGCGAACCCCTTCTACTATTATGACTGGCGACCCTCATCCATTATTATGACTGGCGAACCCCATCTACTATTATGACTAACGACCCTCATCTACCATTATGACTGGCGAACCCCTTCTACTATTATGACTGGCGACCCTCATCCATTATTATGACTGGCGAACCCTTTCTACTATTATGAATAGCGACCCTCATCAACCATTATGACTGGCGAACCCCTTCTACTATTATGACTGGCGACCCTCATCTGCCATTATGACTGGCGAACCCCTTTTAATATTATGACTGGCGACCCTCATCCATTATTATGACTAGCGAACCCTTTCTACTATTATGAATAGCGACCCTCATCCACTATTATGACTGGCGAACCCCATCTACTATTATGACTAGCGACCCTCATCTGCCATTATGACTGGCGAACCCCTTCTAATATTATGACTGGCGACCCTCATCTATTATTATGACTGGCGAACCCCATCTACTATTATGACTAGCGACCCTCATCTGCCATTATGACTGGCGAACCCCTTCTAGTATTATGACTGGCGACCCTCATCCATTATTATGACTGGCGAACCCCATCTACTATTATGACTAACGACCCTCATCTACCATTATGACTGGCGAACCCCTTCTACTATTATGACTGGCGACCCTCATCCATTATTATAATTGGCGAACCCTTTCTACTATTATGAATAGCGACCCTCATCTACCATTATGACTGGCGAACCCCATCTACTGTTATGACTAGCGACCCTCATCTGCCATTATGACTGGCGAACCCCTTCTAATATTATGACTGGCGACCCTCATCTATTATTATGACTGGCGAACCCCATCTACTATTATAACTAGCGACCCTCATCTGCCATTATGACTGGCGAACCCCTTCTAATATTATGACTGGCGACCCTCATCCATTATTATGACTGGCGAACCCCATCTACTATTATGACTAACGACCCTCATCTACCATTATGACTGGCGAACCCCTTCTACTATTATGACTGGCGACCCTCATCCATTATTATGATTGGCGAACCCTTTCTACTATTATGAATAGCGACCCTCATCTACCATTATGACTGGCGAACCCCTTCTACTATTATGACTGGCAACCCTCATCCATTATTATAATTGGCGAACCCTTTCTACTATTATGAATAGCGACCCTCATCTACCATTATGACTGGCGAACCCCATCTACTGTTATGACTAGCGACCCTCATCTGCCATTATGACTGGCGAACCCCTTCTAATATTATGACTGGCGACCCTCATCTATTATTATGACTGGCGAACCCCATCTACTATTATAACTAGCGACCCTCATCTGCCATTATGACTGGCGAACCCCTTCTAATATTATGACTGGCGACCCTCATCCATTATTATGACTGGCGAACCCCATCTACTATTATGACTAACGACCCTCATCTACCATTATGACTGGCGAACCCCTTCTACTATTATGACTGGCGACCCTCATCCATTATTATGATTGGCGAACCCTTTCTACTATTATGAATAGCGACCCTCATCTACCATTATGACTGGCGAACCCCTTCTACTATTATGACTGGCGACCCTCATCCACTATTATGAATGGCGACCCTTATGATCAACGAACCCTTTTCCTCCTTATGACTGGCGACCCTCTTCCTTTATTATGACTAGCGACCCTCTTGTTTGATTATGAATGGCGAACCCCATCGTTGATTATGACTTGCGACCTCTATGAACAAAGCCCCTTATGAATAGCGACCCTTATGACTATTATGACTAGCGGTCCTTATAACTAGCGGGTATTATGACCAGTGGTCCTTATGACTGGCGGGTGGACCCCCCCTCAACAGAATGGGAAATATGTAGCATTGTTATGGGTTTTTTTTCTTCTTCAGTTTGTATTCTATTGTTTGTGGTCATTTGTATCATTGTTATAATTTCTGTATGTGAACCACAAGATGATTCTTATGCCTTTTTGTTTGTGCATGACAATAAATTCAATTCAGTTACCGGTATTGTTAATCAAAGAGGAAGTGAAAATAAAAGGCATGAGAGGAGATGAGATAAGATAGGGGCTAAAATATAATGGAGAAGAGGAGGGATAATTAAACAGAGAAAAAATACTGAAAGGGATTACTCAAATATTGTGATATTAGGAAGCAGGGATGAGAGAGGATCCGAAAACGCGAAAAAGTGAGAAACCAATTTAAGAGTATATGGTTATTACTTATTTAACCATGCCTATCCAACCCAAAATTATCCACCAGGCAGGCCCCTCCTACATCAGTTCATAGACCGTGTTCAATTTCATTCTCTACAGTCTGTAGCATGCATTTAGAAAGGCGGTAAAAATTGTTGATTCAATTTTGAGCCCCAGGCGGCGTCCTTCGTAATATTGCTCTTAAGACACCTTAAGTCTTCAACAAAAACAATTAAGGATAATTTACATTCGGGAGAGATCATTTTGTGGCTATCCTGAAATCAAATGGACCTCCCGTTTTCTTGTTCTTTGTAACTTATATCTATGTCGATATCCAGCTTTCGAAATGAAAAAAAAAATCGATTGTCTCCTTGCGTTTTCATTTGAAGAACTGAAATTGACGCTTTGAAAGTGAAGTCTCCCAAAACTGCAAAATGTCAATATTGTCAATTTGATATACTGATATTGGCAACGTAAAATTCGTGTTTCATGTGAATAAACGAAAAATTCATACAAATGCAAATTCATCGAAATTGAAAAACAAACGTTGGTTGAATTAATCTTTCCAAAATCCATCTTTATTGACGTTTTGGTAGTAATTTTTTCTGTCAAGAGCTAAATAAATCTTGTAGATGTATATCAAAAGGTCTAACGATATAAGGTTTTCTATTATACGTACTAAAAAGAATGGTATGCAAATTTGCTCTTTATATACAATAAATCAAAACTAGTCCCTGAATTCATATTTCACCCTTGAAAATAATGATATCTTCAATTACATTATGCAGATCTGTCGGGAAAAGAAAAGAACAGACATGACAACGAATGATAAAGTATTCTCTATACTGAAGTAGAATTCATTGAGAATTAGATATTAAAAATTAAATTTGGTTGTTTGAGATTTTTATGGCCCATTATTGTGTATGGTTCATAATCATGGTAAACAACCTTGTCATAGTTGTATAAAAAAAAATTATTCAAACAGCGTTTTTATTGTGTAATTTGTCTAAGAGCTATCTCTCAGTCCGGATTGTTCCCACCTTTGTTCCACTCTTCATTGGAAATGAAAATTAGACGTCGCAATCCGAGAGCACTCATTGTCGTGTCTTATTAATATTTCATAGACCTTCTCACGGTTTCGTGTATGTTTTATGAATACTTCTACGATTGCAGCAATTTTGTGACTTCAAATTAGTATTTGATTTATTGCTGGATAATCTTTCCAAACAGAAATGGGCATGACTATATGGAGGGATTTCAATCCTGCCCAGTTACATCAATCATTCTTCTTCTTTTTGTGTCATTTTAAGAAAAATCTAAGCTAATTCTAGATGTTGAAGAAGGGCTGCAGTGTATACTGTACTTGTTATACATTTTTTTTTTTAAAGATGAGAGCCATAATAAATGCAATGTTTGCTTTACAGTTAAAAGAAAAATATAGCATAATAAATGGAAACAGTGCACAATGTCCAGATATTTACATTTTTTTTATTTGTATGTTCTCATTTACATCGTCACTGTACATTCAACAACAACAAAAGACAGCATGATATACATTATAATTCAACATTAAAAAAATGACAACATTATATAAATATAGCAAGATTTTTTTTTAGATACATGTTCAATAGCAAGCAAACATAATGCCTAAATTGACTTTTCAATTTTTTTTGCAATTTTCTAAAAATTACTCTTTTTGATATTTGCTCTCCATTTTATTTTTTTCTAAGAATATTTCAAATATTTCTTTAAAATTTAATTTGTTTTTGTTGAAAAATTGTATAAGTAGCTAAATTAATTAAAACATTAAACAAATATATAATGTTGGGTCCATTACCACCGTGTCTACCAATCACAATGTCTTTATAACTTATATCAACATTTTTAATATTCAGATTAATGGTAACACAAAATTGACTGAATTTTAACCAAAAGAGTCTAGAATAATGACAATCGCAAAATAAGTGATAATAGTTGTCAATAGATATTTACGTAATCAACATTAGGCCTGTAGATACAGTTATACAGTTGTTGGTAAAGACAATATCATTGCCCGGTGTTAACTTTCGGGACATACCACATTTCCCTCAGTACACCCATATTGCTTTCGTCAAGACCAGGGTTAGTCTATACTCTACATTGAGCAATATTCTTTTCTTAAAGGTCAAGTCCACCGCAGGAAAATGTTGACTTGAATAAATAGAGAAAAATCTTACTAGCATAACGCTGAAAAATCCATCAAAATCTGATGTAAAATAAGAAAGTTATGACATTTTAAAGTTTTGCTTATTTTTCAAAAAACAGTGATATGAACAACTCAGTGACATGCAAATGAGACAGTCGATGATGTCCCTCACTTACTATTTCTTTTTTTTTATTGTTTGAATTAAACAATATTTCATTTTTTACAAATTTGACAATATGGACCAACTTGACTGAACCATATATATTAAGCGATGCAAATTCCAAATGTTCAGGGAGGAATTATTTTTGTTTCACTTGATAATCAGAAGGAAATTATAATATTTCATGTAATAAAATACAAAAGAAATAGTGAGTGCATGGGTGATGTCATCAGTCTCCTCATTTGCATACCGACCAGGATGTGCATATAACTGTTTTGTGAAAGTAAGCGAAACTTTAAAATATCATAACTTTCTATTTTGCATCCGATTTTGATGAAATTTGCAGTGTTATGTTTATTTGATTTTTCTCTTTTTATTCAAATCAACTTTTTGTTAGGGTGGACTTGTCCTTTAATCATGGTATAGTATATCTCTTATATAGTAAAAATTAATCCCACGTTATCAGAGATCATAGGAGGGTTTCATGAAGCAGATAGTGATAAATACTGGCTAAACTTGTTTACAGCCAATCAGATGCAAGGATTTCTGTAGCTTGTAACAGATTTAAGTAAAATCACTGACTTTTCGTTTCATGGAATGCTCCCCGGAACATAATTTTATAAAACAACATGCTCTTTTATGGTACATCTCATATCCTACTTGGCGACAGATTGATCATACGCAATCTGTATAGCAATGTAACTAAAAATAGGCACCATGAAAGAAAAAAAATCGAAACATCTTTTCATTTTGCCGAGTAGAATCTAAGGAGTTTCAATTTGTCCCAACCCAAATATTTCTGAAGATGAAAAGAGTAAAACGTAGTATGTTACATTTTTCACACTTTTGAGATTGGTAAATACACTTAGCTTGACAACGAAAATGCTGAAATTACGCATGTGATGAATGTTCTCTCTAAAAAATAAATGTCAGTTCTTGGTTATGGGGCCAGTAAACGTCATAATGTTCAGGAACATTCTCAAGAAAAATGCAAAAATTTAAATCGGTACTTTATCAGATGAGCATTTAAAAGAAATTTAAATGTAAAAAAATAATTGTCAATGAACCATCTTATTTTCATTTCAATTACTAAAATCTTTCTTTTGGGCAATACTCTTATTATTTTGATAGATATTTAATTTACCACAATCTTCATAAAATTGAAACTTTTTTATGAAGATTATGGTAAACAATGTTTCAATTTCTATATTCTATTAGGCGCCACAATCATATATGAATGAATTTATGAATAATAATGATAAATAAACTAATTTAAATGATTACAGGAATGGTTATAGTGATAAGAGTGCTGATTCAAATAATATCTAAAACTTTTGACCATACAATGCCCAATGCGGGGCTCTATAAATTATGATCCTCTATCCTCTGTTGACCCTATCTGTTCATTCACCCACTTTCTGATTGATAGAAATTACGCCCTTCTTCCTGCAAATCCGTTCATCTCGATATGAAAATATGTGGGTAATATTTTGATACTCCCCCAGCGCAGTGTAGAGCTATTTACTTGATGGATTAAAGATCGTCCTTTCGCATGCCATTACTCATCAATTCTAAAATGCCTTTCATTTTTTTAAGGATGGTGTATCCTAGTTGATTAGAGCGGCCATCACTTGTTTTAGTTTCAATCAAGATTTATCTCCTAAAAGATTGGTCAAAATGAGAGAGGATTCCAGTTCGAAGTCCATTCATCAATTGATCTTATTTCTCCCGTCGATGAAAAGGAGTGATTATTTCAAAATACAGATTGAGTTATTCATCATGATTATGCTTTCAGTTGCATGACACTCCTTTTGTTTTAATTTGATTACATTTAGCAAAGCCAAAGTTATGAGAGAAAGCAATAAAATATCATATAATTATATTATAACATTTTTATGCGCAAATGGAGCTTTAGTAGGCATTATAATCATAACCAAATCAAATAATTGACTAAAAAGTGTATTATTTCTCTCAGCCCTTTTCTATTATCATACCCATCCCTTTCCCAGCCCCCCCTCTCTCTCTCTTTCTTTCTTTCTTTCTTTCTTTCTTTCTTTCTTTCATTCTTTCTTTCTTTCTTTCTTCTTTTACTCGTTCCCTCATAATAGATATGCATGTATATATTCCAGTATGTTTGCATCTCTGACTTATTTTTATCTTTACATTTACACTAAGTAATCAGTTGTCATTCACAAAATTAATATCATCATAATTATATCCTAAAAAAAAAAAAACGGTGATGTAATTCCTTAATACTATTTCCATTTACAGGATTAACCATGTCTTTGCTACCAAGTCTATTTTTCCTCTTTAAAGAAGTTAGAAAGGGAAAGAGAGAGAGGGGGTGACTATAGACATTTACGAGTAATTGTAGGAAATAGGAATGATTTTCTTATCATGTTTTTTCAAATAATTATTTCTTACGTCGCGTTTGAATGGTATTTTTCTGATCGAATTTTTGTTATTTGCATATATGTTAAATCTAAGAACAGGTCAAATGAAAATAGCAATAGAGCGTTATTATTTTGTGCATTTATCAACACTTTGGGGCGCTTTTTGTATTTTTCAATGGAAGTACATTGAGTTTAGATTTCCACTGGTCCACTATAACACATATATACTAGTAATCGAATTTGCAATCCACGGAAACAGAATCGAGAACCAAGTTATGAAAGCTTTGGCATTGATATAGCTAAATGCATTAGAAATATTTCCTTTACTTTAGTTTAGCAGACTTCTATAACTATTGATATAATAAATCCTAGTCATAAATGATATTCATCATTTGCTGTATGCTCTGTAAAATGTTCACCCCACTGCAAGTGATCAGGAAGACAAATCTATTTCATAACGTTCGAGAAATTATTGTTCAACGGCAGAAATCATCACTCATAATCTAAATACTAATCTATTGAACATTAATTTCATTTTATACTTTTCTAGGGCGTAGGCTGGGGTGCGCTCTGTGCAAAAGCACCCCGTTCCTCTGAGGAAGAGGAGTTCCAACACTGACAAGCAAAACGAAATTTGTACCCCTTCTGCTTTCAACATCTGATTTTCCAAATTTCACCTCCCCAAGATGTGCACCCCTATACTACTTTAGTTCCAATTCCCCAATATGTGCACCTCCCCATGCTCAAACCAATCTACGCCCTTGCTCTTGACGAACGCTTTGCTGACAGGTACCACTGACAGCTAATTAATTTGAGCAACCTACAAGATTGGTTAAGAGTTATCGGAATGATCAACGGTGAACAAATTTGTAAATGCTAGTGCGCCCTCTTTGTGTATATTTGAGATAATTCTGTAGAATGAGACTGCCTGAGTGGCGCGAAAATGCCTGATAATTAGGATATATTGTGTACCTATGAAAATGGAATAATACATACCTGTTGTGATTAGACAAAATGAAGTATGATTATTTATAAATGAAGAAAGAGATACATTCGGTATTACTAAATTTTGTTTTCCAACAAAGCATTAAAGAGGTATTATCCGAGAGGTATATCTGATTCCAATTTAGTAGAGCATGTTAGCATGGTTAGTGGAATGTTTCAAAAGCTGTTCGTAATGTTACAAATAACTTAACAAAAAAATGAGCTGATGAGAGCCAAGTGGGTTTTTTTTTTAAATCGATTATTCATAACTGCGTCTGCCAAAGTTGAAAGGGATGTACATTCGACATACTTTAGAATGGTATCGACCTGATTACTAGCACACATTTTATTTTGATGAAAATATGAGGCTATGGGAGGCATTACAGTTCATACTTAGGCTTCCATTCGATCGTAAGGTCGTATGTCGCTTCATGAAGTACTTGTTTTATAAAGCAGGGTTATTTTGTTGTTGTTTTTGTACGGAAGTACACAAAATAATACCTTTAAAAATGTTTTCCTGGTGACACTGATGAGCCAGTAACCTCGTGTATTTTATTTATCATAAAATTGGTGGAACATCCATTTCAGATGAAAGCTATTCTTCATTTTCTTCTGAAGTGTTCAGCATGTGGCTCAGTGGATACGTCTCATGACTTTGAAACACAAAGTCTGGGGTTCGAATCCCACCGCAGCACTCGCGTCCTTGGGCCAGGTATTTATCTACATTTGCCACTCTCAACCATGGTGTAGTACCGGAAGGAAGAAATTCCCTTGAATGCTCGAGCGTCCAATCAAGTAGCCGCGCGTGCTAAAGCCGGGGTATATACTAATATCATGCAAGCGGTTAGAAACTCTGTATTAAGCGCTATATGAATATTGCATATTATTATTAGTATTATTATTATAAATTGTTATTATTTTCATTCATATACCTAACAAGGCCGGAGACAGTGAAAGTTGAAGAAGGAAAAATCTTAAAAGCTGACCTTGAATTTACAACTATCAAAATAGTCTGCCGTCGAGGTATTTGACCCTCTTACATACCAAACACTAAATAAAAACCATTTGATTTTGCAACTAAAAATAATGGTTGTTCACAAGTATAATAACATAACTTCCTAAAACAACGAAAGGACATACGGCCGGGGGTAACCTCTAGTTAACATACACTGTTAGAAAAAAATAAAAGAAGTTCCTGCAGCAGAGTCTCGAGAACACCTGTAATCTTACCGAATTGCGTAATAAACATTCTGTAAATTCATAAAACAAGAATTTTTCTGCAATTTAACAGAACAGGTCTGTTTAAAAAGGGGAAAAGGGTGTTTTATTCAAGGAAATTTGTAAGATTCCATACATCAAATACCAATTTCCTGTAAGATTACGCAATTCGGTAAGATTACAGGTGTTCTCGAGACTATGCTGCAGGAACTTCTTTTATTTTTTCTAACAGTGTATTCTTTTTCTCAACGAAAAGAATAGGGATGTTATGATATCTATTCCCTAGCACACGGTTTTTTAATTATCTCTTCATCCTCCCATACTTTCCTCTTCTCCTCTGCGCTTTTGTCCCTATTACTTGACTTGAATATGTCACAGAGACTTTTTGCCCCCTTCCCTTGTAGTACAGACACTGTGTTTCCTATTTGCCCCCCCCCCCTACGCACGGGGCGAGGTAGGGGCAGATTAGCGACTTCTCAGCTGATGATAGATTCACGTACTTCAAGACATCTGCCAGCGCCTAGTTCTTCTGGAAGGATAGACTAACCATCTTCATCTGATGAGAGAGACCCACTCCCCGCCAGCGATTCGATGTCAGCTGCTGCTATAAATGTCCAAGTTATGGCAACCACGTGGAGGTGCCGATTTAAGAGCCGGTTTAAGGCGCGTACGGATTACGGCTAAATCCGCCCGAGTTTCAAAACAAGCGCGACGCTCCCGATTCTGTAAGTGTATCATAGCCTTCGACATCATAAAAGTTGGAGATGTATTATATACCTGGATTTAAGGCTAAGTGATGAAGTCATGGGTGTCGATCACGGGGGGGATGGGGGGATATATCCCCCCCAATATTTCAAGTGGGGGGATGGCCTGTATTATCATCCCCCCCCAATAATTTAGGGTAGAAAAATTTAATAATGATGATGAAAAAATGAAAAGTTTGATCATGATGATTATAGTATGCCATCAATCAGTTTGTTTCCCTCGCAATTTGTGTATATTGTTATTAAATAAAAACATTCTTTTTCAGGACTATTAAACAGATGGGTGGAGGTTCAAGATGAAAAAGAATGAAATGTTTATGTATCTGATATTTTTTAACACATGACATAAAAGGACCCCAACGAAAATCAACTTTTGTTGATAGGGTGTTGCATCCCACCAGTGGTGAATAAATTAATTTAAATAAATCATTAACTCAAAAGGGTGGAAAAATAAACGGGAGTAAAAGGGTGGCAAGATAAATAAAGGAATGACGGTAAGCCCGATGGCGCACGAGAAGCCACACAGGTTGTAATTTGTGCTAGTCTTAATTGGTCCGAATCTGCATTTTATCATCATGCATTAAGAAGAATAAAGATATTGCCAGTCAGGTTAGATTTAAGAGAGAAGTTGTATACACAGAGGCGTCGATCCTGGGTGGGGGGGGGGCAGGGGGCGATCGCCCCACCAATAAAAATATTGGGGGGCAAACATATCGTTTTGCCCCCCCCCCCCCAATAATTCCGCATGTGCAACTAAAAAATAAAATAAGATTGTAATGCTACACTGAAATCAGCAAGGGAGATTGAGATACCAACTCGATTTTGAATTAAAATCGTGCTCAAAATGTCTGCTTTTCAGATTGGAATATAAAAATTTTCAGCTCGCGCTTCGCGCTCGCATCATGTACCAAAAACCCATACTTTTCATGATTATATAGGTGAATATAATGTCCCGTTCTCAATTCTAAACCTCAAAAGAACTTTGATTTTGCAATAATCTTTTGTTGGATATATATCTTTCATTAAAGTGTCCTTTTTTTCCAGATCAAAATATCAAAATTTTCAGCTCGCGCTCGCATCTATTGTTCTTCTAGATACCCATCTTAATCATTGGTACCAAAAATGCTTAGAATATCAAGCTTTCAGGTCAGAATATAAAGAAATTTCAGCTCGCTCTCTAGTGAGATACATGTATCGACCCTCCTCATGAGTTACTACAAACAAACCTAAACAGGTACATTTTTCCTGTTTTCATGACATACTAAAAAGATTTAGCTCGCGCTTCGCGCTCGCATTGTTGGTGAAGGTGAGATATGTGTCTCTTTCTCATGAGTTATATATATATATTGTGATCGAGCGCCTTTGGAACGTTGATTCATAATTTTGCCCCCCCCCCTTCTGAAAAATGGATCGACGCCCCTGTGTATACATCATGCTCAATAAACAGATCACTATGTACATGGTCCAGTCAATTTTTGTCATTTTTTTCTCGGTATGAGTTTAGAATAGGCTTACTTGTAACACAAATTGAATTTTCACAAAAAATATACAAGTATAGTACACTACAACAATGAAGGAATTTCCAAGAACACCATGCATATCAACCACTCCCAAATGTCCTAACTTGTTATTTTAGTGGGGGTAATGTTGAAATATCCCCGTCCACAAGAACATTTGTGTCAATCATCCCCCCCAACCAAGAATACCGATCGACACCCATGGATGAAGTATCAATTCATTCATACCACAGTACACAGTATTATGTGGATCCCTTCCTTTGGTGGATAGCATTTGCTATAGTTGTCACGTGACGTGGAATTATCAGCATTGTTATTGTTTCTCGAACTACAATAACATGGCGTCTTTATGGCCATATCGTATCAGTTTCATATCTCATGAAAATATAACAATCGAGTTTTAATTAGCCCTCTTTACACTGTAACAAATGAAGTATTAATTTAGCACTTACAGTGCTTGAATAGTGACTGCATTGCGAGTGCTGATTTTTTAGTTCAAATTTAAACTAGAAAATCAGCACTCGTAGTGCAGTCACTATACAAGCACTGTAAGTGCTACATTAACACTTCATTACAGTGTAATTGATATTTAATTTGATTTTAGTCAATGTAACACATCGAGATGGATCGTTCGTTATTGCTTATATACACTGTACTAAGGAATGGGTATTTTTCATATATCTTCTATTCTATATCGTACTGGTTTCATACCCTATGACGATACGATAATTGGAATATCAATCATTGGAATTAAAACCGATAACAGCCTCCGTTGTCTCTTATATGCACTTTGATATAGGTATTTTTCATGTTTGGTGTTGACAATTTTATACTAGTTTCATATCTTATGAAGATAGGATAATTATAAAATCGATATTGAATTCAGTTTTGATTGCTAAAATAGCTCCTGATTACAGCGTCAGTCCTCTCTTATGCACTTATGTATAGGTACTTCCACATTATTTTCTTTGTTTCCATGCGTACTCATTTCATATCTTATGAAGATGAGAAAATTTGGATTTAATCATTAACACCAAAACCGATATTAAAATCGATTTTAGCTGTCGGAATGCATCTTTATAACATATTTTTGCTCTCTCTTTATCCACTTTGGTATGGGTATTTCAACATTTCTTTATTACCATGTCGTACTTGTTTTATATCTTATGAAGATGAGAAAATTTTGATTTAATCAATAACATTAAAACCGATATTGAAAAATGAGAAAGTAATTCATATTTTAGGAAAAAAATCAGAAATTAAACCCCTTTTTGTGAAAAAGAACCTTACTATCTCAGTATATATTTATCTTAACTCTTATGTAACAAAGTTGATTTGAAGCCTTTTGGAAGTGAATAAGTATCGGCATATATATGCAAGGAGAAAGAAGGTGACCGAATCAAGAGTGTTACATAAGGTTTAGTTTGAACATGACCCTTAAATCATTCCTCTGATGGGAATTATATTGGGGTCGATTTCATAGGTGACCTTTCCTCGAACATTCGTGGTATTGCACCAATCAATATCTTTCATCGCCCAATTACACGAGCTAATGAGATGATGTTGATGAACAACACGTGCTACACGAGAAACCCAAGAGAAATGTCTTTACCTGGTGGCGTGGAACAAGGGGGTGTTTCACAAACCCGTTCTCGGAGTTGTATTCGAACGATTTGCCAAGAAAGTATTTCAATACTGAATTAGCTGCTGACATTAAATGTTAATGCTAAATTTCAGTAGTTGCAGTAAAACACTGATTTCGTGAGAAAGTCTGTAAAACCAAGTATTACTATATCATCGTCGATCTAGATCTGTACAGTTACATAAACTGAACTTTGTGAAATCATAACATCTAAGCTGAAAAACAATCACTCTGAAGATCGCTAACACAGATAGGCACACGTGGGACAGTGTATATTATATTGCTGGAATAAAGACCCGACGGAAGTGCCCGAATCCGCGCTTATTTTGCGTATTTCTCAGCAATTACACAATTTCTTCCATAATCCTTCGGCACATATATTTTATTTATATAAAAAGACACTTGGGTGGTCATTATATTGGATTCTGTAAAAAGTAATTGTGAGATCGTTACCACAACTGGCATTTATCTTAATGGCAGAACAAAGCATATGATAACATAAATAATAAAGGACTGAAGATAATATATCTTTACAAGGAAAAACACAGTGCATTTTGTCATCAACCTAGCAAATGTAGAGTGGAGAAATGGCAAGGTTAGCTGTATTCTGGCGATTTCCTTGCCTCTTGGCAGAAATGTAATGCATCATGCATCTACAACATGCCGAAACTGAAGGCAGTAATCGAAGATACAACATGAAGACATGAAGAGCTCCCCTGCACAGGCCTTAGGACCATTTTTCATAAATATTTTTGTTTTCTGTCTCAAAACCTCTAAATTCTTAGTCGCTCTGATGATACCAAAGAAAATTTGAAATTCTAATGAAATCGTGAATAAAAGTGGAAAAGAAAAAAATCATTTTTTTCATCAAATACAGATTGGATTCATTTTAGTTTGCTTGCATAAGGGGTTAGGTCAACAATAATTTTTTTAATATATTGAAAAATTGAAGAGAGATCTCTTCTATACCCAATTTTATGTTCATATGATAGGGTAATACATCATGACAATTTGGTTTCTATAATAATATTGCAATAAGTGAGAATAAAAACATTACTTTTGTTTGGAATCGTCCAAAGTGGATTTTACCCCTTTTGCAACCAAACTCTTCATATATTACCACAAAGAGGACAGCGTAAAATCGGGGTTTTTATAGAGAAATGTGGTCAAGTTATTGATCCGAGCATGTAGGAAAACTTCCAAAAAGGCATTACCGTAGGTTCACTTGCTTCTCACATACCGGTTCTAATCGTAGACGGATGGCTTTGGGATCGATCTGATAATATAGATTTGATTAAAGACAGACAGTTGCGTTGACGAGAATGTGCATGAGTTGTTTTGAATTCCAGATAATTCCCTGCATAGTAATGGTTACATGGGACTAAACTGTATTTTCCACCTCATCCAATATCCATCCTTCTTCGTGGATTCTGGTTCTTAAGATGAAAATAGGCCAGGTCACACGAGGAAAAGATAGCGATTAGTTTGTTTTCCAGCTTTGCAGTAGAGTATACGTGTCCTAGTTTTGATCTAATAATCCTAACAGCTGTTGTAAACATGGTAAATGCAGAATTCATGGAGTGGTGCATTATCAAACATATTAATTGATCGAACATATTGTGACTTTAAACTTCCATCATTAAAGCGCACATTTTCAGAAAATAGAAAATAAAAATCTAAATTTCTTATTAAAAAACAACAACAAAATAACATAGCCTATAACTGTTAAGACACTGTTTAAAAGGTTTGTGCCTGTTATTTAAGCCCACAACGCTAACAAATAATGTGTAAACTTATTCATTTTTTTCAACGAACCTGTTTAAAACTTTAAACATTAATTGTTAGACTGACGGGCTTATTCAACGTGCTTATAATTTTACACAGCGTTTTTATGAATAACCTTCATTACTTATAGACCTATTCTAATTTTAGAAAATGTCACGTCATGACTGGGTTTTTCTCATTTCACTACTATATACAGCATCCCCCGGTAGTTCTTTACACAAAACTAAACGCTTGCCCTATTTATGTATACCGTGAAAACCAGAAATACGGATGTGGTAGCGTTCCGCATAAACAGTGAAAGTCATGATCAGAATATTGGTTGTTTTTTAAATTGTTCTCCGAGCTGCATTCAGTAAGGAAGACATCTCTGGTCCGTATTCCATACTGCTTGAAATCAACGTGATTCAGAAATTGTTCCGCATAGATATAGCAGAGTTGGTTCACATATTTCATGTATTTCTGGTTTTATACCCGGTGAGCTTTTCATTGATTATTTATTGCCTGGCAAATTGTCAAGCTGTCAACTTACAACTTTCCTTGATTTTGATTGGCTGAAAGGAATTGTCATGATTCATTTACCTTTATAATGGGAGAAACCGGACTTTATCGGGTAAACCGACCGATAACTACTTTCGTGAAACCCTCCCCAGATTCCCGTTCCCAAACACCTCCACACTCTAAAAACAAGAAATGTTAACTTAACATTTGAAAGGTTGGAGGAGTGACAACATTTTCTAAATGTTGTATTTACCACTTTAAATGGTTCTACCCAACACTAAAAATGTTGGATTCAGCTTTATACAAGGTTGGATTGAACTTTTGGAAAAGGTTGTCACTCCTCCAACCTTATAAATATTGATTTAACATTCGAATTTTTCGAGTGCAAGAACCTCTCAAGCTCTCGTCGTTACCCTTCATGTTACCACGTATACCTGTGGAGTCCCCCCTTGCTACAAAAACCTGGAATTTGACTCGTCAGCTATGCCGACAATCCATAACTCAAAGTACACAACAATTAAAGACACATGAGCGAACATGTGTTTTGATAAACATAACATTTGCATGCTGTTTTCACCAGGACCACTTTAATGATACGATGGATGATCATCATCACCAGCAAAATGTTCTTTAAGCATTACCCCCCCCCCCCATCATCATCCTTCCCCCATGTCCTTTGAGGCACGTGTTGTAATGTTCAAATCCTCATAAGGAGTGTAATTCCACCAGGGCTCCATAACATAAAGATAAGCGATGAATAGCACATATGAGAGAACTCTTTTGATTGGTTCCTGGTCAGTATTTTGCGCCAAATGCGCGTGTAATGTTGATCTTGATTGGTCAGTTCATTTAGCGATTGATCACTAATCTTTGTGTTACGGAGCCCAGAAGTACAAATAAGATATGTTGTCAATGAATTAGTATTCAGTTATAGAAACTTCCATATAGTTATCACTCGTTTTGTGGGTTTTTTTCAAATCTTCGTCATAAAAATAGTTTTCGATATTGCCCTTGCCCATATTTGAAAGAATACTTACCTCGTGTGATTTGGTAAAATAAAACATTGTTTTTTACCAGGTCATGAAAATTATTGTTATGGTATCAATATCCTTCATCAGATTTGTCATATATTATTGCGGGAAAATGTGATTATTTCAAACATGTTTGAGAAAAATGTAAAAATAAGCTATGAGAAGGAAGAGAATACCTTCACGAAGGACTTGAAAACGGGATAAAGCAAGAGGAAGGGAAGACGAAAAGTGACGGCTTTTACCAGTTCGAACTATTAAGCTATCCATCTCAATTTACTGAGGAGGTCTTTAAAATTGGATGAGAGGAATAGTGGCTCCGCCGTCCTGGTTGCTGTAATATTCATCTTCTTAAAGTGAATTATCCCTGCCATTGATTAGTGAAAATGACCTTCATGAGTTGAGTAGAATCGATGGACCCGTCTCATTTAATGAACCCTTCGATTGATTACCGACATCGAGACGGGTAAACAAGTACATTTTCTGGTAGACTTGTAGGAAAAGTTCTTGCAATTTGCACGAGGTTTACGCAACGTACATGGTAGGGTGTAGATATTGCGTTTGAAAAGCACCAAACTAAAAAATCGATTTTAGCTGATGTTGAGTTCCGGAAGGAAATACAAAATTAATAAACAGTAAAAATTGCACCAAAGTCCTCTTTTTCAATGTTATTATCAATGCTTAACGAAATTTTATGTTGAAACGAAAAACTAAAGTGACATCGATAAAGTGGCTCTGGGGCGTTTGAAACAATAACTTCCACTCATAATTTTTGTTGGAAAATTCGGCTAACAGAATGGAAAAGGAGAAAAAGGGAAGTTGAGAATAAAATGTCAGGATTAATGAAAGGAAAGGCAAAACAAAAATGCAAATGAAGACAGGGAGGCGAAAAGCGTGTAACTTTATAATATGCTTATCTATTAATTGAGTATGGTTAGATGTATGAAATATGCCTCATACTTCTGATATCATGAATAAATACCATATTTTTAATGACCGAAGAATACTTCTATTGTTATCAAAAGTATTTTACTCACACAAAGAATATGAGACTATTATAACAGGGTAGTTTCGTTCAGTATATAGTTAGGTGCTAAAAATGTGCTTTAAATTGTAGTTCGAATATTGCTTGAATAAAAAAATGGGAAAAGCTGATAAAATAATGGTAATAGATGCGGCATAGATTTTTGCGATATTGATAGATGCTATATATATTTTTTTTGTATCAGGTGACACCAGAAACCAAAAATAAGAAAAACGCAATTTAATTCACTGCAGAATGAAGCATAAAGCAAAACATGCCATCATGTTCTCTGTAATGTTTTCAAATGAAGGAATCTTTACATAAGAAGACTTGTCTATAGTCTGTTAAAAGATCTCCGTGCATTGTATTATTATTTTTTCATAAATGTCAACAAGAGCTTCATGCATGAGCCGCGAAAACGGGGTGGGGTGGGGGCTGGGTGGGCTTCGGTCCCCTCCCCCCACACTTTTTTTTCCAAAACCATGTACAAAAATGTAGAAACGACCATGTGATTGCGATTTTTGTTATATGTTCCACCCCCTCACACACACACTCAGGTAGTTATACATTTAATAACCCTCATAAAATTATTTAAAAGGTAATACTATCTGCATAATGATTGACATAAAATTTGAAAATAATCATCAATATTTCGAGCACTAAATTCAGAGTGCTGGGAGCATTTCATGAAAGGACTTGTTGCACGTTCTTAACATGATAAAATATTGGATATGTCAATCCATAGGAATTCATTTTCAATGCAAATATTATTTTAATTATCTTAGATGGTATTATTAGAAGGTGACACTGTACAAGGAGATGGGGGTGGGGGTGGTAAAAGTCTGGAAGCAAAATGGGAAAAAACGATGTCACTTTCAATTCATCTTGCCCCAACTCCCGCCCCCCCCCCCCTCATCAAAAAACCTTGGCGCCGCCCCTAAAAATAACTTTCTTTTAAATTCCTAATAATGTGGATGGTAATGTCATTACGTCGGAATGGCTAATATTGGATACTTATCTTCATGATTAGTTCATAAAAAAGGTTGTTTGATGACGAAATGGAATATATACCGACTTATGTCGAGAAATCCTAACATTAGAGGTATGAAAACAGGGACCCGCTCACTAGACAGGCGCATATCATCCCGTCCATCTCCCAACTACTTAGCCGCGGTGTATTGGTGACCACGAACTGTGACATTTCCCCGAGTAGTTCATACTCATCGCTCACTTCAGTCCCATTCATTGTCGATGGTGTTCGTTATTGCATTCCACATGCCACGGAGCTGAATAACCCGTCGTCCGGTCACATCATAAGGGGTACCTCCGCGTGTCTAGCAAGCTCTGGCAATCAAACCATATCCAACCACAGATGTACATTTTCAAGAGATGAGTTACTGCTTGACGATCCTCTACCTATTGCCCAATACCTTCGCGTTTGCCATTCTTTGCATTCTCGATCGCTAATCCATGTCGCTAATGATCTTTAATAACCTCAGGCAGACCTAATTCTTCGATGAGAATGTTGTGTTGGTTAAGTATCTTGTCTCAGTAGTGTGCAGTCTGCGAAGGAATCAAAACATTGCAGATACAGGCCTCCCAAGCTCACTCGCGTCCTTCTCATCTTGTATTCCAGCGACAATCATATTAATAAACTCTCGGGTAGACAACGATTCAAAAGGCAAGATATACTTCAAAGAAAGCATTAAACTCCCAGAGGGTACAGCACTGCCTGGGAGTGATCTCCACTTACCGCTTCCCGCTTAGCTGCAATTACTCAGAAGCAGACGGGATCGTGTGACTTGGCGGGAAAATGTTATCATAATAACAATGACAAGATGGAAAGCGGCTCGTAAATTATCAGTACATTGAAATGACTCTACCAAGAACATACATGCAATCATCAGAGGAAGGAATCCAATAGAAATAATTACGCTTGTTAGGTGATTTTTGTTTTTTTACACCTTTGAATTACCTGTGATATACAGCGATTTTGGATGAGGAATGTATAATACTGATAGTTTGTTACTTGAGCTATGATGGAAAAGGGATAGTGCGATGCAATATATTGTTGTTTTCATTAATTTGAATTGGCTGTTGTAAATATTATGGAATAAATAATTTGGAGAATTAGTCGCGTGCCATCTTGGGCGTTCGTCTTTGACTATACTACCCGTGGACATGATTACATTTTCCTGTGGACATTTGAATTGCCCCGCTTTTTTTTGCTACCTGTTGAAGGTTCCATTTCTTGTTTCAAACGCTTGTTGGAGGAAATCCATTTACTATGGGTGACTACAACGTGAGGAACAGCTTCCCGTTGGAAGACTTTTACGATGACAACGAATTCGAAGCACCGCCTAAATATAGCCTAGTGGAAAAGAAGCAACCGGTGGTGGCTCAGGCGGTGATCGTGGAGGAGCAGGTGGAGCCGATGGAGGAGGAGCCCTTAGAAGAGGCACCCAGTGAATTTGAAGAAGAGGAGGAACCACCCAAGGAGCCATCCATGCTCCGTATTGTTCTCCATCATTGCTTGACCAACGGCGGACTCATTATCTTCCTTGTCGCCTATACATGTATGGGCGCAGCTGTATTCCAACGACTAGAGGCTCCTTTGGAAAAGTCCGAGTTCCTGAAGCTCGTCATGGACAGGCAGACCAATCGGAGTGAATTCCTCAACAATATCAAGAGCCAACTTTCCTTGGCATTTAGTGACGAAGCCACGTGGCGAGAAATGACAAGTGATTATTTGGAGAGGTATGAACACGCCCTCGGAGTCATTGTTGTCGAAAAAGAGGAGAACCCACTTTCTAGTTGGAATTTCTATGGTTCTATGTTTTTCGCGACTACAGTACTAACAACAATAGGTAAGTTATTGCAGTGTCTGGTCCACCTGCTTGTCTTCATGGTAACATGCTTTGCAATATAGGAGCGCCTTCAGCACCAAGCGAGGTGGATACGTGCGCTAAACAAATCCTATATTATTATTTCATTTGTATCGATATGCATGAGGATGTGGGTCATTCCGCAAAGGTTTTGGTCATGACCCATCACTAAGCCTGCAACGTTGCCTACAAGAAATGGTGCCAACCAGAAATATTAATGTGTAAAGTAGTCACATCAGGGAAGTATTCTAAATTCGTGTGTTATAATCAGCATGCTCGAGTTGATTTTGTGTCATTAATTTTAATTCATTAGAAAACTAGATTCAGCATTACATATCGAAAATGATCATATGGGTTAAAATCACTCGGAATCCTTTCCTTCAAATGCATATACATACTGATATAGGTGGAAGATGTATAAAGCAAATTCATTACATGCACCTTGTCATGTCATAAAGGTGATTAGGTTAAGGTCAATGTTAGACATAACGCAGGCAATCGAACCCTTGAAAGATTGTGGTGCATCATGGGTCAAATCTCTGGAGGGTGGGGGGTACGAATTAAAAGGGGTTGGATATGTGTTATTGTGATACTTTCGCATGCGTGCTTTAATCAGGAATAGATGAACTTTGGGGACAGCCTGTAACACCACCTCCCGAATAACCGGTGCTCGAATCTCTAACTTTTGCATCAATTTGTAACTTCCCTCATATAGCTTGGATTATACAGGCGCGCGCCACAACGCCATGTCCCAGTGGTCCAAGCAGGTGATGTAATCGGCGCCCTTATAGGTTTTCATATTTAAGTGAAGGTAATGTATGTGAAGTGTTATTTGCTGTATTAGCCCTCATTGCTTGCACCTCTTCCGCCTCATTTAAAGGGGCAAGGGGTGGGAGTCGCCATGTCCAACCCCTCCAAGCTCCGCCATTTGGGGGAAGCAGTAAACTTGATCTGATTACCCTTACGGACCCGTCGTGTATGAAAGAAACCCAATAACAACCTATCGATGAGTTTGATCTTGGTATGTATCAGATAACATCGTTGCAAGGAGGCCCAAACATCATTATAGACTGATTGGTATTGGCTGGTATACGCCCTATATACGATGTAAATCAAACACCATCGGGTAATGTAGTCAGAGATAAAACAGAACGTCATGTGCAATTGGGTAAATGACCATAATACAAGATAACACCAGTGAGTGTCCCTTGAGGACAACATCCTAAGGTGTTAAATTACATCATAGACATTGAGAGTCAACATAACACCGACGAGTATAAAAGCAGCAACTAAAGGTGTTGTAATACCATCTATTAACGTAATTGAACTAACACCCCCCCCCCAAAAAAAAATCAACACCGGAGCAAAATGTCTGGCTTAGCCCTTTGTGTACACCAATCACGGTTTTTGGATGTTTATTTCAAATCTGGATCATTAATTATGAAGTGATCGATCTAATGCTTAAGATAAGAAAGAGAAAACTTAGGAGAAAAGTTAGGATTGATGAAAAATTATAACTGGAATCACTTATCCCGTTAAAAGATGGTTTCTGTAGGAATGTACGTCATATCGCAGTGAATGTCACTGACTGTAATAACTAAATGACGAGACTTAAAGGGCTAATCACACCTACAATGTGAGCGTGGTAAATGATACATTTGATAATATACTTTCTTATTTTGTTTCTATATTTAATTCCAAACCAGGTGCAAGATATTATAATTCTTATATGTGCTTTGTTTATTGACAAACAAAATAAGCTCAGATCTGTATGAATTAAACATGTGACATCGTTTTCGAAAGATAAAATACAGCGGTCAGTGGTCATTTAACGCGATAAAAAGGCACCCACCTCAAGTGGGTGGAGGATCACTTATATGTAGGCATGAACCAAACTTTATCTTAAATTATGTTGTGAGCAAAGGCTTATGACTTTAGGTTCAAATTTAGAATTGGGGCATAAATCCCAGTCAGGATTTTGCCAACAGAGAACACTGCGAAACTCTATTACGTCCACTTGTCTGCTATGAAAGTTCCAGCAATTGATATAATCGACTTTCTTAAAGGAAAAACTTGAACTAAATAATTCAAAGTTTGGTATGGCGTAAACAAAATGGTAGTTATACGAAAAAGTTTCACATCTAACTGAGATAGTAAGTCTATACATAGCGATAATTATCGTGTAGGAGCTCAACTTATTTTCCCTTGCACGTGTCATTTAGGAGATGACATCAGGCATAGGCGGCGATTTCGTTAGCGTTTTAGTCCCATGGGGGGGGGGGTGAGACGATCCCTATCCATAGGCTGCTATACAACAATTGAAAATTGAGGGGGCACGTCCCTCCCCACCCCGATCGCCGCCAGTGACCTGAGGGACCAATTATATTCTAATTACCCTAGAGTGTCATCCCATAGTTCTGATCCCACGTTCACTCACAACATGGGGGTAGCTATTAATGGTCAAATGATACAGATAACAAGCCAATTAAAGTTATGAAATTTATATGAATATATTTTCCTGAAAAGGCGCACAATTTCCATCCCGTATAGAAAGTGGTATATATTCACACTGAGAAATGCACATATATACCACCACTTAGCTTGCACAAGTAGGCCTTCCGATAAATGATGTTTCTATCTAAACGTTTTGTTAGAATGTTGCTTTTGAAACATTCCAACCCGTCTTCAAACATGCATGATTTACGTTTCCCTTCCTGTATTCGCACTATAAGCTACATTATCATACGGAAAGATTATATCGAATATCCTTTACTAGAAATTAGCAGCCGCCCGTGACAGTGAGGAAAAAGATGTCTGCAGGATTGTTCTCCTTCCTGTCTTGAAGTCCTGACTTCACAATATTAACCAAACAAGACTACAAAAGTTAATATAGGTGTACTTCCGAAAAATATAACAACATACGGTACACTTATAGATGATGTCACATCCAGTCAAATATGACGCTTCCACGGAAGCTTGGATAGTGACAAGATGGGATCAATATGTATTATTAAGATATAGAATGGACAGAAGCATGGGATGTTGAAGAAGGGGAAGAAAAATTAAGGAGGGGAGGATGAAGAAGACAGGAACAACAACAACAATGAAAAGAAGAGGTAAAAGAAGCTTTTACAAAAAAGAGGAAAAGAATAAGAAAATAAGGAGAAGAGAAAAGGCAAAAAATTTCAAAGAAAGATAAGGAGGTGAAGAAGGAGGAGAAAAAAAGTAGCTGAAGATGAAGAGAAGAAAGAGGAGGAAGAAGCAGAAGACGAAGAAGGAGAACCAAAAAAGCAGAAAGAGAAGGAGTAGCAGAAGAAAGGAAGAAGTAGGAGGTTGAAGAGAAGGATAAGAAGAGAGAGAAGGAGTAGCAGAAGAAAAGGAGAAGTAGGAGGTTGAAGAGAAGGATAAGAAGAGAGAGAAGGAGTAGCAGAAGAAAAGGAGAAGTAGGAGGTTGAAGAGAAGGATAAGAAGAGAGAGAAAAAAGATGAAGAAAACAAGAAGAAAAGGCAGGAAGAAGACAGAGAAGTAGGAGTATGATAAAATGTGAAGTAGAAGAAGGAGAAGAGGAGGTGGGTGAGGGGAAAGGAAGAAGAAAAAACGAAAGAAGGAAAAGGGAAGGAAGAAACACGAGGAAGAACAGAAAGAGGTGTAAACATCTAAAGTTATTAGAGACAGACAGATCGATTGATTCGTTTTGACATGACGTTGACGGGTGCACCCTTATTCCATGCAGCATCAGAAGATTATGTCACCTGATGCGAGCATGGGGGTGGTGGAATGTGAATCAAAGAAGTAGGTCCCTCGTCTGAGATGAGAGAGGGAGAGAGAGACAGTCAAGAAAGATCGACAGAGGGGGAGAGAGAGAAAAAAAAAGTTGCAGGTGAGTGACGATGAGAGGTAGAGAGAGAGAGGGAGACAAAGTGCAGAAATATCGACCGCGACCTTACCTAATTAGACCCTGGTGCATTCTTTTGAATAAATATAGAAAAGTCTAACAAGCATAACACTAAAAACTTCATCAAAATAGGATGTAAGATAAGAAAGTTATAACATTTTAAAGTTTCGCATATTTTTCTCAAAACGGTTATTTGCACATCTTAGTGATATCTGTGATGTCCTTCACTCACTGTTTCTTTGTTTTTTATTGTTTGAATTATACAATATTTCAATTTGCAGAATTGACAATAATGTAAAATTTGACTGAACTGCATAATGTGAAACAATGTTAATCCCACAAGTTCAGGGAGGAATAAAGCTTCATTTGAGATAACATGGGTAAGAAAATCAGAATATTTCATATTTCAGATAATAAAATACAATAGAAATAGTGAGTGTGTGATATCATCAGTTCCTCATTTGCATACCAACCAGGATGTGCATACAAAATATGTGAAATTAAGCGAAGTTTTCAAATGTCATAACTTTCTTATTTTACATCCGATTTTGATGAAATTTTCAGTGTTATGATTGTTGGATTTTTCTTCTTTTATTCAAATCAACTTTTTATCGGGGTGTACTTGTCCTTTAAGGGCATCGCCCAGTCTGGCAGAGTTCAATTCATTTAAATGGTCTAATAGTATTGTTTATTGACAAATCTGCGAGTTCATGTCGACTTTGAAACGTACCCAATTTTTGCCCAGATTAGAAGAGGATGGAATCTGATTGTATCAAGTGATTACATTTTATTTTACTTGGCTTTTTAAAAATTAATTACTATCTAGTTCAATGTAAATATCATTATTGATATGATTATCATATTGTATAGTGTCTATTGCAAATGTTTACCTATCTATGTCATATTGTCATAGTGAATATATTTGTATTATTCATTTATATCTTTGTAATGATTTCTTCTATTGTTAAATTGACTTGAGTTGAAATGAAATAAAACAAACTGAACTGAAACTGAAAGAACTATTTTACATAACATGGTAAAAACAGGCGAAATCGAACGGATTACTATCTATTTTCTTTTTTTAAGATTTCACTTACAAAATGGCTAGTGACTTTTGAATTAATTTATGAAATGTAAACTAGTGTGCATCATTATATTGGAAACTGTTTCATCCCACGTTACACAATATCATTTTCGTGAGGGGTGTGTTCTCACCTTAATGAATAGGGACCAATCAAGGCAGTGAAAATTCTATAAAAAAAGTCATAAAAAATTATTTCCATGACTATTGAAAGGTATCATCCTTAGATGCAACTATGGACATATGCGGCGGGGGGACGGGGGTACCTGTCCCCCCCCCCTAATTTTCTTTTTTTTTGCTTGTCAATTTTTTTTACCTGTGTCTATCCCCAAATTTCAGGTGGACCCCCCCCCCCCCCTAATTTTGTTGGCTTCCCCGCCAATGACTATGGATGTCTCTCATTTTGTACCAAGCATAGTTTACTAATGTCTCATTGTAACCATGTAGAAACGTGTTACTGAAAATGTCCTTGCCCTTTCGAAGCATTATGCATATGACTGAAAACAATGGGCTATTTTGTAACAGATTATTTTTTTTTCATTTCATTTATTGGTTTTGCCAACATGTTTCATAACAAAAATCTCGATAAGAAAATACATAACTAGAATTTGACATAAAGATATATAATTTGGTTTTTTAAATCATCAAATGTGTATCATACATAAACAATTTAAGCGTTATTTTCAGTTACACAATGATTAAGATGGTTGCAAGGGTCGCCACTAGAGCAAAGCACGTGAACTACCACGTACGATGTACCTTTTTCTCAAATATTAGTATTAGTGTTGTTGTTTTCTAAATAAGTGCTTTGAGCGCCTGATTTGGCAAAGGTCGCCGCTGAGTTTATAATTTTTTTTTTAATAATGTTGATTTCATATTATTTAGATGTTTATTATTTAGTCTTGTTATAATGTTTTTTGGGGGAGAATAATTTACCCTGGGCAAAAGTATACCATGACCATACCACACTTTTTCCTTATGAGCATCACAATGAATTGTCTTTCCTACAGAACTTTTTTAGTCTCCATCCTAGATTTCACTAATTGAAACATCTTGATACCTCAGAATCGAACAGGTCGAGATAGATTTAGATTATATTTAGATTTATTTATTTATTTCCGTTTAAAAAATGCTATAATCGAAGTAACATTGTAAATGTTCAAAATAATACATACTCAAAATAATACATACAGTTCTATTTCATGACAAATATTGAAGATAAAGTAACTGAACGGAGGGACATACAAGTGACATTTTGAGAGAAACATACAAGTTACATTTTGATACATGTTTTATGCCATATATAGATTCTGAAAAGAAATCACCAGCAATTGCTTTAATATGCCTGACTCACAAATAATGTGAGCACCGCGCTATCTATGAATCACTTTCCCCCTTTTCTCTTATGTTGCTTACTAATTTATTTCATTTCTAACTTTATACACCTTGCATTCCCGTGCAAATAAGCGTGGAGTCTTAATAATTAGTTATCAGTTGATTAATTAGTCTATTTATATACCTAGTAATGACAGTAATAAAGTACCAGACCGTCCCCTGTTGTAATTATGGCCCAAAGGTCAAGTTTAAAGTCTGGATGGTTATCCAGATCGTTCACAGTCCCACACGTAGCGTATTTTGCTGCTGTAATCGGTTTGAGCAGCTGACCGCTCAACACGTTACATTATGACAGGAATGGGAATACAGGGCCATATCCTGTTGTGAGAAAAAATAGGCCTTCCAAATATTGTTTATGTTTGGTGAGAATTCTCACGGGGTATATCACAACTAACAACAGGTTTAAAGTTTTATATAACTTGGTTTACAATATGAACTCATTGTTGTTTGACATCAAATTCATTTCACATTTCTTAAAAAACAGGGTACAATGTAATTGTGAGTTAATCTAATTGAGTAAACACAACATTGACAGTTGTACATTATTTATACAAAATTGACAACTGAAGGCAAACATAAAATATAAAGTATATGAATTGGATGTGAGGGAGTAACAAACAGCCATTGGCCTATCTAGGCTACTCCCTTTTTACATTCATAACTGATAAGGAAACAACACAGGATCTTCCAATCAACTTTTGAGATTGAAAAACAAAGATCTCAAGATCATTCCAAATTAAGAGTAGAAAAAAGAAGATCAAATTAAAAGCAAAAGCAAAAAATAAAGAAGTTAAAAAAGCAATCAATAAAACAAAACAAAGACAAAAACATTAAACATAACTGACAAGCTTATTCAATGAGTAGTACAATTATTTAACAGGTAAAATTTACATTTTCTTTTGAACGAATTTAAAGGACATTGTTTCATTTTAGGGGGCAAATTGTTCCATCAAAAAAATATTTCAGAAACATTTATCAAGTGTTTTAATTTTAGGAATAAATGTTATAAATTGAATATTGCTGTTTAAATTCCAAACATTGTGTTTGAAATCTAAGCAATATCTGATCGTTAGATTTATTAATGTTTTCAATTTCTAAATCGCCTTCTGAAAGGTATGGTTTGAAGTACACGGTAAAAAACAAATAGAACATTGTTCTAAGCTTGTCACTCTAACAACAAGTTGTTTAAACTTTTTGAATTGTTTAAACCTTTTAAACTAAAAGTTTTAACAGTTGTTTAAAAAGCTTAAACAGTTGTTTCAACGGTTAAACAGTTGTTCAAAAGTTTAAACAGTTGTTTGAAAATTTTAAACAATAGTTGTTAGAGTGACGGGCTTAAGCAACGTGCTTAAAATTATACACAGCGTTTTTACAGTTTATGAAGTAATTTTGATTGACCAATACAATTTCAGATTTTAGACCAGGGTGGTGTTTCATAAAGCTGTTCGTAAAGTTACGCACGACTGAAACCTGTTCTTTGGTGCTAAATCAGTTACATAGGGAGATCATTCAGCACAAGAAATGGTCACCAGTCGTGCGTAAAGTCATTCATAACTTACGAACAGCTTTATGAAACGGGCCCCGGAAACAGGAATTTATGTACAATATTGGATGCTATTTAACACCCTTTTCGGGAGTTCTCTAATTTTTTTCTTTCTGTTAACGCAATTGAAGAAAATTGGATTTCAAACACAAACTGAAATTCATGTTTAAAGCTGTGAGTTAAGTATGGATAGCCAATTGTTACATAAATCACTAACAATAAAGTTATCTTATTTCAGCTCATTTGGCTTTCTAATCATTCACAATTGTATAGGAAGTATAAATAGATGATTGTCTGCACCATCGATGAATCAGGAAAGAGCACAGTAAACATGAGAAACGTACAACTTAATGTAAAAATGCTACTGTTGGATTCCCATACTTAAACCACAACTTTAAACCCGAGTCTAAGCTAAACCTGACCTTAGAACACGGACCATTCCGTATGATTTACACGGGCACGTTGCAGTATTGTGTTTAAATGCAAGTCAAAGAATGAAACGCAAGCTTAGAATACGTGCTTCTGGTTGTTCAAAATGTAGTCGTGTTTGATTGTTATCGCATCTCTTTCTGCAACGTCCCCTGGCGCATATATATTTTTTTTTCAAAGAAAGTAAGAAAAAGATCAAAAGTCGCGATTCAAGACTTTTATTCTATTTCCATATATTATCAATCAATTAACCAATACACAAACATCTATGAATTGTTGCAGGCCAATACATATACATTGACAAAATGATAGGTTATAGAAAATCAAATCGAAATCTGTAATAAAGAAATAAGGGGTCCACCATGAAGAAAAGTTCTCCCACGAATAAATGGCAATTTTTCTGCACAAACATTTCGGCAAAACATTTATTTACAGTAACATTTAAGGGATTTGAATATTCAACTTTTAGAACAAATTATGAATAAATAAACAATTAAATAATTGAATCTTTCTCTCCATTTCCACAAAATAATGATTACAAAATAGCATAGTGTAACATGATATTACCACACCAACATGGTTTTCTTGATAGTGTCAAGATTGAGACCAATTTGGCGAATCCATTATTGTATAACCATGGATCTACTACTTGCTATTAGGTCCATGAGTTAATCAAGCGAGATTTACTAGATAGTCTTAACCAAAGACTTTTGCTTATGTAATTTGTTTGCATAGCAATGTCCAATTTGCCTATAACTGTTTGCCTATAACTAGTCATAAAAAATAAAATATGAAAGTCAAGAGATATATTTACATTGAATAATTAGACATTTACAGGAATTGTAATTTAACTTAGTTTCTGTAGATATTACACCACCTCATTCCATAATTTGTATTTTAGATGACGGATTACTTTATGGTTACGGATTACACAGTAACGGATTAGACAGTTATACATTAGTTGAGTTATTTCGGATAAGAGGTTATGATTATTGAGATTTATGGGTCAGCGGAGTGACCGATGAACGGCATATACCCAAGTGAAGATCAGCAAATGATAGCCGAAGACGAGCCAAGTTTTCGACATCGGTGTTGATCCGTCTTTTCGTCGATCCTCACGTGATAGATCCTTCTGGGAAGGGTCATTTCTTCGATTCTCCAATCATCATAGAGGTAGAGCTAATACACTCTAAAAAAGTTTACTCAGTATTGGGTAAAATGGGAACATGCATGTTTGTTGGGTAAAAGAATACCCAATATTTTGCAAATTTTGCGCAACGTTGCGTTGGAATAACCCTTTCTACTCAATATTGGGTAAAATTTTACTCGGTGTTTTTTAGTGTACTTTACTCGTCAGTTTCAACTTCTCGGAATTGTTCTTCAAAGCTTAAATCTGTTCGCAAACAAATTAAAAAGCCTAGCTTATAAACACAGGGTTATAGTTATTGTAATTGGGGATACTGTGCACATGTGGCCATGTGGCAGTAACATTCCATAACAAATTGTAGAATTATAACTGAATTTCGTTTGTTATTGTCAAAACCAATATTCTTTTGATTATATGACATGATCTGAAAATGATATCTAGATAGAAATGTCATCCGAGATATCCAGAATGGACTATGGTCTAACCGATCTAAAATTAATTTGTACTTCTAATCTGATGCAGTCTTGGCTAAGATGACTCTGTTTAGGCTGACTAGGAATGCGATTTGGTCCTCCTTCTTTTTCTAATTAGGACATCACATCACGTAAACTAGCAGGCTTGGTGCTATTAATGACCTTCATGTTAACAACTCCAGACTCAATTCCTTCATATACTTTAGATCGGTTGTGCAATAAATTGCGAGTTATATCAGGTTCGTTTACACATGAACCATGATTGGCATAACCCCTGGTATAGCCGACATGGAGTATCGTGCCGCCTCTCATCACTCTGTAGACAACACATGGGGAATTCATACAGTAATAGAAATGGATATAAGAATGTGATCCTCCGTCTATTCCCCTCGACATCATGAACCGAACACTCTTTAAGTGAGCTGCAAATAAGTGGAGTCCGAAGTGTTTGGCTTCCTTCTCGAGACTGTCCAATTCATCTCTGTTGAGTGGGTCAAAAATACCACCCTTTTCGAGGTAGTTGATGATATGATGAAACACTTTGCTGTCACCCCTTTTCAAGATGTAGAGTCCGCGGAAGTCCTTAGGAACTGCAGCTTGTCCAGTGAACATCTTGGTAAAGAATGACTTTTTCTCTCTCAATAAGATATCCTTAATGGTGTAGAGAATCTTTCCATCTGGAAACATGAGTCCAACTGACGCTGCTCCATCCATCGACATAGGTCTCTTTATACATGTCATATACTCTGAGAGTTTCTCGAGCTGGAAAAAATCTGCCTGGCATTCGAGGAGATCGTACTCGCCGAAGCCTTCTGGTAGCACTAGTTTGCCATACCTCAGGAAATTGAGGACGTGGCGGAATATCTCACCGTCTTGGTCGATGAGAAAATTCCCTAGGTCATCTTTAGCCGATGGGACCGGGCCGTCTAGTAAGCTCGAAAAGAAACTGCCAGGAAGACATAGCAATGTGGAACGTGAAGTCTTAAAGATCTTTCCACCAACATTCAAGCCAACGTAGTTATCTTGTCTGCCGACTTCGTGTTCAGCCATACTTGATAAAGGAGCTTGTGTTTCTTTTGCTGATGCTTTGTGCAGAATGTCGAAACAGGAACTGATTTGAACGGTATATGTCATCAGCGAGATCTGCATGGAAATTCCACGCGGGATTTCCCAGTTTCGTCATACTCTTTAGGCGGTGCTGGACCATCCCGAGTTTGCTCAATCTCGAGATTTTTCAGATCGGGATAATTTGCCGGATCAGAAATAGCGCGCTAATTTGTATAAGTACCCGGTCATAGTTCAATGTGCAATGTCGAGGTGTTTGCGT
The DNA here is from genome assembly GCF_018143015.1 of Lytechinus variegatus. Taxonomy (NCBI): domain Eukaryota; kingdom Metazoa; phylum Echinodermata; class Echinoidea; order Temnopleuroida; family Toxopneustidae; genus Lytechinus; species Lytechinus variegatus. The sequence continues at coordinate 28,352,908 of NC_054751.1, forward strand.
ATCCTTGATTCAGACTGTGCTCTTGAATAAATAAAAGAATTGGGGTGTGTTTTTATTACGGCACATTTTGGCAGATTGCACATTTCGGTTGGCCTTCAGCCAATGCACACGGAGTTTTTTTTTGTAATTCATGTTTTATTGATCCTTTTCATCAAAATATACATAACAAAACACTCATGATATAATGGATCACATATAAAAGTTCAGATGACGTTGGCATAACTTGTCTAACATACAAAATAATATAAGATAAGAAAACATATGTTTGTTTATAATAAAACTCGAAGTTGCTATTTCCCTCTACACGGCCTAAATGAGCCTGAAAATAGACTAGTCACGCGATAACTTGCCGAAAGGCTACATTCTGGTATACAAAGCCAAAGTATGCAATTACTGTGCCTCAGGGGCCGCGGAACCGGGGGGGGGGGGACTGACGGGGCTTCACCCCCCCCCCACTTTTTTCCAAAACCGTGTAGAAAAACGTAAAAATTACCATATGATTGTGATTTTTAGCATGGTCAGCCCCCCCCCCCCCACTTTAAAATCTTTCCGCGGCCCTTGTGCCTTAACTAAGTTTCCAAGCTAGGAACATTTCGGTAACTATGTTACTGCGGATTTTGGCAACAGCATATTTATCATTTTGATAAAGTGGCCAAAATGCGCGGGCACATTGACCGTACATTTTGGCTACTTTAAAGGTTCATGCTTTCAATGGTATTTTTCTAATCCACTGCATTCAAATACCCATTACACAATATATTGTAACTGTACGAGATGGTTGAATATCAAAACAGTCATTGGTCTCTGCTTGTTGAAAATCATATCGGATATGAAATTTACTTATATGGTCTGCTATTAATTTTGTCTAATTGCTATTTGGTCCAAGCTCTAATACCTGTAAGCGAGTTTGAAATCCTCGCACTCACTCGACTTTTTGCGAATAGTCTTTTTTTCCAATCGGTAGGTATGTGATATAAATACCACAACTGCATGACAAAGGTCCTTGATTAAAGGCTACGTTGTCTAATACCCACTTGGTTTAATTATCAATACACGTATAGTGACGTATATTAGTCCATTATCTAAGATGTGTCTTTTTGTCCACGGTTATATACATGTACTTCTTGTATTCACCATTTTGGGCGACAACCCACTCGGTTTATATAATTTTTTTTGGGTCTGATATATCTTATTAGTCTTTTGAATGAGTTCCTTTTGCGACAGCCACCCTTAACCCTACTGCATAGACTACCACTAACCCGATTCCTAACCCTAATAATATGTATTTAGCATTTATCAGGTCTATTTTTCATTTTATATATTAATATATCAATGATAACCGATTATGTTTCAAGGACCACCCCACCACACACACACACACACACACACACACAAACGGAAGTATATAAAGGGCCTTTATAGGCCTATTCATCAATATGGGACTAGATTATACAGATCGGTCATTATACCAAATGATTGTGGTTTTAATTTGAATAAAAATGTATTTTTTGACAAAATATAGGTTAGACGAAAAATAGTCCATTGACCATCTGGAACTCTTAAATTACAACCCGCTCACCGTCTTAACATAATGTTTATCTCAGAAATAGTTAATTTGGCCCCAAGCTGGTCACTAATATTAGTTTTAAAAGTCAAATAATTATGTCAAAATTTCACCAGTACCAATGTAGAGTTGGTGTTATTCCTTATGGAACACGTTAAGTCATTACCATTTAGTGTATAGTGTGAACATTCGTATATAAACAAACATTCGATCAGAAGATAAGCTAATATTCTGGGCAATCGATCAAGGCATATAAGATGATAGAGTAGTACATCCAAGTACAAATTCAATTATTGGCACGTGACTGCACGCTGTACTTCACTTCTCCTCGTGTGGAATTCCCCTGGAATAGAATCTAATCGATTAATATTAACCTTATTAGTATTTCTGGTTTACACATCAACCCACTCGTTGTGGATATCTTTGTGGATATCTGGCTCTTATATCAGCATCGCGACCCGGAATCCGGTGGGACAAAATCACCGCCTTAATTACAACTGTCAGTTCGAGCTAGATCAGCAGTTTGATATGTACCTAAATTAACCAGTCTAATTAAACGGCGCTATGTAGGGCTGAGTGATATAACCGCAATGCCATTCACATGAAATGTGTTTAAAACATGTTGAATGTGTGTTTTTTCTGGCTTGCAGAGTTGCAGATATAAATAAAACATTAGATTAAGTCGACCTCCAACATGAAGTTGACTAATAAGTGCAGATGAATCAGAAGTTGTTTATCAAAGTAGTTATGACATTTTTCATTTTACGCCTGTATTATGTTAGCCATTGGTGATTATTGATATCTTTGTTTCATTTAATTATTTCAATACGGTTTAAAAAACTTGCTATCAGCCAACAAGGCTGTTTTCAGCAAGTCCGTAAAAATAAAAGTTACAAAATATTTAAAAACAACAAATCAAATTTATACTTTTGTTTAATACTAGCATTAATGATAATTCATTACACGCATATATACACAAATACACAAACACCCACGCACGCAATACATACACACAAACAAATGCAGCATCTCATTGTGCCTAAACACCATGTGAAATACGTTTGATATGCCTCTGACATGCATGCCTGATAAAAGAAGACAGATTTACTTCATTCCGTATCAGTTGAGGAAGAGTATTAAAAAATCTGCGATGTGCTAGACATTAGGCTGCTTCATTTCAAAATGTTTGTATTTGGTTTATCTAAAACTAATGTTCGTTCTGTATTTCTTTATAGTATGAACTAGTTTTTGTACATAACCTGGAGCATATAAGATCGGATACTAGATGATTTAACAGTTTCTTGTCATTACATTCAGGCCGTCAACCTTAACTCTCTTGAATATAGGTTAACTCTATTATACCAAGGAGCTTCTCCTTGATTATACTGAAATTCTACTTGCAAAATAGAACGCTAAGTCCTGTTCTGAGCAACTTGTAATCTTTTTAACGATTGGAATCGGGATGTATTCACGTGTAGGCCTATTCGGAATGGGGCTGTATGATTGTTTTATATAAAACCATCACATTTATGTCGTCAAAGTACGTAACGGCCTCGCTCTTCTTGTCTTGAAAAAAAAACTTGGAAGTAATTTAGATCTATTTGGTCTTTCCAGGACAAGAGCTTATTTATCACAATTCCCAAATACTTGCAATCATCAACAACCTCCAACGGCTCACCATTTATGCAAACGAGGGAGCCAAGTATGTCACATATTAAATACAATTATCTTTTTTTTTATTTGAAAAGTAAAAAAGTCCAGTTTCCGTCAATAATATAACTTGATCCTCATGTAACATTTTCAGGTCATCGTCATTCAATGTTGTATAGATCAATGAATGTGTTTCTTTATCACAAAATCTATTTTTTAAGAACATTTCATGCAACTGAACGATAAATAGTTCATAAAATTACCAGCCGCCCCTAACTTTCATACAAAATAATGTGGATGTCCATACACCTGCCTTGTAACAAAAATAAATAAGTGAAATGTCAGAACTTGCTAACTTTCTTATTTTACATGCGATTTTTATTTGATTATCGAGGATAATGTTTATTTTTATCTGTATTTCAAATTAACGTATTGTTGGGTTTGACTTGGTCTTTAAGCTACGCTCGGGACCTATCATGGATTCGTATAAAAGCAACATCTACCTGTTTCTTATAATGACAATAACTAAAATAGGAAACTAAATGCAGACCCTCTCCTAGTTACGAATTAAGTTAGTTTGGAAACTGGGTCACCCTTGTGGTAGTATAGTTTTGCAGGAGAATTTCAATGAAATGATTATGTTTAAGCGGATTCTTCCAAACCGACGCATAAACAAAAGAAAAAAATGACCGAAAGAGATATAAAACAAATACAATATTCAGACATCAATAGCAAGCAATTGATTGAAACAACCAAGCTCACGCATGTATTTCATTTTCACTTGTGCATATTTGAATTGGTAATATTCAGCAAAATTTTGAACCACATCATGGAGAAGTTAGTTTTTATTTGCAGATAAACCGTTAAAGGCTGCATATTATTCATGCTTCCATATTATTGTTTTTAAGGCTAAGTTAAGATTTTCATCTATATTTTTGTGATTTTTTTCCACATACTCGTGTCTCCCCTTTTCAGACTTTCTCAGTATAACTTTTTATGTGATATTCTTCCAATTCTTTATCAGAAAAGTATTACAGTCATTCATTTAGAGCATCAAACCTGTCCATAATATCTTCAACTTTACTTTTTTTGTTCATGTACATTGTCTCGATGAACGCCATTCTTAAATCTTATCAAATATCATTCACCACGATAGAACAAGCCCGGCTCCTGATTAATTGCGGTCAACTCAGGCATGATGTATTCTGCGTGACATCTTTTAAAATCATTTTTTAATCCAAATATTGATTCATCAGGCTTCATTATTCACCCCTGTACAAAGTCAAAGATTACCTAATTATAAATCTTCCTTCTTATTATAAACCACACACGCAGGTTGTGGTAAAGAAGTGTTGACTATATTAAGATTTGTTTTATTTTCTTTTTCAAAATTATTAGTTCTGATATTTTGCAAATTTTTTTCCAATTTACATACCAGGGTATAAATTCTTATCATTCGACAAACTCAGACGGTGTTGTTTTACGTTTTCACAAAGTTGAACGTATTGAATAAATAGAAACGAAATTGAAGATACACCGAAAAAAAGAATCTATATGTGGCCACACCGGAGAAGTAATGAAACAACCAGTTTGGAATTAACCCGGTAATTTCTTTTGAGAATAATTAGTAATGTTTAAACACCTATTTGGTGTTAGCCCAAAACCAAACCGGTGCTGTTTTAACACTAATTATTATGCACGTGGTCATATAGATTCCGCGCTGTGTGTTAAATCAACTCCTGCATTTTTATTGTGTACCCCAAAAGTGATTCAATATTTCCAAGTAATTTTGGTTGTATCTATACGTTTGATTGCAGTCCATATGGTGTACAGATGAATCCATTATTACAAATTGTGTTGGTAATGGAACATTCAAATCGAATTGAAAATTGAATATTATGCAGAAGGATTTCTGTTCTCAAAAATTAAATAGATTTCATTCCCTCACCATGTCAATGATTTATACAACTAATATACACGGAGATGTGATTGGGCAATTATCTATATTTCTACATTTGGGCACATATGATTTCTTAAGATGTGTTTTGGAAGATGGAGCAGAACTCCGTCTGAAATATTGTTTCAAAAATCAAAATAGTGACTGATCGAAAGTTTCTCTTCTGACATCAGATAATATTTCCATTAATTATAATGAAATTGCTTATTGGTGAGATATGGTGGTTTATATAAGCTGATGGTCCAATTTTCAGATCGTCTATAGACGATTTGAAAATTGAACCATCTGCTTGAAGACTGTTTACAAACCCTGGTTCTTACTACTTGCACATTGCCAATTTGATACGCACGAATTCTCACAGTGATGTCATTTTTCAAATGACGTTTTCTTTTTTCTGTTTGTCAATTGAACACAGGATATGGTAACATAGCCCCGGTGACGGTTGGTGGCCGAGTGTTCTGCATGGTGTACGCAGTCTTCGGGATAGCCCTTCTCTTACTCGTGCTTGCCAGCATCGGTACTCTCCTGGCCCGTGGGGCAACCCTTGGCTACAGACGCATCCTCAGATGGATCAAGAAGAAACGCAGCAAGGACGAAACGGACGTTGTGACCTTCCAGCGTGATCCACGAGCACAAGAGGTCATCGACGAGGGATGGAAGGGCGATGACGGGGACTCGCATAAGGTCGATATCCAAGGGAAAAACGGTGAGAGCGCCGGTGCGGTCGAGAAAAGAGATTCAGCAACTGTTGAGGGCGAGGAAGAAAAGCCACCGGAAGCGGAAGCACAGATTCCTCTAACTTTCATTCTCGTGTTCGCTTTTCTCTACATCTGTTTCCTGGCGTGTCTACTTCAAGCATGGGAGGACCAGTGGAGCTACTTCGAAGCCTTCTATTTCTCGTTTATAACTCTGACCACCATTGGGTTTGGTGACTTGGTACCGCATCACCAAAAGAACCTGCTGGCATGTACCTTCTTTATTCTCCTCGGTATGGCCATAATGTCAATGTGTATTGCTCTTGCCCAGGAGATGATTATCCAGAAGGTAGCGTGGCTCAGTAAGAAAATTGGTGTTGCGTTTGCAAGTCACAAGCAGAGAAAAGGCGACGATTCGTCGTAACATCAAGCCTAGATGTTTGTACATCACCATCACAATGCCTTTGGACAGTTTAACTCATAATGAGGATTGATAGCAGATTAAAATTTCAGTTTGTAAATCATCCAATGGCTTTTTGTGTGTTTTGTGTAGGATTAAGACGTCCGAAGTTCATTACATTGAAGTGCCTCGATGACACTGTTGAAAACAGAACGATGCGCCGTGCACTATGATTCCGTCGTAGAGACTGTGTGTATATAGGGGACCTACGATTCAAAAGGGGAGTTGTAGGTCGAACAACATCGGGCACCTACGTCTAACTCAACACGCGCAAAATAGAAGATGATTGTACCAGGAAAATATTCCCAACACCCACAAGCTTTGTTCTGATCACAGAACCATCATGAAAACTGTAAAAATTGAGCAGCACCATTCGTTTTTTTTTTTTAGATCGGACCACACCATAAGGAGTTTGGAATGCACAATTTCTTTTATATAACACCAAATTGTGTTGATGATACAGCTAACAGAAAGTGTTATAATACAACTAATCGGTGTTGAAGTATAATACCTTGAATTTAGCATTGGTGTAAATTGATTTGGATGGTCCTCTCAGTACACAGACTGGTGTAGTGTAAGCATTACTGGTTTTACAGTGTATAAATGATGTTGAGAAAACCAGGAGGATGGGTTGTTATATGGTTCGCGCATGCGCAAGGAGCCGTGGCCAACTGGTCCAAGGCGCCTGAAAAAATGTTAAAGTCTGGGGTTCGGTTCCTGGCACTGTGCACACTTCATGTTATACCGATGTTTTTACCTGACTGCTAAGAAAGCACAAATGCTTGTGAGCTAGCAACCAGGAGACCGACGGCTTAAGGTCTTCTCCGAGGGACCTGGTAATGAGGATAAATGCCTTACCAAAGGGCACTAGCGCACCACTTGGGAATCGAACCCGGGTCACCGGAATCCGAAACCCCCGCTCTACCGACTGCGCTATCGCGCCTGCCCTTGGGTAAGGCATTTACTGTTCCTTATATCGTACATCAAATGGGAGAGCTGTTGATACCAACGTGTGCAGGTGTTGGGGTTATTTGATCGAAATTCATTTTTTTTTCTCCGAGTTTACCGCTTGAATGGTACGGTATTGAATCGTGAAGTCACTAATGCACCGTTGATTGATTGAAAATCACTTTGCACATTGTAGAAACAATAGGATTAAGGCGATGAAAATTGTTTATTTATTGTATACGTGATCAGAGACAGGGTCAAAAGCAACAAAAAATGTATGTCCTATTTGCACTTTGAGAAATGGAAATATAATTGCCTATTGACTACATGAATATGTCTACGTCTATGAACTAAAGCAGATGTATTGAGCGTGATACCGGGGTGGACTTTTATCAACCTGTTAGTAAGGTAAAAACGACGTCAAGTCAGACCGATGACCATTTCTTCGTTGCTTAATCCGAATCACAATCATTTGAATTCATTCAGCTGAAATTTAAATTCGGTCTTTCTCGATTTAGGGTATCATTTTTATTAAGCATCTTATTTTTTTCCAAATTTGGTTTGACTGACATGAGAGTTGTTAAATCATGTGACAAATTATTTGTATCCCTGCATATGCAATCAACAAAATTTGATTTTAAGAAGGGGGTGCATGCATGATTGAATGAGGACAATTTCACAGATTTAATTTCATTGAGACTTATGACTTTTTAACAGTTAACATAGAGAGTTCCATTTAGAACGCTTATTGTCTGCTTGAATGGGTTGGGAAATAGTTTAAATTTATGTAACATTTCATCAAGTTTTGTGCCCTAATTTTGAATAAGTGCCCGTTCACGATGACAGCCGTTTCGGACTTGCTAGATATTTTCCGACATAGCAACATTTTTGATAATGCATACTGATTTGATTCCAAGTGTTTAACCCCTCTGATAATAATCACCCTATCGAGCAGTCCAAAGAAGAAAGAGGGTCACCTTAAATTTTCAAATATATGGTGTAGTCAATTTAGATAATTTTTACAAAATATTTCCTGTCCATTTTACTCAGACAACCATTATTCTGGCAATCATATTAAAAGTAGTAACATATCTAGCGCATACAAATCTCAAGGAGTTCTGTATGTACTTTACAACGATTGAGAGCAAATTTAGATACCATAGTATTTAAACAACATGTATTGTTCAATTTTGATTATTGATTACTTTTTGCCGTCTATAGTATATTGAAACAAAATTAAATTTATGAACTGAAATATAATAAAGACTAAAATGAAATGCCTCAGCATAATGTCAAATTTGTTCGAACACTGCAAAAACGTCGGTGTTTATTTAACACCAGCCTGGTATCTACATTATATCGAAAAACACCAGAGAAATGTTGAAACAACATCGATTTGGCGTGAAGCTAACACCAATGGCATTTAGGCAACACCAATTAGTGTTAAACCAGTATCGGCTTGATTCTAAACCGGTGTTGTTTTAACACCAGTTTTTTCGATATAATGTAGATACCAGGTTGGTGTTAAATTAACACCGGCGTTTTTGCAGTGTATTATGTTAAAGATATAAAGAATGGCAGATATCTTAAAGCCAGAGTAGCTTTAATTGAATTCAACCAGGAAACGGATGAGTACTCCACTTGCAAAAAAAGATGAAGTTAGAAGGGGAAAAAGCGAGGAAAATACTAGCAATTATCGTATAATTGATGTTTGTACATCTGTTGCCGAGAGAGGTTGGGAGCAGCCGAAGAGGGTTTAAAGAGACACATTAATGTTTATTTATGAACCAACAAGTGTCATTTGTATATTTGCTGTATGATGAGGAATAGATAATAATTATTTGCAATTTTTATATTGAATTTATTGATACTTGTGGATTTGATACCATTTGCTTTCCAAAGACTGTGTGTGTGTGTTTTGCTGATTGCTTTCTTTGTTATTTTGCCTGTGATAAAAATGCACTGAAAACTAATAACATGACGTAAGTCAGCAAGTGCGCCTAGCTCGCACACCACTCGTGTCATTTTCATTTGTATTTTTATCGTTTTTTTACGCACTAATCATTCGCATGCTGCAAGACGTATGATGTCATCTCGTCCGAGATCAAATTTCTTCGGATTTCTTTTAATGGATTGAAAAAAAATATGATATCTAAGATCGTAATTAAGGTAGACAACGTCGATACGATTACCCTTCATAATCGAGTAATATTTATTGTGATGGCATTATCTTATATAAATTATATTCAAACTGAAATACTTCATAAATTACAAAATTATCTTATCTTGCCAATATTTCTTTTTATTTTGCACAGCCGTACTTCTTCATGAACAGTACGATTTAATTAATTTCAGATGCTGTTTCTTATCATTCGTACTTCATTATAACCCAAAGTTTTGACAGCATTAATGATGTGAAGCTTATTAAAGATAAAAAAAATGTATATTTCGTACTACAGAGAAATCATAAATGCAATAGACCAATAGCTTTCCTTGTTTTGATCGGTTGTAATTAATTTCAATCTATTGTAAAATATCTATTTGCAAAATCTTAAGTTCACGATGAAGAATAATGATTTACCATTTATTCGTGTAATTTTATCTAAAATATGGTAAATCAGAGTTTCTCGTGTGTTTCTCGTTAAAGTTTACCATGGACGCGTATAAAATTTGCGAAGGAATATCTCTTTAGTAACTGGAAATGTTATATGTCAAAAGTTATAATGAATATATGAATGTTGTTATTCTCATTTTTTGATATCATTTGTCATGTGACATTCGCGAATTCTCAAGAATAAAATGGTTGACATGAATGAAAAAAGACTTGGTAGTTTTCAGCTGTTTAATGTGGTGTAGAATGACGTTGAATTAAGAATTTACGCTGCTCAGATGACGAAAATTGGACCAGTCGGCCACTTTACTTATTATTTGATATGTAATGTTGGTGATGCTGATGATGATTGTGATGATAGTCTTGATAGTGGTGATGTTGATGGTGCTAATGATGAGGCTGCTAAAGATGATGATGGTGATGATGGTGGTGGTGATTATGGTAATCATAATGATGATGATGTTGGTGGTGTTTATCGATAATAATAGTTATTATATCAATCAAAGTGATTGATTATAACAAATTGTACTGCTGCTGCTGCTACTACTACTACTACAACTTCTTCTGATAATGATAATGATAATAGTAATAATAATAATACTAATGATAATAATAATAATAACGATGATTAATTACGACAATGATGGAATTGATTATAACAATAAAGACAAAAAATAAATGATGTTTATAATTATAATAATTATTAAAATGATAATCATAATAATGAAAAAAAGAAGAAGAAGAGGAAGAGAAGTATGAGTAGGAAAAAGAAGAAGAATATTAGCAAATGATTACCATTCAGCCCCTAAAATATTAATTAGCAACATACATTTCAGGTTATAGCATCAACCATTAATCGTGCTGTCCAGTACTGACTTCTCTGGTATCGGATGATAAGAGTGAGGTGTACGATGAAGATGTCGCAAAGCTCTACCTGTCGTTGCCTCATTCAAAACAGAGAGTTAACGGAATGTGACTTTACAAGTATGCAGACGACCCATTGCTAGAGTATACTCAAGAAGATTAAGCCGCCAGGTTCCCGCCAAGAAACCAGCCCCACCAGTAAGGTCATATCACGCGCTTGTTTTAGTATGTAACTAAAGACAGATAACACGTTCTATCTCTACCTGTCTGTTCGCCTTTGCTATTTGTGTTATGTCTACATCGGCCTTAAGGTTTATATGGTGGTGATGTTGATAGCATAAAATAGTCAAGAAAATTTCTCAATCAGTTAATTGAACAATAATGATAAAGGTGATGACATCAATAACAACAATGATTACATAGACAATACTACTAATGGTGTGATTAACAGCAACCAGTGTCGTAACCAGCCAAGGATTTTGAGACTGCACATTATGGATATGAGGCAGCATTTCTTAAAAGGTCGCGAGGGAGCGAAACAATAGCGTTTTAAATACGACATATATAAATGTTGCGATACATTTTGAAACAAAATAATTCATTAAAAATGATATCACAATTCACCCCTTTCTCGTTACTTTTCTTCCCTTTTCTCCTTCGTTTTTTTTGAGATATTTTCCCCTGCTGGACCGCACCAGTTGTCACACAGTGTGTTCACATAGTGCACTATGTGCAAATATCATTCACACTGTTAAAATGCTCATATTCAACAGTATTGAAGATATTTTCACACTGTGCACCTAGACAGATGGACTGTTCACAGCATGTTCACACGGTCGACTAAGTGAATATGTGGTGCACACTGTGAAATGGAATAAAATTAAGAGTGTGAAGGTGATTTCACATTGTGTTCCACACTTTGAACACAGTATGGTACACACTGTGTTGTTTCTAGTAGGATTAGTCGTGGAACTTTTGGGGAAGGGGTGCAATGCTCCACCCTCTCATCTGTACGCCAGTGCCAACAATATCGATTGAAGATTCTTCATATCCTATTTGATTCGTTTTATTTTATGCAAAATATTCTAGACTTTAACGAGGAAAATGATTGGTGGAATATCTAGCAGCATCCATCACGTGGGCATGATCTGACCAACGAGGCGATGCGTTATATACCGAACTCATTCGACAATAGGTTTTCTATGTTCTTGAATCCGTCGTGCCTCGTGAAGTGAAAACTCCTCATTGTATATTTCTAGTTAGTCTCGAATTTGATTGAGATGAAGTTCTTTTTTATGTGATGTATAAAGTAGTCAAAAATGTATAAATCTTTTCGTTTTTGTACAGACGTGTATATAGGTGCCTGGTATATTAACTCCCTCAGTAGCAATTCAATATGAGATGGATATAGTATGTGATATCGACCAGTGGGCCTGTAAGCTCCAAAGCCTGTAATTTCGGCTATCATTAATCACCGTCCCACACAAATGTCAAAGCTGCATGGATGATGAGAATAAAATGACTATTCGAGTGCTGTAATGTCAATTTGCCGATGGGAGGATTACTCAACTGAATACAATGATGATCATGAGGTCAAATATTGGTCAATATAATATTTTATCAACTTCTCAAAACATTCTCCCTTTCTGCGTTATGAGCTAAGTTTGGATGAAACTGAAAATGTATTCATTATGATTCAGTAATCTACTCTTTTTTCACAGCTAAAATGGATTCCATTTTGCTTTGCTTTGCTTTGGTGGAGGTGTTTGGACAAACCATAGCTTTAAAGTGATTTGGAATTAGCTATCTTTCCGAAGCTAAGATAAGATCACTGAACATTTGATTTAACTCCACGTCAGCTGAAGCCAAAATGTGATTATTTTTTATATGCAACGATAAAGAAACAGGGAGTGTGTATATGGCCAGAGCAAAAAAAAACTATGAATTTAGTTTGACTGTCACTTTCTGTTACAATTTAAGATATTCTTATAGCATAAATTATATCAAAATATTTCGATATTCTGCTCTCCATCTCCCCCCCCCCCCAAATAAAGAACTCAGATAAATACAAATATCCTTTTAATGGCAAACTGTCGAACAACTCGCCTTTTATCCATGTTCATATGTTAGACTCTAGAGTAATGTACTCTTCTGTGATAAGGTTGCCTGTACTCTGCGAAAAAAAAAATCCCGGCTTCGGACATGAACAAATCGATGGGTTTTATCCACAAAGTCTCAACAATACATTCCGTCTTCAAATTTTTGATAATTGAGTTTTCATTTCAAGCATTTCAGTCGATCCATCGAAATTCTTGTGAAGCACAACGATAGGAAATTAATTTATCTGACTGGTATCTGCAATACATTGTCCTGCCATCATGTGAAATGTTTCAGTTGGAAATACAAATACCGTATTTTTGAGGAGCAAGACATTATACTTTTTGATAAATTTTACTCTAAATTAGGAAAATCATCCGAACAAGCTAAATTTATTCAATTGTGTTCACCACATACATGTAAATAATTATGTTATATATGATATAATGTTTTTGTAATATCACTTTGTTATGTTAAGTTAATTATATTATGTACAACATTGTGAAACGGAAACCAATAAATGAAATGAAGTGAAATGAATAAACTGGTATAATGAGTATCATAGACAAATGAATACAGTCCTCAAAAGAGTGGCTCTACGAACATATTAAGGCACAGAAGATCTCAGTGTGTATGTGGGTGTGTGGTTGCGAGTGCGACAGTTGATGCGTGTGTGTGTGTGAGGGTGTGTGTAAATGTGTGTGTGTGTGTGTGTGTGACAGAGTAGTATAGGGTGACCACTAGTGTTTGTGAGATAACGTAGATGTGTGGGTGTGTGAGAGAATGTGCGTGTGACAGAGTAGTTAGGGTGAGCACTAGTGTGTGGGTGAACGTGGGTGGGTGTGGGTGTGTGAAGGTGGGTGTGGATGTCGATGTATTCATTTACGATTAAATTAGAATAAAAAGATACGATAATTGGGTGCGTTTATGCGTGTGGATCGGGGTGGGTACGGGTGTGTGCCAGTATCTAATCCACATGGAATCATTCGCAGTGTGTGAGGGGGAGTACTGTTTACATCATTTGAATACCTGTTGACCTCGTCTTTCACAATAGCCACGTGTCTTCAGTCGCAACGGGGAAGGATTCAAGAACGCAGTAAATGAATTTTAAAAAGGGTCTTTGTCGAAAATTGGTGAACCGAGACAGCAGAGCGTCCCAAGATTCGGAGTTGAAGAAGAATTATAAAGACGTCGTCTGGGCAGAGTCATGGACAAAACTGTTGTTTTGATTCATCCATTTCCAACAGAGGCGTCTTTGCCATGAAGGACTTTTGACAATACATTCACTACGTTCCAGAAATCGTCTCCGTAGTGGTTGCGAAAATTATTACCTTACAGGGGGATGAAACCTTTGGAACAATATAGCTTGTGTAAAAACAAAAAAAATAAAAGAAACAGATCAACGAAAGTTTGAGAAAATCGGACAAATAAAGAAAAAGTTATTCTCATTTTAATATTGCGATCGCTAATGCTATAGAGATCTTCACATTGGCAATTAATGCGACAAAGATGTGTGATGCCACTTGTGAACAATTACTCTCCCCATTACTTTAGTATAAAATTCACTTAAACTGCCTCATATATCATTTTTATCAGTATATCATGTGTTCTTTCTATAGGAGGGCATGTAATACAGATTTTTTAAAGAATGCATCATGGATAAAGAGTTTGTATCATCGTAAGAAAAAGCAAAAAGAGACATTTGGGGGGTATTTTATAGTCCATCAAAGGGAAGGTTGTTCACATGTGACATCACACATCCTTGCCACATTGCCAATGGGAGAATCTTAATAGCATTAGTGATTGCAATATTCAAATGCTCATAACTTTCTCATTATTTGTCCGATTTTGCTCAAACTTTCTTTCATCTTATTCCTTGATTTTTATGTTTCGACATAATCCTACTTGTTCCAAAGGTTTCATTCCCATTTAACGTCATAGTCTTCGCGTATTAATTACAGTGAGAATTAATTCTTACTTTTACTCCGATAAACCAGAATAACAAGGGATCGTCCTACAAATTATCTGTGATGTGAAAGTTTAATCATCTTCAATTCGTCTTTCTATCAGGAAATTCTTGGCTTTGTTGAAAACTAGTGTTGAAAAAGAATGCTTCTAGGCGAAAGAAGAATAAATGCATCTTTTAGTTAAGTGATCTGTAATACATACTGAACCAAATGTTTATCTCCTTCAGTTACTATTCTCAGTTTATGTTTAAAGTTATTTAAAGTGTTTAAGTATTGAAATTGTCTGCTTGCTGAATAAAATTTCATCATATCGATAAAGATGCCTAATAAAAAAAAATGATACACTGCAATTAATATTCTTATTTAGAATTCGTGTTTAGTTACAGTATACTGTTTAAACCCAAGGCTTATAAAATAGAATAGCCATGTGATAAAAATAAAAATAACGAGCATGCAATGTGATAAAAAATTACACTACAAAGATGTGAATAGTTATTTACATCAAAGAACATAAACATCCAGGATTATAAGAATACACTGTTATCAATAATACTAGAAAAGATTAAAATATACTGAAAAGGTATTTTCTACAGTACACAAAGCAGCATATTCCAGGGGGTTCATTTAGCAATAAGAGATTTTGAAAATATGATATGAAACAGTATTACTGCAGAATAATATTTCATCACACTAATGTAGCGTTGCAAGAAACATACAATCAATCGCAAATCAAACGTAATTTTGCAAGAAAGTTGAGTTGCAATTAAAGAAATTAAAAAAAGAACTAAAAAAGGTATACATGTATGTGTATATATATATATATATATATATATATATATATATATATATATATATATATATATATATATATATATATATATATATACATATATGTATATATATTGTGAAAGAAATGGATGAAGAGAACAATGGTAGGAGGAGCTTAAATCAAGGTTTCAGTGAGCTATATACCCTTTGGTGATGCCGAAAAATGTCTCTGCCGGAAATCGAACCCGGGCCCCCAGCTTTGAACGCTGGTGCCTTAACCACTAGACCACAGAGCCGGGTTAGTGGCAAGGCGACCCCGATCCGATTGACCGTCAGATAGACAGATTTTCGACACTATACCAATTATAATTTCCTTTGTCGGGTGAAGGTGGGTTTTGAACAATGGCAAGCCGCCATGCCTCAGCTGGATCAAAGCTATTGCTTTGATACAGTACACGTATGGGAGAAAGTATACAAATGTGTGAAGTGTCATGTACAGCAGCTTTGGCAACTCTTTTACTTATATAACTTCACACACATGATAATGAATAGTTTTACTCTGATGGGATTGCATTATTGCTCCTTAGATTTACGGTCAGCATCTTGATCAGTGTTTGCCAGAAGTACTCTTGAAACCTTTCATCCTCTTCCCAACCAAGGTATGGTTGACGAACACTAAGATACAGCCTCACCAAGAATGGAAGCTCGTCTCCCGGAATATCCTCCAAAAAGACCACCACTACGCTCTCTAGCTGAGAGTCATTGACCTGATCAGCAGCGATCCGAAACTTGATAACAAACCAGTTGTCCTGGATAGCAGCTCTACTGACTAAAATAATTGTCTTGTAGCTATTTTCTACAGCGTAATCAACGGCTTCGTTGTAATGCATACCCAGAGGAAGATCATTATCGCCGAAGATATTTCTGTTATGATCAGGAAGCATTTCTTCTAAGACTGGACGGAGGCGATCTCTTACCCACGCTTCGTCCTCTTCTGCAAACATCACGTTTAAATGAAATTCATACTGATCAAAGTCTCGAGCATCCTGGATCTGCCGATATCCAATGACTGCCAGTTTCATGAGGAATAACTTATATTTCAAAAACCATCGATAGCGATATGCAAAGGCCAAAACCATGAATATCCAAATTGTTACGATAGGTAGAGAGCAGTAAAGACCGATGTCTTGGACACACAATTCGGCTGGTTTAAATGACATCAATGGCTTTTCTTTGAGCTCTTCAAGAGAAGCAGGGGAACACCTAGTGTCATTTTCATTCAAAACTATGATGGACCCGGACAGCCAGACCGGAAGCCATTTTATATCACACGTACATACAACCTCATTTTTCGAAATATCTATTGAATATAGATGATCAAATAGGGGCGCAAAGGTACTACGATTAAATCCACTCAATCGATTTCCTTGGAGAGTCAAATTTCGAAGATTTGATGAATTCACAAAGAGATCACCATCAAGATATCTCAGTATGTTTTCCTCCAGGTGGATCATCGCTAGCTCTCCGGTATTTTCAAACAATCTACTTGGAAGCTCATGCAAGTTATTACCCTGAAGATGTAAATTCTTAAGACGTTGAAGACCTTCCAATGCCTTTGATTCAAGATAAGAGAGTTCACAATAGCTTAGATCCAATATTTGAAGATACTGCAGATCTGTGAATAATCCAGCTTTCAGATATTTTAGTGGGTTTTTCTTCACATCAAGTAGTTTTAGTTTCCTTAAACCTTGGAACACGGAAACAAAGCTTCCATCAATGCTATACCTAAGGTCCCAAAGATCGTTATTTTCCAAGTAAACATTTTCAAGAAATAATTTACTGCGATTAAAGAGCATTCCCAATTCACTCAAATAAATGGAGAAGTATTCTTCACAATCATTTGAAATGAAACTTTGTAGGTTGGGAGCATAAATCGTAAATCTAAACTTGTCTGAGATAAATCTAAACTCTGGAGGCTCCATAAACCTGTGGACGGGGCGATGAACACCTGTTCTAAATATGTATTACCCTTCAAATCCAAAATTTTTAAACTATTCAACCCTTCAAAAGATTTTAAATGAATACTATGCAGAGAGTTAAATGCGAGGTACAGTTCTTGAAGATCAATGTCCCATGTCACATTACCGTTGTAATCATTTATGTAATAAATCCGATTGAAATTCAGATGAAGTACACGCAATCCTTTCATTTTTGTAAAATCTTCGGGATGTATTTCTTTAATTTGACAATAATCAAGAATAAGGGTATGGACAAGCGGAAGTTCTAGGAATCCACTATTTGTGATGTTACGGAAACTGTTGTGACTAAGATCAAGGATCTGAAGCTCCTTGTTTTGCAGAGGTTCAAAATAGCTTTGATCAATTTCCTCGATGCGGCTATCTTGTAAAAAAAGCTCCTCGATTTTTGAGTTGGCAATGCCTGTGAAGAATGGCTTCCATTGTTCTACGGAGACCATAATAGAGCTGAAAGAGAATATCCTGGAGTGCAGTGAAGCAATAGTGCATGGTTCAGTCACCGAGGTAGGTATCAATTTCTGCTTGATAGACAGTGAATTTATCTCACAGTTAATGGCTAACGTGTCATTTGTAATATTCGCAATCCATGTGTTCTCCAAATTTATGTCCAGTTCAGGAGTCTTAGAACTACAGCTACTGAGGTTTATTCTGGATATAAAAGTTAAACCAAGGTTTAGTGTCCTCAGTTTAGGAAGCCAACTTAAAATGTCATTTGGGATGAATTCTAAGGCCATATTCTTATAGAAGCTTAAACTAACCAGTGTCTTTGATTTTTTGAACATGTCGGATCTTACCGTTCGTAGATCATTATTTCCTAGGTCTAGCATTTCAAGGTTCGGTATGGCGTAAAAACACCCAATAGACATTTGTCTCAAATGATTAGAGTATAACGATAGAATTCTGAGACGACGGTAAGGACTGAACGAGGAGTTTGAGAGGTATCGGATATGATTAAATGATAGGTCGAGGTCTTCCACATCAGGAATAAGGTCTTGTGGGACATCCTGGAGACCAAGACCAGCGCATGAGATATTCTTCATAGAAGAACCCAGTGAACAATTGACAGATGTGACGCCTGGATGGTCTGAGCGGTTGCCTCCCGATGTTTCATATTGGTAAGGCACGTCTGCGAACGCCCAGACTGCCATGGACAGCACTGGTAAGAGCCTCGTCAACCCCGATCCACCCATATTGTGAAAGGCAATCTAGAATGAACAAATGTATTTTATTCAACGGTTTATGGAAAGCTTTTCTTTACCATAAAAAGGAAAGAATTTTATCTCTTCATCATGTTCACGAGACGGCGAACAATGAACAAAAAATAAGATTTAAAAAAAAGATTAATGCAGATTAATTGCAGGCAAGACGGATGCGAATCACTAAACCCTGGCTGCAGTAAAATAATTAAAAGAAACGTTTTTATAACGCAATATGGGACTTTTCAATTTACCATTAAAAAAATAAATAGAAATTGTGTGTTAGCTATCATAGCTCTATAATTTAATAGAGAAATGATTTTCAGTGAATGGAACCAGCAGTTGTTAGTCCAAAGATATTTGAAAAAAAGAACGTCGGAATTTCACGCGAGAAATGGTGTGATTGAATTATTGAATATATCTATGTTATCTATAAAAGGTAGCCCTTATCGGATGAACTTCCTCAGGGTGTAGATGCGGCTAATTCATCAATACTTTGATATAAAAATGGCTACGATTAACGAGTGAATGTTACCTTTCTGTATTACCGAAGAGGGAAAGACTCCGATCGAATCGTACTGCAAGTCAGATAAAATATTGAAGTGAAGTACTAGTATTCGTAATTTTTCTTTTGGTCAGAATTGATTGTTCCTGAGTGATCAGATCTCGCACGTAAATGAAACAACATCACATCAGAATGACAAGTTTGAGTATACAGGGGATGGACTTTAAATGTCTTGATAATAATACTTCGTCTGGTAAACCGAGGTCCATAAGGTAGGCCACCCCTCTGTATCGAAGCAAAATGATATCTTTTAATTGGGTAATATATATATATATATAAAAACCTCCTCCCTCAGTCGAAAGTCTTTTGATTAATCAATTAATAATAATCAATCATAATCTTGTAATCACATCCACTCTCATTACTAATTTTAGACCTAATCGAGACAAATTCAAATCTTCTTTCACCATTGTACCAATTAGCCTTTCAAGACGATTATAAATGGGCAAAGCCATCCGCCATGTGGTTTCGTGTTTTTTCTCCTTCTTTTAGTTATATATTTTTTTAGATATCTAATAATCCAAAACTAAAACAGTATCAACTTTTTATCACGTCAAAACGAGGTAAATAATGGTCCTGAACTGTTTCTGGTCGACAATAAATTGCTTTCATAATACTGTGTTGCTGCAAAAGATAAATACAAATAAAGACAAATTGACTACCATCTATCAATGGCTGATTGGTTTTATTTGAGATATTTATTAATTTCAGTTCAATTATAATGATTATTAATATGATGAAAGTGGAGACGTTAACTTTCGATTTATGAAAGTTATGGTATTATAATGACTAAACTGATATCATAAGATTTTTAAAGAAAACAAAAGCGAAGAATTTCAAACTGTCATTGATCTTGTTGTAACTATATATGTGACAAAAAAACACTCAACAGTTTCTAACTATTCATTTACAGAGCGGTTTCGATTCGAATGTGAAGGTCCTATCGAGGAATATTTCTCAGCAAATCACTTTTTTTGCCTTTCGAAAGGATATCAGCTCTTAACTAAATTATTCTGTGTATGCATTACAACTCCATATTATAATCTTATTGTATGCATAGAAATCAAATCTTGAATATGGCAATTTGAATATTTTGATCAGCAATGGATTGTTTGCTCCTTTTGAATGGGGGAATGAGTGGTCATGTTTTCAAACAATTCCGAACCTTGTTATTTCTGTAGTGTGAATATAATTTCAAATTCGGCCTGAGTGCATCTAGATAGTCATGAATGAACATATTCAATTCAATTCAATCATGGCTTATTTCGTATAAAAACAATACATGTTACAAAGCCAGAAGGCTAAAATTAACATGTTTACAAAAAAACGTTCACAAGTCATGGATAAAAGCAAACAATTACAATTTACAATGTAAATAGAAAATAAATTAATTTTAAAGAGCAAGTGTACATAAAAATTCATTAAATATAATAAAATAGAACAAAAAAGAAATACAATATTAAAAAGTGATGAATATTAGACAATTAAAAATTCAAATATCAATTGGATTGAAATGGAGACTAAAACAATAGCAAAAATTTGAGTTGATTTCAAGGGTATGAAAATAAAAATTTATTTAGAAATAATATTAAATTGGAAAATAAAAATAATTAATTCTTCGTTAGGTGTGCCACTTCATATTAGAGTTTGATTAAACGCAAGACTAGAAGCCAAAACTACTTCAAAGACAGTACGTTAGATCATCAGATATTCATTTCCACAATTTTGTGCAATATTTAGGAGGATGAGTGTGCGTGAGCTTCAGGAGCTATGATAATCGAAGAGAGGGGGGACACTTCATTATAATATGGCCTTCTTGAAGCCCGTCAGATGAGGAAAAGGAGAATCAAAAGTTGTCTTGGGTCGGTGTCATCTTGAGAAGTGTTTGTGTAACCTTTCCGTCTGGGACCGACCTGTAACGTCACTATCCGAAAGACGTGACAAGGCAGGGCTCGAACCTCGGACCTCTGCATCAGTAACTACCAACTTACATTGGATTACAGGCACACGCCACAACGCCCAGTTTGGGTGTGTGAGAGATATAGTTTGGGTGTGTGAGAGATAGTATCGTATGAGAATATGATTTCGTTTCATTGTATGATGAAAAATGCAATGCGGGGTTCGTCGATATCATGTTCAAGCTGGTTTTACAGCAGATCATCCATGATGATGAATTATTATAATTAGAAGGTTTACATCAAGGATCGGGGCGTACTTTTTTTTAAGAATACAATTACATCTCTAAGCATTTCATTCGATTATTATTTGCTACAGTTCTTATTAAACATTTTTGTAGACTGCTGAATACGAAATGTAGATTTGTAAATTCTGTCGTAATCTTTTAGTGTGTTTCTTTAATTGATTTTGGATGGAATCCCTAAAAAAAATGTTGAAATAAAATGACCATGCGTGGGTATGGGCTTGTGTGGGTTCGGGTATGGGTGTGTGTTAGTAAAATACTAATGTTAATAAGCGGGTTTATCATATGGTGTTTGGAGTTAGGATGGGAATTTGTGTGTATGTGTGCGAACGAGAAGGTGGGTATATGAGAAGGCATTTTCGTTATCTTCTAATTTCATATCCATATTGGTAAATACAAGGCGAAGGCGAATATTCCAGGTTGTCGCGACGAACGGCACGACATATTGGAAAATGAAAGTGGCTCATTTTTCATATAAACACACGTTTAAAAGCTTTAAAGTTTCAATTTATTCAAAAATTCGTGTGTGTGTGTTCTGCTGATCCATTCCTGTGCTGATCATGGGTTTGCGTTTTCCATAGCTGCATGTTTAATAAAGACTACATACATTAGCTGTTATCATGTCGGTTGAGTCTTGGGTGATTTTTTTTCAGTTATACGTATGCATGTTGATCTACCTCCAATTTAAAATAATTATGATCATACTTCGACAGCCTACATGCAGTTTATCATTACTTCAAAATGGTGAATGGAGTTAAGCACCCCGCAGCCACGCATCCAATCAGGCCGAAGCCTAGTAGATGAGAGTTTGAACCAACTCCCGGCGGAATAATTGGAATGGTTGTAATTGATGTGCAGCTAGTAACACGGGAAGTATTCGAAGTTCGGCTTGTCTTTAACCCTTTCGCTGCACCCACCCTGTAAACTAACCGCGAGTTAGGTTTGCGAGTAGTAGCGACATGATGAACTGTGACATTTTGAGTGTGGCGTACACTCCTCCCGTCTAGTCCCACACGCAGTAGACGGTGAACGCATTCGCATTCTCAAATGCCGATGCAGTGACTAACTTTGAGGTCGCATAAGTTTGTATACATCTTCGGTTGTTTAATGTTTTGTTTTATTCGCTTGCCTTTTTTTCTATCATCAGGACGGCAAATGTTGGATCAATGATTTACCTTGGAGGAATCTAGAATTCTAGGAGAGATCTATATCCAGGCGACTTGTTCTTATCGCTTCATCATCTCGAGTCTTTGGAAGATGTAACCTATGATAGCAAAGTTATTCGGCCAAGTATGTATCTTAGATGATGCTGATGTTCAAGCGTGCATCAATCACTCCTTGGTGAAATTAACGAGTCGTGAGGAATTTTCCCGCATCGTCTGCTATTGCTCTTTTCCAGTCATTAACTCGGAGCAGACGACAAACGAAGCACCAATTTTCGTTTTAACCAAGCGCGGGAATCTTTGGGAGACGAGCCGCTGTTGACAGTTGTTTTTACGAAGGTTAGATATGAATGGTATATAAAATCGATTTGACAGGATAAACATCCTCCCATCACAAAATTCTTCAATTTTCTCAGAGGTTGTTGGTTTATGACTTGCATTTTTTTAATAGCGATGCTTCGAGTGAATCGAGTCACGTCGGGCTCGCAGAAGATATTGTCATCTAATATTTCATATGATACTATGTCTCAAATTTTATGCGTTATAAACTACTGTTAGGTATAATAGGCGCCACGTTTCACCCGTATTTTACCGAATTCATTGATTATTATTAACTGATTATTGTTAGATAATTATATTTTGGTACCTTTTTTTCTTGTTTATGTTCATTTGGTTTCTTTGCTGCTTGTGTTTATGAGAAATAGGTCGTCATGATATCAAAATTGAAATTCTTCACATCACGTTTTATACAATTTTTATGCCATGCATTTAGTTTATTATACATAATTTGATAACATATTGATGTTAATTTAGGTTTAACGTGTTCAACAAGATCGGAATTTCTCTGAACATGTATATTATGATTATTTTTAGGATAAATACACCCAGCATCGGGCAAGTACGATAACCCCAAAATGGGAGATTACAACTGGAGACAGAGCGCGGCTACCAGCGATGATGACTACCGTTATTCTGGTTATGGAGGCCGGGGACAGGAGGAGGAGGAGTTGCCTCCCGTTCAGATGGTTCAGGAGGAGCCCTCAATGCTCCGGGTCGCTCTCCACTATTGCTTGACCAACGGTGGTCTCATCGTATGTCTCATCCTCTACACGTGCATGGGAGCTTGGGTGTTTCAGGCGTTGGAGGGCCCCGCCGAAGCCAATGCGGTGGAGAATCTTCGGCTTGAACGCTCCGAGTACAGGTAGGTTGTAGCTCGACTCTACTTACTCACACGGCCAGTCACACTAGCAAGAACGACTCCAAACTGACCCGATGGTATGTCAATTGAGAGGTATGATCGGCCTGGAGTCGACTTTCGTGGTGTGACTGCGACATAAACGTCATTTTCATGAAGAATTGTATTGGTTGAAAGTACTCTTTTTCGCATCTTAATGAGATTATAGTACAAAAGAAAAACCCAGGTCACTATAACTGCTGGGAATTAGGGTGTGAGATAATATAAAATGTGACATTGTACTTGTTGATATTAATAATATTTACACATCAGTCATTCTAGATATTTTAGAAGAATTAAAAAACAAGACTCTTTCAATATTGTAACAGAAGTCCTTTATTCAGTATGCGTTCTTGGACCGATGGGTTAACATAATTTGCGGTGTCCCGATTTCAAACAGCTGAAACAAAAATACTTTCATGATTATCTTCAATGATTCTTGATACTTTCTTGATTATCTTCTTTTTAAATCCATTTGATGTTCAGGGAGCTCCTCATCGACAAGTTGTATAATATTTCTCATTGGGGTGAAATTGATGAGGACCAGTGGTGGAGGAGGGCAAGTAGGCACATCAAGGGGTACGAAGATCAACTGGGCGTGGTCATGGACAAGGATGAATTCAGTGCAAAGTGGAATTTCTACGGCGCCATGTTCTTTGCAACCACCATCTTGACGACGATAGGCAAGTCTTTGACCCCCTATTTATCTTGTTCTCACACTACCACCATCGCGATCATTCCCATCATCTTTACTACTACCACCATATCCAATATCACAACCACTAATTTTCAAAACATAGCCATCATCAGCAACTTCATCGTCACCATCATCGTGATTATCATCAGCAGCAGCACCGACACTTTCGTCGCTATAACCACCGCCGCGCAGCTTACAACACCATGACCACAACCACCAAAACATAACTACCACCACTACCACCAACAACATCATCATCGTCATCATCATTATCGTCATTATCATCATTGTCAATACTATCATTTTCTTCAACATCATCATTGTCATCATCACTATCACTATTCTTCATCATTGTCATCTCATTATCATCTTCATCACGAGCATCATTATCATCATCAACATCATCATCTTTGTCAGAGCTATCATGTTCATCATCATCATCACCATCATCAGCGAGTCCTTACAATATTTCTTTTTTCCTCTTCATCTTGATACTTATGCGGGGTTATCATCATTGCATAATACTGAGTATGCACAATGTCCTTTTTTCTTATTTTACTCAACCAACCTCTCCTCCGCCTCCTCCTCCATTACTTATCTTCTTTTTTCTGTTTCTTCTCCAGTCTCCTCCTTTGAATCCACTTCTCATTCTCACCTTCGTTCAGTCTGTATTTCTCTCACGCTTAACAGATCTGTCTCCCTCCCCCGATATTTCTTCTGCTTTAACGTGAAGCCCTCACGCACCTTCCTTCTTGCACACACACACACCCACACACATCCTCATCCTCAAGCCCTTACACACATCCGTCTCGTAATTTGACAGTCGGAGACTCACTAATCATTAATCGCAAATGTGAGGGCGTGTGTGCTCGGTCTCATACACTCTAAAACTCCAAATCAACTCAACATGGCTCATTTTTGGACATACACAAGCATAGTTCACTAACCGAGGACCCTTGCTATCGCCCTCACACACAGCTTAAGTTTGGCTGAACGGGAACTTATTAAATCATGAATTTAAAATATGAAACGGTTTGAAATGAGATGAGAAATTGTCTGATATGGTTATCTGAACCGGGGAAGTCCGCGGTAGTAAGATGTCCTCGGTTGACGGGTGAAATAAAATGTCCCCAGAAGTACGTCATTGCAAACTCATCCGGCGCAAACAAACATCCTCATAAACTCTTTGCAGGTCACCCTCCACTTAAAATTTCTTATAGATACAGTCACATTCCCTCTAAGGCGGATGTCGAGTCGAAAGCAACGTTTTTTTTGGGTATCAGCGACATAGGTGGTTTCAATAAAAATGAATAAAATGGCTGTTTTCGACTCACCGTACGGCTGCAAATGTGACTGAGGTTTTACTCAACTTTTTACTTCCATAATGTCAATAGACCGCCTTCGCCTACTTTTATAATTTACTCATTTGTGATTTTTTTACTGTTTGATTAATTAATCTATTTGTTTATTTATCAATCTTTTTTTTATTTATTGAATCATTTTGATTTATTCATACTTCAATCTGTTACTGGGGCGGGGGTCTTCTTCTTTATGGTGGAAATGCCTTAAGTAATACCTTAAAATAAACTGATATGTAATTATATTCACATCGTTCTTTTCCCCCTTATAGCTTAAATCTATCTATTCAATTAATTATTCACATCTCATAAAAAATAATTAAATAGTTTAATTAGTCAAGCATCACGACATTAATAAAGGATACTTATGTAATCGTGTCTTTCATGTCTTTCATATCTTTCA
The DNA here is from genome assembly GCF_018143015.1 of Lytechinus variegatus. Classification (NCBI taxonomy): domain Eukaryota; kingdom Metazoa; phylum Echinodermata; class Echinoidea; order Temnopleuroida; family Toxopneustidae; genus Lytechinus; species Lytechinus variegatus. Next base: position 28,379,341 of record NC_054751.1, read on the forward strand.
TGTTTATGAACAAAGATGTAATCATCATCAGTCCATGATTTATTAGCAATAAAAATACCCTTTTCCAAACTGATGTACTAGTTAAAAAAAGGCTTCTCGATGATCGTTCATAGGGACGTTTCCTTTGTTGATACTATTAATTCAGTTGACAAATTACATCAAGTAAGAGTCGAGAGGATCTGGCCTGCTATTGCTCTTCGCTTTGGCAATGAATAAGGGACATGATTCAGTAATCTAACCATTCAGAAACCCTACTGCGGCAAACTCGCTTGATCTCAAGCCAAGTACATGATAATATTCGTCTGACCCATATCTGAAATTTAAAGCTGCATTCTCTGCAGAACAAATTATGGCCAGGGTCAAGACCCTTGCTTATTCGTCATTGAAGGGAGTCTACGGCAGATGACGTTAGCTTCCATGGCGCGACTCCGCTCGACGGTATACATGGGAATCCCTAGTCGGTTAACATGAACTTGCCAACGGTTGGTTTAATAAAATCTTAATTTCTTTGACATGCAATGTCTTTTAACCAACGGTTGGTAGGTTCAGATGACAACCAACCTATTTTTTTCTGAGATTACATTACCCCCCCCCCGACGAATTTACTGCGACTTTTTTCAGACCCATCAAGTCTACTATTACGTTATTTCCAATGAATTACCAATAAGAATGATTTTAGACCGTCCAGATCTATTATTACGTTATTTCCAACGAATTACCGTTTACAGCCAGTTTCGTTGATGTGTCCCTCGTGTTTTCATACAGAGCACCACCTTATTCCCTACTTTAAAGTATATTGGCATGAAAAATAGGAACACGAAATGCGTAAGCGTTCCCGCGTGCAAAAGGTGGTTTTTATTGGATTTGCATCATATTACTATCTACTAGTCAGGCAGCATATGTCATCTACTTCGAAAAATTGGCTAAGTCTGATTTTTCACTTTTATGTGATTGGTGACATCATAAGGAACAATTTCCAACTTGGTGACAAATTTCTAATGGTCATCTTGACCATGTGAGGGTTCAAAATTGGGTCAATAGGGGTCAATTTTTGGAATTGCCCCGATTATAATATGTCATATATCAAATTGTTTGTCTGGCTATACTGAACAAAAAATTGTACACAACTATATACTCTTGACCTCCCATTAAAAAGTTATGCCGGGAAATGTCAAGAGGTCAACGAACTTTCGTTACATTGTATATTATATGGCAAATTACACTGAAGGTGATAAAAAGCTAATATTTTCGTTTTTTTCTGTTTTGCATGTGTGTACTTTTTTATTTTTTATTTTAATAAGTTCATCTTCAGAAGTCGTTATCCAGAAGATATTAAGGGTCAAGACAAGGTCAGGGAAAGGTCAAGAGGTCAACAAACTTTCATTGGTAGCCAAAATGCAATATAAAAGCGGTTTGAATTTAGAAGTAGGTTCTTCATTTTGAAAAGTCTCAGAAGGCATTATCCATTAGATAAAAAGGGGGTAAAATGTGCTCATTTAGGAACAAAATAGATAAACAGTGATAGACGTCGAGTAGTTTGAGTGTGGTATCATGGTTTATTGCAGGAATACCTTGAAACGACTTGACAAAACCTATAAAAATCGTATCATCTTTATGACGTTATAAGTGCAACCAGCTCTTTCCGAGTTGCTTGATTTAGGAACTCAATTCAAGTTCTTTTCATTTCCAATTTACCGGTCTTTGATATGTAAAGAAACATTTCATCCATTTGCTTTGTACAGAATATTTTAATCAACAGAAAATATTGTAATGTACTGGGGTATATGTGTAATACTATGCTATACTAAACACATCGATTGATCAGTGCTCCCAACTCCAAAGAAAGATGCCCAACATCTTATTTGACTTAACTTACGAATAAGAAAATGAGGTTAGGATTGAGGATGATATGATAAGTTGGGCTCCAATTGTTGATTGATTGGAACGAGTGACGGTTCTACTATTTCTAAAATGAGGCAACATTTTTCAGGCATGCTCATTGTAATCGTTATTGTCCATTATGCTGATTTGATAAATTCTGACCATTTCTGGAGCCAAAAAGGACTGCACAATATTTCTGATTGTGCTGTCATTAACACGGCTTTTAGGCCTACTATTTTATCCAGTGTTTTTTTTCCAGAGCATACCACGTGAATCTAAACTTAATACCTGTTCTCACGATAGTGATATGCATAGATGCTGATTGTTCTTTTCTCGTTTTTTTTCTCTCCTACTTTGTGAACTACCTGGATGTTGCCAGAAAGAATAATCACATCAAATTTCATTGAAGTAAACCACGGCCATGCCGCAGCGGGCGGAGGTGGCAGCGGCCCCCAGAAATTGTGAAAACTTGCATATTTTTTTACTGAAAGATACATAATAATTGACCAAAAGTATGCACGAAATCTATAAATTTCTCTTTACAATATGCAAAAGCGGCCCCGATGATTAGCTCAGAACAGCACAACACCAGAATTGTGTAGTCCTTCTTGGCTCCAGAGATCGAGTAATGGTCAGAATATAATCACATCAGCTTAATTGACATACACTTCTACAACAGTACAATACGCATGGCTGCATGATTGATGTTGCCTCTTTGTCAGAAATACTATAACCGTCACACATTTTGAATTAAGGAGCAATTGGAGCCCAACTTATCATATCATCCTCAATCCAAACCTCATAATCTTATTCTTAAGTTAATCCAAATGAAATGTTATGCATCTTTCTTAGGAGCTGGGGCACTGGTCAATCGATGTTTATTCTGTTAACATAGTATTACACTTATACCCTACTACAATACAATAATTTCTGTTGATTGAAATATTCTGACAAAGCAATGAAGGAAATGTTTCTTTACATATCAAAGACTAAATTGAAAATGAATTGAACTTAAATTGATTTCCTTAAAAAAGAAACTCGGAAAGAGCTGGTTGCACTTATTACATCATGAAGATGATAAGATTTTAAGGGCATAAGGGTTTGTCAAGTTGTTTCAAGGTATTCCTGCAATACCATGATACCACACTAAACGCATTCGACGTCTATCTCTGTTAATCTATTTTGTTCCTAAATAAGCATCTTAATTTATTTAATGTTATAGATACAGACTTTTCAAAATAAAGAACCCATAAAAAATGAGACTTCTACGATTCTAGTCGCTTTTAGTGTATTTTAGCTACATGTTGACCTTTTGACCTTTCCCTGACCTTGTCTTGACCATAATATCTTCTGGATAAGGACCTCTGAAGGTTAACTTATTAAAATCGAAAATAAAAAAAGTACAAACATGAAAAAGAAAAGAAAGAACCCCCCGGAAAATAGCTTTCTTAACACCTTCAGTGTAATTTGCCATATATACAATGTAACGAAAGTTCGTTGACCTTTTGCTATTTCCGGTCATAACTTTTTACGGGAGGTCAAGAGTATATGATTGTGTACAGTTTTTTGTTCAGTATAACCAGACAAACAATTCGATGTATAACTCGACACAATCGGGGCAATTCCAAAAATTGACAGCTATTGACCCCATTTTGACCCCTCACATGGTCAAGATGACCATTAGAAATTTGTCACCAAGTTGAAAGTTGATCCTTGTGATGTCACCAATCACATAAAAGTGAAAAATCAGACTTAGCCAATTTGTCGAAGTAGCCGGTAAATCATGACATATGCTGCCTGACTATACTGTGTCTCACTTGTCAACGTGGTAAACTGTAGAAGGCTTTATCCCAATTTCCATGCGTTCATCTGTCGATTCTTTCAATATTGATCAGAAAAAAAAACTTGTAACACATCATGACTTGGAGTGGGAACCTACTAGGAGGGCACTTTAAAACGCGATCAAAAGTGATGTCAAGAGAACCAAAATGTCAGTTCCGCAGAAAGAGAATGACCCCAGGCCTACTGATGCCATCCAATCATTAATGAGGTTCACCTCGGATTTACATGGTGGTATAGAACTGTTTCTATTCCGAAACAGACTGACAAATTACACGGAAATATGAGCCCCCGAGGAAACATTGCAATCGTAGACACGGGCGTATCCTTCGCGATGTGGGTGCAAATCTCCCTATCCCTCCTCCCTCTCAAAGCTGATTACCGACAATATTTAGTGTTATATTAGTTTTGTGTCAGGATTTAAAAATTCACATTTGCTTATATGGGCATTAATTGCCCCCTTCCCCACATCTTCCACCCAATAAACACGCTTTCTTAAGTGAGGATCCTGGATGTAACCCCTCGATTGTTTATAAAGTTCCGGGTACGCCATCACCCGTATTCCGCCAAAACAACGATAGGAATGCACATAGACAAATCCTCATTACGAGTGCGATCGCTGGAAAGCAGCCCTAGTCTTCTCTCGGGCGCCGTTGGAAATGGTTTTCCATGAGAACTACAAGAGATGATTAACATATTCACCTTCCACATGACCAACGCTCAGCGAGATGTTAAAAAGTTTCAACAGTTTATAAAAAGTTTAAACATTTTTTTTAAAGTTCAGACAACTTGTTAGAGTTGTTAGAGTGACGTGTTTCAAAAAGATTCAACAATTTCAAAAAAAGTTTCAACAATTTTTTTAAAGTTCAATCAACTTGTTGTTAGAGTTATTGGAGTGACATTTTAAACATCTTTTCTTTTTTTCTGCATTTTTTTTACTGAAGGGGCTGGATAGAGTGGTAAGTAAGAATCTAATGATGTTATCAAGAAGGTGAATCATTTATAATGAAAATGTCATGCTCTATAACCTTCAAAATATACGTAAATGACCTTGAAAGAATGCTGTGCCAATCATTATAGCCGGGATGTGCTTAGTTGGGATGTGCAGGTACTTGCCGGGATGTGCAGATATTTGCTGGGATGTGCCAATCTTTGCCGGGATTACCTTTCGAAGCTGACATATATCCATGCACCATAAAAAGTGTAGATGTTGAAATGTTAAAGATCAAAATAGACACATGTCCCCCACTCTTTTTCCTAGAAATATCGATTGTCTATAAAAAAAAAAAACAAGAGGAAAAGAACGAGTAATGGGACAAAATGACAAAAGAAGATAATCAAAACTCCTTCCAGTATGTAGCCTGCAGGAAACCATCCTAACTTTATTGTATTTCTAGTGCCTGATTTAATACCAGTGAGATGATAAGCAAGCATAGTGGTGGGACGGGCCAAATAATTGGAGGGGATTCAGCAACATTGCATATGGAGCTAAATTTCTGTTAATAAAAATAAAAATCCTTGAGTGAGCGAAATTTCGAGTTTTTTTTAAAACGCCTCGGAGGCTAGCAGCAGTTTCCAAACATGCTCCGATAAATCGAACAATTTCATGCAACTACTTGGAGACTCCGTAATATTCAGTATTCAGTCGTGTCGCACGGAGAGGTTTCTGCAACTGACAAAATCTGGGCCCCGTCTTACAAAGAGTCACGATTGATCCAATCAATCGTAACTCTATGGAAATCCATCAGCGTCATAATTTTTTTCTACATAAAATTTTCAAAATTTCCTATGTAAACAACAGCAAACACACCAAATTGTCAAGAAGCAATTAATTTATGTAATTTACGTCATATCCAGGAAACATTTTGAACAAATAAACATGCATTTTTTTCTTGTGACGTTGCTGGTCGTCCATAGTTGTGATTGATCGGATCAATCGCAACTCTTGGAAGACGGGCCCCTGGATTCGCTAACTATGGTTGCAACTCATTTCAAGCCCAAAGAGATAACCCTTTAGAGCATATATAGATGTATATGCAATATTTCGCATTTACATGGTATATCCAACACTGCTGTCACATCAACGGACCGATTCGAGACCGACCTAACCTCGTTACGTTATTTCCAATGACATCATTGGTCGCCTTGTAGGCGGTCTCCTTGGTGTGACTGTTGCCTATCTGAGATGCTTAGAGTATAAAGCCAGTGAACCAGCTTTACAAGAAGAGGAGGTTTACCATTTCACGTCAGGATGCATCGATCTATCCCATCAGTCTTGATTAAAATACATGTCTTAATCGACTCATGTCATTGCTCTTTCATCTGCCTACAGCATCGCCGACTCCAAGGCAGCTCCGAACTATCATCCTCTCTCTTTTCTTTCTGTCTCTCTCATAATCCCCCACCCATACTCTTAACCTTTTCTTCCCTTTTCCATACCTTCAACCTTCCCCCCCCCCCTCGGTCATTTTTTTTCCATCACGCTCTATCTTTCCTAACATCAAAACATCTAATGTAGATATGAACTGTCATCCTCCTCCTCTTTCTTTCTCTCGCTGTCTCTCACTCCCTCTTTCTCTCAGACACACACACCTTTTTTCCCTACCTATACCCTCCCCTCTCCCCAGGACAACAGTTTTCCTGATAATGTGTAAGTTAGCGAACCAACTAACACCCCCCCCCCCCCCGTCGACACATTAAATATTAGGTCATAAGTCTATCATGGTAAACTAAAACCTCATATTCATGGAATTTGACAAAAATTATGTTGAAAAGAAGTTGAGAATCATGTTTATGATAGGTTTTGCGGTGTAGTCCTTACCTAAACAATACGTGAATGCTGTCATTGGCTATATTTTGGAATTATACCCGGTGGGTGTTTCATAAAGCTGCCCGTAAGTTAAGAGCGACTTTAAGAACGACTGGTGATCCTTTCTTGTAGTACATGACGGTTCACCATTCTATTCATTGGCAATACTTTAGCGCGTAAGAAAGGTTCACCAGTCGTTCTTAAAGTCGCTCTGAAAACTTACGAACAGCTTTATGAAACACCCACCTAATGAGTAACATTTATTTTCGCCAGGTCATTTACACAATTCAAATAGGGATAAACGAGAATGATGACAAAATGAATGCGGGAACGGAAAATGAGAAAGAAAATTTATTGGTTCATAATTAAGTTTCGCCGATAAAATCATACTTGTAAGTCTTGATTTTTTTCATTAAAAGTAGAATCCGAACTCATGATATTTTGGGTTTTTTCTTCAGGTTATGGGAACATCGCACCAGTCACGACCGGTGGGCGCATCTTCTGCATCTTCTACGGGGTCTTCGGCATCGCACTCCTACTCATCATCCTGGCCAGCATCGGGACCCTCTTAGCCCAGGGCGCCACCCTTACCTACCGGCGCATGCACACCATGGTCCAGAGTGTCAAGGGAGAGGAGCCCGAAGACGACATGCTCTATCAGCGTGATCGACGATCACAGGAGATCATCGACGAGATCTGGTCACCACCTCCCGAGGTTCCGAAGGATGGCGAGACGTTGCCGATCCACCGGGTCGATCTGCATGAGACCGGGAAGAAGGGCAAGAAGGGTGGACGGAGGGTTGGCGGCGCCATCGGAAAAGGGGAGCAGGCACAGCCGGAAGAACCGCAGATACCTCTCATCGGGATCCTGATATTCGCGTTCCTGTACGTGTGTCTTCTGGCGCTGCTGATGCAGGCGTGGGAGTCGCAGTGGAACTACTTCGAAGCCTTCTATTTCTCCTTCATCACCCTCACCACCATCGGGTTCGGTGACCTGGTTCCCGCGGATCAGAAGCAGCTCATAGCGTCCATCTTCTTCATTCTCCTCGGTATGGCCGTCATGTCGATGTGCATCGCGCTCGCCCAGGACATGATCATCCAGAAGGTGGCTTGGTTGAGTGATAAGATCAGCGTCGTCGTCGCCGGCAACAAGCGAAGGAACGTAGAGGAAGAGGAGGAGTCATAGTCGACATTATACTATAAGGATGACGTCGGATATAATACAGTAAACCTTATGTTAATATGCGAGTTAAAGGACAAGTCCACTCCAACAAAACCTTGATTTGAATAAAAAGAGAAAAATTCAACAAGCATAACACTGAAAATTTCATCAAAATCGGATGTAAAATAAGAAAGTTATGATACTTTAAAGTTTCGCTTCATTTCACAAAACAGTTATATGCACATCTCGGTTGGTATGCAAATGAGGGAACTGATGACATCACTCACTCACTATTTCTTTTGTATTTTATTATATAAAATATAAAATATTTTAATTTTCTCGAAATGAATTTCATTCCTCCCTGAACACGTGGAATTCCATTTTTTTAACATTTTGTGCTTCAGGAAAGGAGGTCCTAATCATCAAATTCGTAAAAATTGAAATATTGTATATTTCAAACAATAAAAAAAAACAAAAGAAATAGTGAGTGAGTGACATCATCGACTCTCTCATTTGGATGTAACTGGCTCGTTCATATTACTATTTTGTTAAAAATAAGCGAAACTTTGAAATGTCATAACTTTCTTATTTTATATCCGATTTTGATGAAATTTTCAGCATTTTGCTTGTCTGATTTTTCTCTATTGATTTAAATCAACATTTTTCTGAGCTGGACTTGACCTTTAATATGAAAATGAAAATGATGAAAATCTATCATATTGTATCTAAGGAGACTGCGTCATGGTGACAACGTATTAAGAGGAACGTTATATCTTGTAAAGATTGTGTACTAATCAAAAACAAACTATCATTATTTGGATTCGAATTGGCATTGTAAAAAATGAAGTAAACTCCAAAGCCTTTGTGGATGATCAAAAGCGAGGATCCAAGGGGGGCGCGAAGGCATGGCCCTCCTCCTTGGCCTACATTTTTTTACGAAAATTAATGTTATAATCATCACTCTGTGCTGAAGAGTGTGTGCCCCTCATGTGTCAATATTGAAGTCAACAATGGAAATATGCCCCATTTTTAGTTATATGACATTTTGGGGCTTGTCAATATTTTATGAGTTATTTCGTTGGGACGTTTTCAAGGTGGTACTCTTTGTTGTTTAAAACAATGTCCAAACTATCTTCTCATTCCCTGTCCCACTCTCACATGAAATCAAGTATCCACAATCCCCCTCCCCGAATGGAGAAATAACTATTGATAAACATGAAAAATACACCAACCACAACCGTATATGTTAATTGATATGGTGTTGTCCATTGCATTGTCATTTTCATTTTGTTCGTAATACTGATAATGATGGATGATTGTTGTTTGTTTTATCAATAGTTTAGCCCACATGGGTTCAATGGTTATCTTAAACTTAAACCAAACCTCATTGAGATGAGTGAAGTTTTATTAAAAAACAAACATTCTTTTTATCTTTGTAGCTACGGCATTGACTCCAAGTAAAATCGTTTGAATGCATGGTGAAGGTGAAAATAATGTTGTGTTTTTTTTACTATGATAAAAATGGTTATATATGGCTGTTGATGATTACAGTAAGAGAATTTGAACTGAAATGTGAATATTGTACCAAATACAGTAGTGTTCAGTAAATCAGCCGAAATAAAAGATAAAGGTAACAAATACCTTTGAGGTTTAATTTGTTCGAATGTTATACTATATTATTTTGTTAGGGTAAAATAGAAATGTATGAGATATTATCTGTAATTTGGTCTTTTTAACTGCGCATTTGGGCG